>NC_092818.1:26800757-27103992 GCF_023375885.2 Dermacentor andersoni
ACTTTGAGCGAACGTGCGAGAAGCAGGGGTTCTCTCGGGAAACGTGGCCACAGCGCTTGCTCACTTTGTTACCCGGCGAGGCGGCCGACGTAGTCGCTCGCTTGAAGAGAGAGGAGGCAGAGGATTTCGACCAAGTGAAATCGAGTCTGCTAAAAAAGTACAGGCTGTCCGCGGAGGCGTTCCGTCGGAAGTTTCGGGAAAATGAGAAAGGCAAAAGTGAGTCATATACAGAGTTTGCCTACAGGCTTATGTCAAACATGCAGGAGTGGCTCAAAGAAGAGAAAGCGTTTGGTGACCACGAGAAAGTTCTGCAGTGTTTCGGGCTAGAACAGTTTTATAGTCGGTTACCTGAGAACGTGCGGTACTGGGTCTTGGATAGGCCAGACGTTAGTACGGTGGCTCGAGCCGCTGAGCTAGCCGAGGAGTTTGTGACGCGTCGGGCTCGCGGAGCTAAGGACGGTCAAAAGGGTGAATTTGGCTCCAAGTTTGAGAGGCCAAAGTTCACGCCCATGAGAACAAAGGGGGACAGACGTAGTGCGGATGCGAGTGAAAGCAGTCCGACCGAACGTAAGGAGACGGCGGCAGCCGAAGCCGAGCGCAGAAAGCGGTTCGAGACGAGGCAAGCGCGCGTTTGTTATACGTGCCAGAAGCCGGGTCACTTTTCGGCGCAGTGTCCAGAAACTAAAACAAAAGTCGTGTTTTTGTCCTTATGCAGCACTGACGAGAACATGAAGCTTCTCGAGCCTTACATGCGAGACCTCCTCGTGAACGGGAAAGAGTGCCGAGTGCTTCGCGATTCCGCAGCTACGATGGATGTAGTTCACCCCTCCTACGTAGAACCCGATATGTTCACGGGCGAGTGCGCATGGATCAAGCAAGCCGTGGAAGCTCACAGCGTGTGTCTGCCCGTAGCAAAAGTGCTGATTGAAGGACCTTTCGGAGCGCTTGAGACGGAGGCGGCAGTGTCATCTATGCTGCCCCCCCAGTACCCGTACCTATTTTCGAACAGGTCCGATCACCTCCTGCGCGAGAAGGGGCTTTTGTTTGGTGAGGCTAGCGTTCAGGCCTTAACCAGATCGAAGGTTCGGGAGCTCGCTGCAAAGGCAGTAGTTGCGGGGCCGACGTTGTCGAACAATGAGAAAGAGTCAGAAGCGCAGCAAGCTGATATTCAGAGCACGTCCGAACTGAATAAAATTGAGCCTGTAGCGTTGAAGGTACCAGATACTGGAGAGGAAAATCCCGATGCGGGAAAGTTAGAAGAGCTATCTGCAGATTTGCTCATCGCGCCTACGTCAGACGGACTTAATAGGTTGCTAAAAGTCAGCCGGGCGGCTTTGATAGCCGAGCAAAAGAAGGATGGCAGCCTAGAAAACATACGCTGCATTGTCAAGGAAGGTGTCGCCAAGAAAAATGCTCGCTTTGTGGAAAGAGGTGGGGTCCTGTACCGAAAGTATCTAGACCGCAGAGGAGTGGAGTTCGATCAGCTGATCGTGCCTCAGTGCTACCGTCAGGATCTGTTGCGCTTGTCGCATGGGGGTTCGTGGTCCGGACACCTAGGAGTTAAGAAAACTAAGGACCGTCTCTTGCAAGAGTACTATTGGCCAGGGTGTTTTCGGGACGCAGACCACTTTGTGAAGACATGCGACACTTGTCAGCGGGTAGGCAAACCAGGGGACAAATCGAGGGCGCCGTTGAAGTTGGTGCCTATCATTACGGAGCCTTTTAGACGGCTCGTTATTGATACAGTGGGACCTCTGCCGGTAACAACCACGGGGTACAGACACATTTTGACTGTGATCTGCCCAGCGACAAAGTTCCCTGAAGCAGTGCCGCTTAAAGAACTCAGCTCAGTTGAGATAGTCAATGCACTACTGTCCATATTTGCGCGAGTTGGTTTTCCTGCGGAAATCCAATCAGATCAGGGCACAGTGTTTACTAGCGCTTTGACGACAGCCTTTCTCGAAAGGTGTGGGGTAAAGCTGTTAGACAGCTCAGTGTACCACCCACAGTCGAATTCCGTTGAGAAGCTCCACTCCGTCGTGAAGCGCGTGTGGAAAGCATTGTGGTTTGAACAACAAACTGACTGGGAGCTGTGTCTGCCTGGGGTGACGTTGGCATTAAAGACCGCACCGCATGCGGCTACGGGGTTTTCGCCAGCTGAGCTAGTGTACGATCGCTCGCTGCGATCTCCGCTTCGCATGCTTCGAGACGGATCACTGCCCTCTCCAATGGCTGCAGACCATCTCTTCCACAAATGGCCGCCTCCTGCGCTGGAGCCTCGCTTTGCAACAATATTCCTTTGAATTGCGTTACAAAAAGGGGAGTCTCAACGGTAACGCCGATGGCTTAAGTCGAAGCCCCTAACGTGGGAATCAGCCTCAAAATTGTTTGTTACTGATGTTTTTCTTCCTGAGGCAGGATTTTTTAACATATTGCTTTTGTGTAGTGTTTCAAAGTGATGATGTGCTTTCTAGTGCAATTTTCCGATTTGTGGACGCGTTCTGAGTGCTGCTAAACTACTGTAAGGAACTAGGCAGTAGTATAAAAGGGGAAAAAGCCTGGCAGGGCTTAGTGAGGGTTGTGCCGTGCTTGCTGACTGAGCGGTTGACTTTCGGCGTAGTTCTAACGCTTGCCGGGAACGAGAACAAAAATGTCAACTCTCCCGAAATCACATTGCAGTGTCCTGTGTGAACCTGAACGAGAGAACGAGGCCTTCTCCGTGCGCTGCGCTCAAGAAACGCCGACGGACGCCCGACTTCGGTTATGTGCATCATCGAGCGACATCCCTCCGGACAGCGGATGCAGTCCCCTGACCATCGGGATCTCCTTCCCCCGGCGGGGCGGTCTGTTACGTTTCGCCTACGACGCGTGGTATAGCCGGCGCGGATGCAACGGACGCCGGGGCTTCGTTCAAAGCGGCGGACATTTTGGCCCGTTCAGCGCCGCCGATACGCCTCCCCGCCAAGCGCGTCCAGGCGTGTTTCAGTGCCACGTGTCTTCGTGTGTGCGTGTGTGTGTGTGTGCCCACGCTTGTCAAAGCGCGGCAGCCGGGGAGAGGAGCTCCCCAAGTGTGAAGCGAGGAGGTCTGACGGCGCCTGCTTGGCGGTTGAGTCACTACACTCGTCTCAACATGTATCTCAGCTCGTCCGTGCCTCGCCGTCACGTGGTCTCATCCCGTGACCTTCCTTCTTGCCCGCGACGCCGAGAGTATAAGAGCAGCTGCTCCCGGACGCCGAGAGAGGCTCCGATTTCTTCTGTCGAGTTACGTGCTCTCCCGTCTCTCACTTCGGTCGACCTGACCGCCCGCTCTTTTGCGATGTTAGAATAAACCAGTTGTTCTGTTACCAGTCGACTCATGCTTTGCCGAGACCTTCGGATGCTTCCAGTGCCCCAGGCCGCCAGGCCAACGCTACCCTTGGGGCTTGCGACCCGATTGCAACAACGGGTGTCAGCGCTGAGTTTGCAACAACTCGTGCCAGCGGTGCGATTCCAACAGGCCTGATTGGTTCTGATCAACGAGGAGTTGCTGTTTTGTTTGCTCTCTGGCACGGAAGGACGGTCTATAGTAATGGGTGAGGAGCTGGCGACATAATTTTTTAATGGCCTAGCATAACAAGCATCAAAGCGGAAAAAAGGGTGTGCAAGCCGCACACGTGATACATATATATATAGAGTGTACCAGCTAACTTGGACAAAGATTTTAAAAATACCAAAGAGGTCTAGAGAAATCTTACCGACTGCATAGTAGCCGTAGTCGTATGTACTTACGGCCAGTACTTTTTCACCACGAAGTATTACCTAACTAATTACTTTTAATTAGTGAACGTTTTAATTATTGCTTGAATCGCACACCTATCAATTAGGATGTTGTTGGGCGCCTCAAATAATCTTCGAATCAAGCATTTGTTTAGTGCTCAGCTTTGTCTCGTTGTTTTTCCGAGAAAAAACAAAAGCGCGTGAAACATCCAGAATACGAAATGGATATGTGTACGCGCGCAACTACTCAAGCGCTCCCAAGCGGATAGACACGGATACACGGCTTTACTAGCAGCGGCAGCTCGATACAGGGCTTCACGCTATGTGATGGTCTCGGCAACAAGAGAACACGCCGCTGACGCATTGATAAGCGTTGCGGAGCCTTGTACGATGGGGCGATAAGAGAATGCAGCCGTATATCTTTCAATGGTTGCTTGTAGGCGCTTGAGTAACGGCGTGCGAGTGCGCATCTATTTTGTATTTCACGTATTTTGCGGGATCTTGTTTTTTCTTGGAAAAAACAACCAGGACCACTTCAGCACGAAATAAATGCTCGATTCGAGGTTACTTAAGGTGCCCTACAACTTTGTAATTGAAATGTTGGTGATTGAAGCATTAATTAAAAAGTTCACTAATTAAAAGTAATTAAGTAAAACTTCCTGATGACAAAAATGGTGGCCGTAAGCAAATACTACTACAGCTAATATGCAGTCGGTACGATATCTCTAGAGCTCTTGCGTATTTTTAAAATCTGTGTCCAAGTTAGCTGGGACACACTATACATATATATATATATATATATATATATATATATATATATATATATATAAACTGGGGTCATGCCACGCTAGACGTTCAAGACATTGCACTTGACCCTCTCCGATTCAATAAAAAAAATGTGGTCAGTAATTTTGGTGTAGTATTTGTCTGCGTAAATGTTTCGTGCGCCACAATTTTTTTTCGGTCTCTTACGGTAATTTGAATGTTGCCGTTGTGGACGCTTCTCCGGCATCCCTGGACTCTTCTCCAGAGCGCCCGGTGGGAGATGGTGCCATAGACCCCGAGAGAGCAGGTAGCAGCGAGTGCTGCTGTATCTCATAGTTACGTAATGTACCAGGTAACAAATAAAAAATACGAGTACAAAAGGCAGTCTTCCAAATGTGAAACTTAAGAAATGAAACATTATAGCACGAAACAGCAATGTTACTTAGGAAATACTAATAATATGCATCTGAATTGAGGTTCCATTCTTCTATAGTTCGAGGAAAGAAGGAAAATTCAAAGAGGTTTGTCTTGGCAACGTAAGGGGAGAGAGCTAGGGGGTGGGAATGATGGGTTTTCCTGGATGCAGAAACAGTTATGTATGGACTAGGATCTAAAGAAAATTTACGGTTTAAGAAGGAGTAAAGGAGCTTCAGGCGTGTTATTTTTCGCCTCGTTTGAAGGGTGTGAAAACCATTTGTCCGCAGCAATTCAGTAATAGACTCTTCTCGGCCGTATTTCGATCAAATAAAACGTATGGATCTTCTCTGTATCCTTTCAAGGGCGGTAGTTTGCTTTTTGGTAAACGGGTCCCAAATAACGCACGAGTATTCCAGTTTGGGTCGAATAAAAGTGGGATAAGCTAATGATTTTACTTCATGGGATGCATGTTTGAGCTTATGTCGAAGTAGACATGGCTTTCTGAAAGCAGAAGAGGCGGTAGTAGCAATGTGGCTATTCCAATTTAGGTTGTTAGTAATTGTAATTCCAAGATACTTGTACTCTCTCACTTCAGCCAAGAGATTTTGGCCAATGAAATAAGAAAACTTCAGGGGTAGTTTTTTGTTTGTTATACGTAGAAGCACAGATTTATCTGAGTTAGGTTTTATTCACAAATATAAAAACTAAGGGCTTTCTTTACATCTCAACATTACGTATACATCCATATTTATGTGAGAAAATTGGGTACAAGGTAATGGAAGACAACTTCATTTTGATTGATAGTTCTAAACTGTCGAAAAAACAAGTACATACCGTAAAGACGAAGGCATGACATATACCTTACTTATATGCCACCAGCTCAGTAATTTACAGGTGGCCTCGTCCTTCTGGCTATATATAGCTACCGCTTCAAGCTGCACGGGCCAGCCTGTTGTCAGTGTAAGAGCACACGCACTGCGTATAAAATACATGAGAAGACAGCAGTATATCCTCCATTCGCATTGTTTAACTGACGTGCTGCCAAGACATGTGGCCGAAAGACGATCCTCGGACCTCGCGCGCTCGGTCGGCGACGCTATCTACGGAGCAAAGTTCACTTCTGCCGAAGAGCCGCGCGTAAGAAACGGAAAAAGCAGTCAGCTCCGAGACACGAACGGCGCGAGCCAAGTTCAAGCGGGCAGCCTAGAAAAGAGAAATACAAGTCTATCCCCGGTGTTTGTTGCCACACTTTCGTTACACAAAAACACATTTCTAAACCGGCGAATGTACGTCGAAACGTGAAAATAAAAAGCAGCATACAATTTTTGCCACCAGCACGGCGACCGCATCTTTTCGTTGGCCCAGAAAGGCGCGCGGAGCATTGAAGCGCACTTACGAGCCGGCACCCAGGGATATTTTTTTTTGTCGACTAAATAACCTTTCAACGCGAAATCACTTTTTCACACCCTTCCGAATGTTAAAAAGGATGTATTTTTACTTGGGCCGCATCACCAATCTACATATACCAGAACATGAGACATTTCCAATGTTTGCGCATCTTCCACTTCGGAACTACTCGCCCATCAACTACAATACTTTTTTGGCACGCTTACTACCAACAATCCAGCCACGTCATGCAGTTGTGTTCTGTCTGTGAAACTTGCACACTTTCCTAAAAATTATCATAATTGGCGCAAAAACGCCGTGTTGCGTCACATCGAAGCACATTGGGAGACAAAGTAACGGCCGCCAATGATAGAGAATACGAAAGCGCCAATTCCTTTTCTAGCCCCCAGCACATTTTTAAACCGCTCCATGCAGTATTGTATTTTTGCGGGTGTTTCTTTCGAAACATAGGTTTCGCCCACAACAACACTGAAATCCCTGTGAGAGAAACAAAAAATTTTCTCGCAGAAATATTTTATGAGGGCAAGTAGTTCTCCACAATAATTGACCACAATATTCTAGAGTAGAATCGGAGAGGACCGAGCGCAAAGCCTGTACTGTTGGCGTTGTCTGACCCACTACGCATTAAGTGAGCCACAACCTGCGCTTGCAGATGGTTTTAGTGATCCAGTTTGCTTGGAAATATCAGAAGGTGCAATGACGATAATATGATGTATCCATAAGCGCGTAATGATAGTGTAGTGTATAAGTCGGCATGATGCCTGAGGATTAAATGAAGTTGCTACAGAAATCGTCGGTTAGCATATCGGTGCATTCGAGAACCATTACAACGACTAATTGGAGTGTGATGTCACAGTAGGGATTGGTGATGCGCCAAAACTTGCGTGGGTTGGCATTTAACAAGGAGTGTACCGCATGTTGTTTGATGTTAGCTTTGGCTTGTTTGAGCGCAGGTACATATGCGTTATTTACTTACTCATAGTTTTTTTTCGTCGAACGCTAGATAACGAGGTCTTCACAAGGCGACAGAAACGCTTTTCTTTATTAGGAACACTTTTTAGACAGCTGTTATATTGTTACGTGTGGAAAGACACAGAATAAAGAAGCTATATACAGGTTATTTACACTGGAGCCAGATCGCCAGGCCGACACTCGCTCGCGGCCCAAAAGGCACAGACACACTTCGTCGTCGTTCTCGCGGCGGCTCGTACCTTCAGCATCACTCGATGATATCGTAATACTACCCCCCGGCGGCAAAAGCGCCGTCACGGTGCTGTTAAATATCCAAGGCGCGTGGAGAGGTGTACGGTTTGAGTCGGGCGACGTGGACAATGTCACTGGCTGTCACAGTGGAGGACGTAGTGGGCGTGGCTAGAGCGATTTCGTAGGTGACATCGGTTACTTGGCGAAGCACGCGATATGGGCCTGTGTAGCAGGAAAGCAGCTTTTCACATAGCCCAACGTTACGTGATGGTGACCAAAGCAACACGAGGGTGCCGGGCACAAAATGGACATCACGGTGACGGAGGTCGTAGCGTTGCTTCTGTTTGCCTTGAGAGACTTGTAGACGAGTGCGCGCAAGTTGGCGAGCATGGTCAGCATGGGCGATAGCGTCACGGGCATAAGCGCTAGTTGAAGCTGCGGTGGACGGAAGCACAGTGTCCAGTGGTAGCGTCGGTTCACGGCCATACAAGAGGTAAAAAGGCGAAAAGCCAGCAGTTTCGAGACGGGCAGAGTTATACGCAAATGTAATGCAAGGTAGAGCCTGGTCCCCGTCACGGTGGTCGTCTGAAACGTATTTGGATAGCATGTCTGTAAGGGTGCGGTTCAAACGCTCAGTGAGACCATTCGTTTGAGGGTGGTAGGAGGTGGTAAATTTATGCTGGATTGAGCAGGCACGCATGATGTCGTCAATGACTTTGGCTAAGAACGTACGGCCACGGTCTGTTAGCGATTGACGCGGGGCACCATGAATCAAAATGATATCATGCAGGAGGAAGTCCGCAACATCAGTTGCGCAACTGGTCGGAAGAGCGCGGCTTACGGCATAGCGGGTCGCGTAGTCCACCGCGACTCAACCCACTTGTTTCCTGATGTAGATTCCGGAAATGGGCCGAGAAGGTCTAAGCCGACACGATGGAAGGGCTCGGCGGGGATGTTGAGCGGCTGCAGGTAACCAGCGGGGAGCTGGGAAGGCTTCTTGCGTCGTTGGCAAAGTTCACAAGCGGCGACGTAACGTCGTACGGAACGGGCAAGGCCCGGCCAGAAAAAACGGCGACGTACACGGTCATAGGTTCGAGATACGCCGAGGTGTCCTGCTGTTGGTGCGTCGTGAAGTTCTTGTAGAACGGTTGAGCGGAGGTGCTTAGGTATGACAAGTAGGAACTCAGAGCCGTCCAGATGAAGGTTACGACGGTACAGAGTACCGTCGCGGAGGACGAAGAGGCGTAGAGTGGCGTCGGCCGGAGAGTGTTCAAAACGGTCGATGAGTGCTCTGATGTAGGCGTCACGACGTTGCTCGTCGGCGAAATGAAGCAGCTGCGACACAGAGAATACACAAGCAGCACTGGTAATATTGGAGGAGTCAGGGTCGTCAACAGGGTAACGCGACAAGCTGTCAGCGTCTTGGTGCAAGCGGCCAGACTTGTAGACCACGGAATATGAAAATTCTTGTAGCCTCAAAGCCCATCGACCAAGCCGGCCTGTAGGATCTTTTAGCGATGAGAGCCAGCAGAGAGCATGATGGTCAGTGACTACGGAAAAAGGGCGACCGTAAAGGTAAGGACGGAACTTCGCAACCGCCCAGACTACAGCAAGGCATTCTCGTTCCGTAATGGAATAGTTGCGCTCCGATGGTGTGAGGAGGCGGCTTGCATAAGCAATAACACGATCCTGGCCACACTGACGCTGGGCTAAGACGGCACCTACACCATGACCGCTGGCATCTGTACGCAATTCTGTAGGGGCATCAGGGTCGAAGTGGGCGAGAATGGGTGGTGAGGAGAGAAGAGTGACGAGACGAGAGAAGGCGGCGGCTTCTTCAGTGCCCCACAAGAATTGTACGCCTTTCTTCAATAGATTAGTCAGGGGTCTAGCAATTGCCGCAAAATCTTGAATAAAACGACGAAAGTACGAGCATAGCCCGACAAAACTTCGAACGTCTGCGGCTGTCTTCGGAACCGGAAAGTCTCGCACAGCGCGAGTTTTGTCGGGATCAGGCTGTACTCCGGAAGCGTCAACGAGGTGGCCCAGAACTGTAATTTGGCGGCGGCCGAAACGACATTTGGACGAGTTAAGTTGCAGGTTCGCCTTTCGAAATACGTCAAGGATAGCTGTTAGACGCTCAAGGTGAGTGTCGAACGTGGGCGAGAAGACGATGACGTCGTCGAGGTAGCATAGACAAGTGGACCATTTGAAACCACGGAGCAAGGAGTCCATCATACGCTCAAAGGTGGCAGGGGCGTTGCATAATCCAAACGGCATTACTTTAAATTGGTAGAGGCCATCAGGTGTGATGAACGCGGTTTTTTCTCTGTCCATATCGTCAACAGCAATCTGCCAGTATCCAGAACGAACATCAATGGAAGAGGAATAGCTGGAACCGTGGAGGCAGTCAAGGGCGTCGTCTATACGTGGGAGCGGGTAGACGTCCTTCTTAGTAATGTTGTTCAGAAGGCGGTAGTTTACACAGAAGCGCTACGTGCCATCCTTCTTCTTAACCAACACTACAGGTGACGCCCAGGGACTGGAAGACGGCTCAATGATGTTGTTGTCTAGCATCTTGTTGACTTCACTTTGAATTACTCGGCGTTCAGACGCAGAAACTCGATATGGTCGTCGGTGAATAGGAGTAGCATCGCCAGTAAGAATCCGATGCTTGACCGCGAGCGTCTGGCCTAAAGGGCGATCGTCGAAGTCGAAAATATCTCTGTAGGACGATAACACGTGGTAAAGTTCTTCAGCCTGCGCAGAAGACAGGTCCGTCGCAATCATTTTCTGTATCTTGGAGTCGGCGGCCGAGGCTGGCATGATGGGCCCCCTAAGCTCGCAAGAAGCATCGGTCGATAATGTTGCCACGTGATGGTCGCCGAGACAATCAACGTTGGCAAGGCAAATACCTTGCGGTAGAATTTGCTTTGCCAATCCAAAGTTACAGATAGGTAGGAAAGTGCGGTTCGCCGTAATAGTAAGGATACTGTGAGGCACGGTAACGTCATACTGTAGCGGAATGTCGGGCAGAGGAGTGACGAGGTACTCGCCATCAGGGACTGGTGGGGAAGACAAGAGTTCAATATAGGCTATTGATTTTGGCGGCAGGCGAATAAAGCCGGTAGGGTGTAGGCGGCACTGGGGTGCGTCAGAAGGTTCTGTTAGAATCGGCAACTCAAGGCGAAGGGTACTGGCAGAGCAGTCAATAAGAGCAGAATGCGCGGAGAGAAAATCGAGTCCGAGGATAAGGTCGTGGGGGCAATGAGCAATCACGGTGAAGAGGACAGGAGTGTGGCGGCCGGTGATGCTGACACGTGCCGTACACATGCCGATGATAGGCACAGTACCGCCATCCGCAACGCGGACGACGCGTGCCGACGCTGGGGTGAGGAGCTTGTTCAGTCGTCGTCGGAAGGCAGCACTCATAATAGAAAGATGTGCACCTGTATCGATGAGTGCCGTGACAGGATAGCCATCAACGTCAACGTCAAGAAGGTTTTGGTTCGTGTGTAACGTCAGCAGAGGCGCAAAAGAACGACATGAAATGTTGGGCAGCGGCATATTCTTATCTGTTACTTCGTCAACTTCGCTCACAAAAAGGTACAGGTTAGTCTTAACGATTGTGTTATCAAAGCCATCTATGAAACTGTCCGAATAATAGGTGAACTCAAGGTTAGTTTTGTAAAATAAGCTCTGTTATAATCTACGACACACCTTCCGAATTTCATTGCCTTCCTGATGGGAATGCAAAGATCAGCTCTCCTATCTAAATCTATCTAAATGAGAGAGAAAAAATTGACAATTACTGCAGTTAAGTAAGATAAGTCGCAAACACGATCAATTCGAGCAGTAAAACTTAAATCAAGTATATAATTTACGCGAGTAGGCTGAAGTACAATTTGCGAAAGACAAAAAATACCACAGAAGTCATAGGATTGTGGACTTCCCGTAAAATACGGTGAGAAAGTGGGCGGATCAAGCAACCATAATATGTTAAATAAAATCACCTACAAACATTATCAGTGACGAGGAATACCGTGCTATAATAGAACTGAGTATATCCTGCCATTCAGAAACGCAGACAGAAGGCTTTCTGGGAAGGCGATAACGAACGCCTGCTATTATTTTCTCGTGCCCGAATACAACGCATGACCAGACAGTTTCTAAGTGAGTCTCAACCGTAACTTGAAATTATTAAATTTAAATTTAAATATGCCTTTATTTCCATAAACGTACAATTTATGGGGGATTTAAGGAAAAAGTTGCTCGCAGCAACTTGACGGGCCTTAAACCCGGTCTGAGGGCAGCAGCAGAAGGCACAGGCACTGATTTAGAACCGACAAAACAATACATAAGCAAAAAAACAATGACAAGTTGGCTTAGACAGTATGCCAGCAAACAGAAATGCAATGAAAAAAAAATGAGATATGATCTTCAATGAGATAGGGCGGTAGATTGCAAAGCGAGATGAGGTATCAAACATCTCATCGTCACGCACAACAGTGTTAAGGCAGGCTTCTGCTACAATAATGACGTCACAAGCAGCTGATCAGAAACGGAGTAATGAATCGCGCTTATTCATGGTGTTCCTAGTGTTACTCAGTAAAACGGACAAAATGTGAAGAAATGGCAATCCATAACGTTTCCTCCCAAGGACATACGATGTAGCGGAGAAGCGGAGCTTGTAGCTGTAGCAACGCTTGTGTTTGTGGGTGACAATGCCTCCTGAAAGAGGTCGCAACAGACAGGCTACTTGAAAACTTTCACAGAATTCGTATAGGCGTCATACGCATAACATGCCTTCTGGACGAACAGCATATTATATCGTAAGCAAAAGTGAAGGAACTGAGGCAGACTTCTAGCAAATGCTAGCAACTTTTTCCTTCTAGAGAGGTACATGCAGGACTATAAGTCTTCAGGCGTAGATGTGTGGCCAGGCCTCAGTTTTGACCTCGAAGACACTATTTTTCTTTAGTTTTGGAGGATGAAAACTAGGTAATTATAGCACTACACTAGGAGGCAAAGAAGGCGCTTGTAAGATGCGTGCGTTCGATGACCTCAAATGAAAGTTTGTTGCCAAGGGCATGCGACAGGGTTGATGAAACTTCTTGCTCGGTTTCATGCCAAGTTTCTTGGGAATAAGGAATATTATACACGGTTATGTTGTGATGCATAAACCTGCTGTCTAATTAGTCCAGGCGTGGTTGCAGGTTCTTCAGTGCTGGGCTGTTCTGCGGGCAAGTGTTTTCAGATGCACGCCTGCTGAGTGCAGACTAGAGTAGGCAAGGTGTAGCAGTCTGCTGGAAGGCAGATAGGGAAACGCGTGAACTGACAGCTGCAGTCAGGCAGGCTACTGTCAAGAAGCGAAGTGTCCGCGTTGTCTCAAGGCCGTCTGACGGCCGCACATGAGGCGATGAAGGGGTCCTAGGCATCCGTACTGTCCAAAGCAGCCAGCGATGCTAAAGCTCTTAAATAAAACTGAAAGTAGCGTCATATTTTGGAGACTGCCTCCATTCTCCTTCCCTGCGCTTTCCCTCGACGCTGGCCCCTCCTATTGGTCGAATACCGTCAAGTACTCTCGCGCGCTTTTTTCGTGCTTGTTTTATGCTTCCGCTGCCAGCGCGGTGCGAAGCATTGCGAGCGCCGTATGCAGGCACCACGTTTCGTACCTCCCTTTTGCTTTTGTAGCGTCCTCCCGAGCTCGCGATGCACTGATGCTGGCCTTCGGGTGCAGCGCACGTGAAATTGACGGCAAGCAACTCTTCCGGATACCATCTACGAAGCGAGATGCCACGCGGAGGAAAGTCTGGCTTCAAAGAATCAGCCTGGATGATTTCAACCCAACGCAATGGCACCGGCTTTGCAAAGTAAGCGAGCGATTCTTCGCTCATCACGAATTTCATATGCTGCCGCTTGCTGCATGCGGCTTCATTAGTATTTCGCTCTGATAAGTGCCGCTTCTTCGCGCTGCGTTTATTCACAACGTTTGTGCCCTACTTGAGTCAAGTCGTCTTCAAACGCGCATGGCTTTAGAGCGCAGCTCTAGGGCACCTGTTCCTCTGTTCAGCGTGAGCGTTACACTTCGGCGGCATAACCGAGCGAACGAGCGCAACATAAGATACTTCCCGTAAATCTGAGTACAGGGTGCCGGATGGGGCAGATAAGTTTTATTTGTTTGAAGCGGCAAACGGAAAGTTTGCATATGCTTTACGTCTGCGTTTCGCAAGACGTACTAATGGAAAACTACACGCGGAAATGTACACACGAGAGATACGTGCTGCTTGAAGAACAAGAAGAATATTTGTTCTCCATAGGCAACCGCACAATAACATGGCAGAATGAAATCCGACACCGCGGCCGCAATACACGCGCAAGTAGCGAGCGGCATTAGAAGAAACTAAATAACGAAGAGCAAGAAAGACACCTATTTCTAAAGGATAAATACATGCTATACGCAATTATCAGCACCATCTGAACGGTCTGAGCGCATATACCAATGAGCGAAGTAGTACGAATGACCCTTCTGAGAACAGGGCAACGCCGGGGCGCTGGATGAGGCATATATGTCCTTTGTCTGCATGTCGGTCACAAAAAAGATCTAGTCTGCAGTTCTCGTATGGTTTCAACGGCACTGTTCTCCAAAGCGTTATCCAGTATAAATACTTAGGCGTAGTTTGAAGTTTGAAGTTTATTTCCTTTCTTCATTACAGAAAGAGGAAGCAAGAGCTAAAGGCCATTTGGCCTGACAGGGGCTCTTGCTCCTAAGTGCGTTCGGCTTACATGATGATCCCATGTGCTAAAAAAGCAAATATAACAAGAAACAAGCAAGTACGATGTAGAAAATACAAATAAACAAGATAATGTGTACATTATACAATGACTATGTGAAAAAGACATTTATGCTTCAATTTTTGTTTGTGCAATCACATTACCGCGCAGATTAAGGAATACATATATAGTGCATAAAAAACAATTTAGTGCAAGAGCAATTTATGTGTAAATAATTTGATAGTGTATGAGTAGGTTTTTTTATACATTGCTTAAAATTAGGCGCACAGAAATCAATTTTTTGCTCAACAATGTTTAGTAGCCTTGGTATTTGATAGTTTATATCCTGACGTCCGTAGTTAGTACGCGTGAATGGTATTTTCTTGATTTGATAACGTAATGGGTATCGAAGAGAAGTGGGTATGCTGTCAACATGGAGCCTGTGTTTTTTTATATGTAAGAGTAATCTATAATAAAATACTTGATTTGCTCGGATCAATAAATGTTTGACGAAGAGATTGTGTGTGGGTAAGTCACGCGGCCTACCATAGTAGTTTTCAAAAATTCGGACTACTCGTTTTTGCAAGCTTAATAACTTATCATAGTTTTTTGTTGTAGTTGTTCCCCAGATCAAGACACAATAAGTTAGCTTCGAGTAAAAAAGGGCGTAGTATATTGCTTTCTTTAGCCATAAAGGTATTAGATCACCTATTTTATATATAAAGCCTACTACTTTGCTAAGATCATTGCAAAGCTTATTGACATGATTGTCCCAGGAGAGGTTTTCTTGGAACCATACCCCCAAAAACTTTTGCGTTGTTACTTGTTCTAGCCTCTTTGCTTGAAATAGAACAGTTATATTAACAGGCAATGGCTTGTTTATTGGTCTAAATATTATATATTTGGTTTTGTTGACATTCAATTGTAGTTTGTTGATGTACAGCCATTCAGATAATAAATTTAGATAATCATTTATTTCTTTTTGTATGCATTGCAAGGAAGAATTTGCAAAGAAAAGATTAGTATCGTCTGCGTACATGATGATATTAGGTGAGGAAGAAATGTTAGGAAGGTCATTGATATATAGATTAAATAATATAGGACCAAGTATGGATCCCTGTGGCACGCCAGTCTGTATTTTGAGAAGTGAGGAAGTGGCCTGATTATATGAAACAAACTGGTAACGATCCGTTAAGTAACTTCTCATTAACTCTAATGCTGTACCACGTATACCGTAGTCATAAAGTTTGCACAGAAGTATACCATGATTTACGCTGTCAAAAGCCTTACGCAGGTCCAGAAATAAGCCTACCGTGTATAAACGGTTTTCCATATATTGCAGTATTTGATGTTTTATATTTAGGAGCGCATCCTCACATGATTTATTTTTTTTTGGAATCCGTACTGCGCCGTACTAATAATAGAATATTTCCTTAAGAAACCTTCTAGTCGAGTGTTGAGAACAGTTTCAAAAAGTTTTGAAAAAAGAGGTAGTATAGATATGGGTCGGCAGTTGTTTACACTATGATCAGCACCGCCTTTATGAACCGGGCAGACTCTGGCTATTTTAAGTTTGCTAGGAAAAATTCCGGACTCAAACATTTTATTAATAATATGAGCTAATACATTAGAGATGATGTCAGACACATATATTATAGGAGATGCCATGATACCGTCGAAAGTCGATAGTCGATACCGTCGATAGTCATCTCATCCGACCTCAGTTGGAATGCGTACATACAGTACGTATCTAAAGAAGCCCTAAACAAATTTTTCTACCTCAAACAGACCTTATCGCATTCCACCAGCCAGACAAAGAGCTCGCTTACGTCACCATTTTCAGACCGGCACTCGAATATGCCAACATAGTATGCTTTCCACATACCGAAAGCCACATTCATACGCTCGAACGCGTACGAAGAAAAGCTGCCCGATTTATCTATAATCGTTTTAAACGCACAGATTCACCAACCTAACTTCTTTCTTGCGCAGGCCTCGCTACCCTCGAAATTCGAGCTAAGGTTCAACGATTAGAGTTCCTTTACTTAGTATTACACAGTGCGCTGAAGTTGGATCCCGCCGCCTTTGTAAAGTGCAAACACACCAGACCGACTCAACGTAAGTACGCTTATCACGCCAGAAGAATTTCTTTGTAACAACAATACTTTCATCTTTTCATTCTTTCCACGAGCTGTGTAAAAGAGGAACTGCTTAAACCCTACTTTTACTGCCCAGCCCACATTAGAAACATTTACAAATCATTTAGAAGAAGCAGTCGCAATCGCAACTTAGTCTTCTTTTCTTTTTTTGGGGGGAGAGCAATTGTGTGAAGACCAATGTGTTAGTCAATGAATGCAAGTGTCCATGCTTTTTTAGGCTAACATCTTGATTACTCAGTGTTATTTCGCTCATATCGTACTTTTTTACTGATCATCTGCCCATTCCTGTAATAATCCCTATCGGGATTGACAGTATTGTGAAATAGACATATTATGTGTGATTTGTTAAAGGGGCAAGCAGAAAGCATAGGATCTCTTGCTTTTTTTTCGTCAACGTTTCGCAAAAACTACTGATGGAAAACAATATGCGTAAGAATACACACGAGAGATACATGCTGCTTGTACAACAAGCAAACTAATTCTCCTCCAAGGCAACTACAATAACATAGCAGAATGAACGCCGACACTGCGGCACAGTGCACGCGCATTCACCGTGCGGCATAAAACCACAGAGAGGAATTTATTCTTAAAACCTAAATGCAGGTCATATGTAAATAGCAACGTAGTTTGCGCGGTCTCAGCACCTGACATCGTGGGAGAACTGGGAGACCGTGCTCCGCTCTGAAGACCCGGCAACGCAGACCATCGCGATCAGCCGGGCTGCCAGTGTTATGGACCTACGGAAGATAAACAATTGAGTGGAGTACGGTCGTGCGGGGGCCCAGGGGCCTGGGTGCACCGAACACCTTTGTTTGAATAAAGTTTTTAACAACAAGAATCCCAAACAGCAGCGCGCGAAGTAGTCCGAAAGACCCTTCCGAGAAGTATCGCCCGCCGTTTCCAACGGCGCGACCTTGATGCGGCCCATGCACTTCGATCGCAGCCCCATCACATTGCTTTTCTTCGTCGCGCGCCTCACTGGAAAGCACGCGCCACCCCAGCCGCTCTTCGCGCTCAACCGTGTTCTAGTACACTCTAGCTGCGCAAAGAACAGGCGAGGGTGCTATGCAGGATGCGCCGAGTTTCTCGTTCATCTGAGTTTTACCCGAGTTTGCTCGACGGGAGTCAGTGAACGGAGATAGCGAGGAACGCGCAAAAGCTACAAGCAAAAAAAAATAAATAAAATAAAAATGTAGACAGAAAGCCGCGCATGACAACATGAGCGCTCCATGTGCGGCACGCTGCTTCCACGTTTCAAGCGCAGAAGGCTGCACAACGAAACGTGCCAGCGCCGCGTATTCTTATCAACGGATTATCGCAACTTAGCAATACCGTGACCGTCCCGCTGTCTATCTGCACACTTGCCGTGAGCCGCTTGCCACACCTTTCTCGGGCACGTCAAGAGCTTGCCTCCTCTTTCGGGTACTATCTTTCTCATCATCATCATCATCATCAGCCTGGTTATGCCCACTGCAGGGCAAAGCCCTCTCCCATACTTCTCCAACTACCCCGGTCATGTACTAATTGTGGCCATGTTGTCCCTGCAAACTTCTTAATCTCATCCGCCCACCTAACTTTCTGCCGCCCTCTGCTTTGCTTTCCTTCCCTTGGAATTCATTCCGTAACTCTTAATGACCAAGCAACGGCTTAGTGCTGTCGACAAATTCGACTTCGCCCTGCCATCTGCTAGCCGCCTGGTTAGCTCAGATGGTAGAGCGGCTGCCCCGGAAAGGCTGTGGTCCTGGGTTCGAGTCCCGGACCAGGACGAATTTTTCTTCAGCTGTGAGGCTTTTCTTTCGAGGAACCCGTATGGGATTCCTTTGTAGCAATCGCTACGAACGGGTGGATGCCTGATTTTCCCTTTATTAATGGTCTGAGAATGCCTGCCAAACGCACCCCAGCCCATTCTTATTCTTCTGATTACTCAGTCTCATGATCCGAATCCGCAGTCACTACCTGTCCTAAGTAGATGTATTCCCTTACCACTTCCAGTGCCTCACTACCTATTGTAAACTGCTGTTCCCTTCCGAGACTGTTAAACATTACTTTAGTTTTCTGCAGATTAATTTTTAGACCCACCCTTCGGCTTTGCCTATCCAGGTCAGTGAGCATGCATTGCAGTTGGTCCCCTGAGTTACTAAGCAAGGCAATAACATCAGCGAATCGCAAGTTACTAACGTATTCTCCATTAACTCTTATCCCCAATTCTTCCCAATCTAGGTCTCTGAATACCTCCTGTAAACACGCTGTGAATAGCATCGGAGAGATCGTATCTCCCTGCCTGACGCCTTTCTTAATTGGGATTTTGTTGCTTTCTTTATGGAGGACTACGGTGGCTGTGGAGCCGCTATAGATATCTTTCAGTATTTTTACATACGGCTCGTCTACACCCTGATTCTGCAATGCCTCCATGACTGCTGAGGTTTCGACTGCATCAAACGCTTTCTCGTAATCAATGAAAGCTATATATAAAGGTTGGTTATATTCCGCACATTTTTCTATCACCTGATTGATAGTGTGAATATGGTCTATTGGTGAGTAGCCTTTACGGAATCCTGCCTGGTCCTTTGGTTGACGGAAGTCTAAGGTGTTCTTGATTCTATTTGCAATTACCTTAGTAAATAGTTTGTAGGCAACTGACAGTAAGCTGATCGGTCTATAATTTTTCAAGTCTTTGGCGTCCCCTCTCTTATGGATTAGGATTATATTAGCGTTTTTCCAAGATTCCGGTGCGCTCGAAGTCCTGAGGCACTGCGTATACAGGGTGGCCAGTTTCTCTAGAACAATCTGCCCACCATCCTTCAACAAATCTGCTGTTACCTGATCCTCCCCAGCTGCCTTCCCCCTTTGCATAGCTCCCAAGGCTTTCTTTACTTCTTTACTATCTTTCTATCCTCCGTCGAATGCGAACAGGGTACATGCGGCGCATTCTCCCACTTGCACTTTCGCTCAATCAAATAACGTTAACATACTACAAATAAAACAACAAACATTTTTATTTCTTTAAGTATCAGTTTTTCGTTTTGAATGCCAAAAATTTCTGATGACAAACGGAGATTGAGTAAATTATTCAATTTGTGCACTTCTTGCCGCGAGTGGCGACAGTGAGGCGAAAGCTTAGAAGCGGATACATTGAAAAGGGTCGCACGCATGAGCGAGTTAATGCGGTAAGCAGTCACCTAGGGGCGCTGCAGTGCTATTCTCAATAAAGTAAGTCCTGACCATTCTTTCTCTATTAGGGGAATAAAAACGCCGCGCCGTGGTACGGCTGATCATCGCAGGCGCTTCACTAGGCTATTAAGGCCCCCGCTTTACCAACTAAAAACGACACACTAGTCATAGATACGGGAGCAAGGGCTGTCGCTGCAAAATGGCGGTACGTTATTTTAGGGTCCGTAGTGACGCATAACAGTGAAAATGTACCAGTTTATTTTTGTGTGCGAAGCCTCTGCGATGCATTGCGAAGAAGTGCGTGCTTCCCTGCGACACAAATCATCGCTTGTCATCGCTTGCCCAGTGAAGGTGCCTCTGAGCGAATGTACTCAGTATTTGAGTGTATTATGCACTCCAAGGTGCTTGCGGATTACCTCTGCTGGAGCCAGGAGCGATCTCAGTTGGATATCGTAACGACACCGCAGCAATCACATTTTGGCAGGTGAGGGACTCTTGTGTGCAGTTATAAAATGACTTCGAACGGAGGAAGGTGTTGGAAATGTTGAGTGCGCAGTGCTTGTGATGAAGAAATGCCATTTCACTGGGTCTAGAGAGGCGAGCGATTCTCGGACGCTGATCGTGTTTGCGACGCTGTGGCTCCGATACATCACCGATGACAGAGCAGCCATTTCAAACGACTGCTGCGATACGCACTCCTCAGCATCGTCGTCCCCCTCGGCGCATCGACGCCTTGCAAGCAGCTACAGTGACGTGCCGATAATTATTTACTGTGCGCTACGTCGCCACAATGCAGGCAATGAAAGCGTGTTGTGGGGCCATCTCAGCCCGAAAGATATATGCATAAGCCAGCGACAGTCAACGCTTTGGGTTTGATAGTGTTGCTCAGTACATTACCGATGACAGTGCGTTTTGCGTGTTTTATGTCGGCGGTCAAGATTGTCGATGCCTCACAGCTCGGCACCGCGTCGCTGTTGCCGAAAACTAAGCTGCGTGTGGCCCAACCGTGGTGGGTGCGCGCAGAAGAGTTGCATGCTTCGCGAGGGGCGTGACCTCTGGTTTTGATTGGCAGGCGAACTCGTGCTAAACTCTTACATCGCGAAACCCCCTCCGAGTTCAACTCGGGAACATGGCGGCGGCAGCAGCAGCCTGTGTCATTGCATCCAGCAGCAGTAAGCGTCAGTATGTCCGTCCGGATCCGTTCACCTACATGACCGACGCGGAGTTTCAGCGTCATTTTCGCCTGTCGAAGACATCAGTGCGCTCGCTGTGTGACAAGCTGGGCGAAGACTCTCGTCTGCGGAGACAGCGTGGCGGGCTTCATTCGCTCACCGTCTAAGAGTAAGTCCTCTGCGCCCTCCGCTTCTACTGGACTGGGAGTTTTCAGGGAAGCGTCGGCACCGAGCGTTACATTGGACGTCATCAAACTACTGTGAGCCGCTGTGTCAGAGATGTGTCTGACGCGCTTATCGATACGGCAGTGAGTAAGCGGTGGCTGGCTTTCCCGAAGACGGCGACAGAGGGGGCATATATAAAAGAACGCTTCCTATTTCGCAGGAACATTACGAACGTAGTCGGGTGCGTCGACGGAACGTACAGGCGCCGATAAAAGTTTTATACTCCACGCAGCGGGAGCCGGAGCAACGGCAAACTGCATCACAACGCCATCTACAGGCAGCATCTGGGATCGAGGCAGCCAATGGGTGCCCTTTATTATCTGCAGGCATGTCGCTTGACTTGTGTCAATGTAGATGGCGTCGCGATGCATTGTGCCGCAGCTCCGGCTCCTGCTGCGCGGAGAATAACACCTTTGTCGGTGCCTGTACGTATGAATTAAGGCGCCTTCAATGTCCGCGTTACTGCGACTGGCATTGAAGCAATGTCTAGACACGCCATATTGCCAAATTTGTCACTTCTGTGTAGCCGACTTAAATTTTGTGTTACCGACATCTCAGGTGCGGCTGCCTACACTCTAAAACTAGGGAGGGTATCACATGAGTGAAGCGGCCGATTAACTCTTCAAAGCGCTGTTTTACTCTCGCAAAATGTCGAGAGGAGTGAAATGCATTGTTCACTCCGTCACCAAGGAGAGAGTGAAATGTGCTTTTCACTCTGTCCTTCTGAGAGAGAACGCCCGTTCTACTCTTGCGGCAATAGAGAACAAAACGTAGCGTAATATTCTGCTTCAACTGTAGGAAGCTGGCCCCGAACATGGAAATGTATCACTCACGCACGCTGAGCAAACAGCACACCGTTCTGCTTCTAAGAGAGCAGGCATCCACAGTCCAAATGAACGCGGAGCGAGCGCTCTACTTTTTCACTCGGAACTGCTCCACCGCGCTCGCGCTCGACATCGCGGAACAGCACAGCACCGGAGAAAGGTGATCCGTCCAGCGAGCAGCGACGGAGGCCATCCAAGGGAGATCGTGTGTCAGCCATCTGGTGTCGCCGCGAAAACACTACACTAGTTCGTCATTCGTTGAATATAACAACAAATCCTCCACGGTAAGTGAATTCTGAATTAGGTACATATTCTGCGTATATGACATATGCTATATATCGCCAGGATGTCGCCGCGGCGCTTAGCCGACGCGATTGACAACGGACTAGGCAAGCGCGCCGTGTCTCGATGTCAATCGAAAAAGCCAGTCGTCGCGATAACTGCATGTGATTTTATCACTTGCCACTATCCGTAAGAGCTTTGAAAATCGCAAACGCTGCCAGAACCATGGTATGTTCAATAAGACGGGAGTCGAGAGGACGCTTAAAATGGTTTGTTCACCAGCCCACGATTCCGAACCTATGCGGAGTGTGCTTAGCGTACGTTTTGTGCGTTTGAATTTATTCAATTTGGCAGTATACTGTGTACGGAACGCTGTTGAAATAAAGAGTCGCATAACAGTAGGCGTCATTTTGCTGGCGGCATGCTTTCGTTACAAATAAGCCGTACGCTTGACGGTGTCTCGCCCATGGGTAACCTGCGACCACTGAAGTTACGTGCAGCACCAGTGCTAGTTAGAAACTTTGCCGCAGGCATTCAGCTGCATGCTGGAAGAGGTTATTTGGGTGCGTTATCTTGAACTTACTGGAAAGGTATGAGGAATCCAAGTTTTATGCTGAATAAAGCATAAACCCCATATAAGCGATCTTGCGCGCGACAGCTACAAGCGATGCGATGGAGATGGCTGTCGCGTTCGCTCGTCACCTACAAGTCGTACTCCGTGCGAGCGACGACTTTGAGCGACTCCTCCCCGTTATTGCCGATATGGGGGCTGCAAATACGCGTCGACAGTAGCGTGACGCGTGCTTTATTAATTTAAGTTTATGTATTTTACTGTAAAAAGTAGCATAAAATATTTCCGAAGGCCTTGCAGTAGGTTTTTATCCTTGCAAGTATAAAAATTCAATCATTTGCTCGTTCCGCGCGATAATCGGTAGTATTTGAGCGATATACATACATCCAGTTCTGGATTCGCGCTATTGGCTAGTCGCTCATAGCACTTCAAGGAGACGAGCGATGATTTCTAGATTTCCAGAACCGAGCGATCTGTTCAAGCGACGGCCCGTTTTGTCGCTCGAAGCCGTCGCTCGTCGCCGTCGCGCACTAAATCGCTCTCATGGTGTTTAGCCATCCTTGCAAGTATAAAAATTCAATCATTTGCTCGTTCCGCGCGATAATCGGTAGTATTTGAGCGATATACATACATCCAGTTCTGGATTCGCGCTATTGGCTAGTCGCTCATAGCACTTCAAGGAGACGAGCGATGATTTCTAGATTTCCAGAACCGAGCGATCTGTTCAAGCGACGGCCCGTTTTGTCGCTCGAAGCCGTCGCTCGTCGCCGTCGCGCACTAAATCGCTCTCATGGTGTTTAGCCCTAAGACTGAACTGTTTTTGATCAAATGTTGAACTGCTGTGATTATAGCGATTCAAAGACTGCTTTGTCCAACTTTGCCAGAGGCAGAATTCACAGCCCTGCCTGGAACTTGTTGAACATCCCCACCCAGAATTTACCACGCAGGGTTGAGCTCCGGTGGGTGCCGGCTCACTCTGGGAACCCCGGAAACGAGGCTGCCGATAAATTGGCCCGAGGTTTAATTTGCCGGGCTCAGGACAGCCTCGATCCGGGTTTCTCGAGGGAGCGGGTACACAGCTTTGCGGAGCTCACGCAAATACCCCGTTTGGACCGTCGGACTTACCCTCCTCCCCACCCCTCCCTGACGCACTCCCAACAGATCCTCTGGAGACGCCTCCAGACCCGCTCTCTCCCATCCCCTCAGCTGCTATCCCACTACTGTGGCATCTCCCCTACATGCTCCCTATGCGGAGACCCTCACGCCACACTCTCCCACATCCTTTTTGGCTGCCCTGCCGATCCTCCCCCGCAGGGACAGCCCGCCATCTCAAGCTGGGAGGACTGGGAGGTCCTGCTCTCGTCGACGGACCCGACATCGCAGGTTACTGCGGTGGCTCGGGCTGCCGACGTCATGAACAAAAGGAGCATGAACGTTTCGACATAGTGCGGGACCGTGCGGTGGTCCAGGGACCCAGAGGAGTCCAAACTCACTTGCTATGAATAAAGTTTTTCTGTCTGTCTGTCTGCTGTGATTATATGTCTGATTTTATGTCTCCTGTTGTGGTTTTCGAGCCCGGTGCGAATCTGAAAGGGTGCTTATGTCTAGGAACTCGGTGAATTGTCAAGCAGCGAGTTATGCATCGGCATCGAATATAACGGCTGCTGTGTGGAATTACAATTGCAGGGGCGCTTTGCATACGCTTATTGTTTTGGACATGCCTGTGCATTTGCTATTATGAGTTGGCGTTTCAGAGTTGTAATACGAAGAGCTAAAGCACCCTTCCTCTTCCCGAGACGAAATCAAGCAGAAATTAGGGCCTTTAACTGTGTACTCCGTAGTGCAAACCTTACGTCTTAGAAGCCGGAGAGCCACTTGGAATTGAAAATTATTTTAAAAATGTAAAATTGCGGCTTCTCCTATCTACTTGCCAACCAAGTATGCTAGTGGAGGTAGATATGTATTCAATGCAAAGAACTGAGAGCATCTGAGTAGAAGCCTTGTTCATCAATTGGCGGATGTGAACATACAGTTTTCAGCAAAAGCCCCTTAGTTTCATGGCTTCTGTAGACATTATTCTTCAGGGCTTAAGATTGAGTGCACAGTGAGGCGATGTATTAATCTTCCCAGATAAATATGAACTTCTTTTCAGACGAAGATTCTGTCAAGTGCGATAATTTTTTTCTTACTTTAGTGCATCTTAACCACTTCGGTAGGAAAAAAGCTTTGGTTTCAGGTTGTTGGTTCATTGTGCAAGTATATTTGTAGTCGCATGCAAAATCCACGTGCATGGAAGGGACATCTGAAACAGGATGGTGCCATTCTGAATTTATGTTTTGCTTCTTTGTTTGTCTTTTTCATGTACTTCCCTGCCTGTACTTATGCTTATGTCGCCTTTGAGGCATCATATTCATCACATCTGATTTTTGGTTCACATCTGAAGCCATGCTATACTTTAGTTAGATTGCATATTCAATGAGTCACAATAATTGATCATGTATTTATGAAAGCTGCTCCTCAGAAGTATAGCATTCGTACCCTAATGGGAATGAAAAGCTATCATATATGACAGGAAATTTGATGCGCAATATTTTAATGCCAATGCTCCTTGCAGTTTTATATTAATTTTCTACACACTAGATAATATTGAAAATTTTATTTTATTTATTTGTGAGAAAGTGTAACGGATGAATCCCAACAGCACCAGGAAACTACTTTCGTGAGGAGGCCAACCGAATAAGAAATATAATATGCCTGTGTACCGGTTTGAGACCGGGCAGGATATTGCTGCAGAACCATGACAAGACACACTCAGAAACAATGGGGTGCAGCCCATACATGAATAACTTTATGTGAAATATAAGCAAAGCTAGCTAGACCTGCAGCCTCACATGAGAATATACAACACATTCCTATATGCACTGTACTCTCGGTCAGGAACATCCATACGCTGTACAGGACGTTATCAAATGAGCTGCTGTCTTAGAATATGGCATACAAAAAAGTTTCTTGCACAATTTATCTACATTATCAGCCCCATGCTTAGCAGCTCAACTGGTAACCTGTGCCATAAAAGTGCACACGTTTTGTGCCAGAAATGCGTTTGCTGGCCAGTAATGTGGCGCATATTTCTCTTCAATCATAGTGTAAATACCTTGTGAGTTTGCACACGTTTGTTCTATGTCTAACTTTCCCTTGTATACCTTATTTTTGAAAAGAAGGAGGCAATTGAAATTAAAGGATGTTTCTACACTGTAACACTGATGAAACTTTAGACAATATACTTATGCTTTATTACAAGATGTGTTCTAAAGTCATGGGCATCATTGTAATCTGATTTTGTGTTTGTCAATATGTTTCTCAAATTATTATTCAGTTTGTCTTGTGACTGATCAATAAAGATTTCGACCTTTTAAGAGAGAAAATGTTTCATTTGAGTAAGGCGGCGAGCTGATTACATCCCATTCACCAAGCATAAGTGCAGGAGCTGCTTATGAACGAATCAAATATTCCCCACATGTTATTGCGAATCGCTTCAAACGTGACCATGGATTTACATCGTGCTTTCACACTATTTGGACGAGTACTAGCACTCTGTTCTGAAGGAGTAGAAGCACTCTGTTTGGGGGAGTAGAAACACTGGGCTTGGAGGAGTAGAAGTACTCGGTTTGGAGGAGTAGAAGCACTCGGTCTGGGGGAGTACTATTACACCTGTGGGGATAGTATTAGCACTCTGCGGAAGAGTACTAGCACTCCCTTGCGGTGGAGTAACAAAGCTCTGTCGGGAGAAGTTGACCTGCTCTCTCTCAAAGAGGGTCGATCTACTCTCGGAAAGAGTGAAATATGGGACAAGCAGGTACTCCCTCAAAGAGAGTGCCCGGAACTCTCTTTGTTTTTAGAGTGTATGATACTGACTTTTTCGCTGGTTGCTGACTTTTTGACGATTGTTCTACTTGTCTGTCAGGGTGCCTTCCAAATGGCTCTTTCTTGGGAAAGAGGTTAGGTGTATATAGATGAATGGATATCACAAATTGTGTGAAATTCCCTATGAATGCTAATCTCATAAAGAACTTGGGGTTCTTCGTTGGTAAAGTTACTTAGTATGCATAATGCTGAATTTCGGTCATGCGTCATCTATCGGCCGCACTATGAAACAGGGAGGCAATGCACAATTCGTTGCAGTGCGAGATGCGGATGTTGCGCCAAGCCGGTTGTGCCAATGCATTTGTGGCGAAATGAAAATGCATTGAGAATCTTGGTGTGCTGGCTTGCATGAAGAAAATACTTGAGGGTGTTTGCTTTGTTCACTGTTGATGTATGTGCCAGATGTACAGTGTGTTATTTTAGGGGGGGGGGGCAGCGGTATTGTGGATAGAGAAATCATATAGTTTCGTCTTATAATGGGGCTCTAATTCTTATGCAAGTGGAACAATGCAGATCCAATGCTCTTCAGAACTCGGTGTGCGTGAACATATCATGAACCACCAAGGCAAAATTACATATGGGGAGAAGTGTGGTGGAGATGCCAATGACAAGTGGGTCTTTACCCGCCATAATAAAAATAAAAATTGCAGAGCGAGTAGACCTTTCGTACAGCTTTAGAGCAATGATTACACAGAACGTGATATGCTCAAACGTGTAAAAGCTTGTCGCAATGCCAAAGTAGAATGAGCGACATGCAGCATATTCTGGCATTGAACATGTCTTGTAACTGCTCTTTTTATTCTAAGCCTCGCTGTCACACCTTTCCCTCCAGCACCCCCTTTACTGAAACGTGGTACTGTCTTTCCATTGGTGTCATGAAGGTGATGGTAACGGCAGCAGTAAGGCTGGTTAATGCTTGCCCCTTTGATTCCTGTGAGTTTAGTGGTAAAGAATATGGCACTGCGTACACCTGTGCTGCAAGATTTAACGCTTGTGGTGATTTTTGGAGAGCTAATTTGTGTTGGGACATTTCAAAGATGTGCGCCATTGTGGCCTAATAACTAGAGCATTGGTGAGGTTGAAGACTGGGTGTATTGCTATAGAAGCGTGAAGTTGAATCGCACAACAATTCGACGGGACGCAAAGATAAATACACACAGCAGAACGCTCGGCTGTGTGTGTTACTCTTCTTTGTGTGCCGTCGAATTGTGCGATCCAATTTCAAATAGAGCATGGGGCTTCTTTGGTGCAGGACCGCGGAAGTGTGAGCTATTCGACAACATGCCAGTGCCTTGCCACACAATTATGGAAGTCTGAAGGTTTGCAATCAAAGCTTTGCTTTCAAATCCACCTGCTCATGTAATACAGGCACTGATTGAAAGAACCTTCATACAAAAATAATGGTGAAATGAAGGGCCTTTGAAAAGTGTAATTTGTATATTGACACTGTTTAAATAATAGGCGCCACACCGGACTCAACAATTGTACTAGACAGAGCAGTTTGTTTCCTATGTGAATCTCAAGCTTCCATTACATGCTGTGCAGATAACCAAGTTCAGTTTTTGGCCTGGTACACAACATTCACTGCAATCTGTTTTTAATTCGAAAGAAGTGCCAAACACCACCTATTTTTCAGGGAAGTCATGGGAATATTTGGAGAGACCTTTTTACAGCCCCTCATAATGTCAGTGTGGCCAGCCAGCTTTGCTTGGATGCCTTTATAAATTTCTGTTCCTGATCATTACGTGCTATAAAGTTGCTAAAGTCTATGCAACCGGTGCAAGGCATTACGTGATTCTATAGTCGGATACAACTTTACGAGGCCGTGGAATCTCCCCTTCAAAGGCAGGTGAACACAAGCCTGCACCAATGGATACGCACTCTAGAGTGACGTTGTGCCATCGGATGCACTGTAGACGAAGCAACCTAAAGTGTGCCCGCGCGGCACCAGCGCCGAATGCTCCCCTAGCGGACCGATGGAAGTTTCGAAGGTCGTCGCTGCGCTAGCGCGCACCCGTGTTCTGTTCGCGCTGGGTCATGCGCGTTGTTTTTGCGATGGCGAGGGCGACCTCATCAGCCAGGAAAGGTGGCACGCAATACTGCTGAGTTGTTGATTGCCACAACAGCCTCGAAATCACCAAAGGTCGAACGCCGCCCGTGAAATTCTACAGATTTCCGGGGAAGTGGTACGAGAAGGACGGACGACAAGCATGGATAACTGCAGTGCGCCGAGTCAAGTAAGTCCCATACTTTCGTGTTCGCGTGCAATATCGCAGCCGCTCGATGAAAACGGAATAGTGATATGCCTGTTTTTAGTACGCAACCGTTTGCTTAGTCGTGCCGCGTAGTTGAATTGTGTTGACACCCGCCGCTTGTAAACGGTAAATGCATGCGTGTTGCGCCGCTGAGCTCGACGACGCGAGCTCGATTCCCGGCCACGGCGGCCGCATTTCGATAGGGGGCGAAGTGCAAGAACACCCTTGTTACCGTGTGCTTTGATTTTGTGCACGCTAAAGAACCCCCGGAGGTAAAAATTATTCCCGAGACTCCCAATTATAGCGTGCCTCATAATGATTTCGTGGCTTTGCATGGTTCTGGCAGTTAAAAGCCTCGAATCTATTTGATTGTACTGTGCCTTCACTCGCAATCGGCATGAACGAGCTTTAGAGAATTATTTCCCTTTTCCAAACGCTGCAACTTAATTTACTAGTTGTGCAGGTAACGAAAGGGGACGCGTGCTACTTTTGTGTGATAGCAGACCACATTTAATGCAAGCCGTGGTCGTAGCGTGCGTCGGTAAGCGGTAGATCGGAAAGCAGGGTCCTCGAGACGTGCGCGTTATGTTTGTTGTTTGGCCATGCTTTCTAAGTTCACAATATCCAAGCTTGCTTTAAGGTAATTACCAGCTTGCACATTCTTGCTGATTCACTATTTGCTCTCGTGACCAAGCAGAGCTGATTAACCTATACAATAAAGGTGGAATCGCAACATATGCGCCGTTGCCCGTATTTACACAATTTTCGATTTGTTATACGTACACCAGACAAGCATAAGCGTGGCCATGGGGGCATTTAAACCCCCTCTCTAAATAGGTTATATATAAACACACGCTCGCGAATATTCGGGTGCCGGAACACCACCTCTCGCTCGTCCTATATGAGCTGTGCCCCAGCACATAAGCGTAAAAGGTATAGCTGATGTAACACAGCTGCAAAGAAAATATTTTTGTAATTATTTATTGGGCAAGTGAGTAGGCGATGATGATCTTTTAATCAGAGAGCAGCGTCGGAAGATGCAGGCAACGGATCGCATTTTAAGCATTGAACTCTCTCAACACGTGATATGTCAAATGAAACCTCGCAATGAAACAAGCAGTCTTCGCGAAGTTAAGACATCGATAACGCTTGCCGTTGTTCGCTGACAGCTCCGCGCAAATTAGAACGAACACACACGTGTAATTTACTAATGCTCCAGCCAAGAAATTCAGCAGCAAAAGGTGGAAGCACAAAATGAGAGCAGCCGTGTGCGGGCGCTCAGCTACCGGGGAAACTAACGGCAATCGTCACCGTCCCTGCACATCTCTGCAGGTATGCATGACCGCTTTGTGCCTGCATCATATAGAAATAAATGTAGCTAAACTTCTGAACCTGGCGCATACCTCTAACTCGACGTCGTATCCGATCTTGTCGGACACCTGTGACACGCACTTGGCTTTCACTGTCGCATCACCGTCCACGATTTGTTCAACGCCGTACACGTGCGGAAGCAGACGCTCCCCTTTCGTGAGGTTTCCGCCACGAAAAAATCTGTCCGCGTCGGCAACCTTCTTGAAACCGCACTGCAATCTTTGCATCGCTGTTGCGCAAGCAGGCGATCTGCCGCCGTCGAAAACTGAGCTCCGTGAGAACGAGCAGCGAAGAAACGCGCGGGCGAAACGAGGTGAACAAAGCGGAGACCGCGCCACGGCACGACCGCGCTGCATGACGCTTCCACATTAGGGGCGCTGTCAGGAGGCGCAGTAGCGCCACCTGGCCGTGGTTTTCCCGTCTATACCCGCTCGTTGGAGAGGGACTATTTCTTTAGACGTGGAGGCAATCAGCTGCTGTCCTTTGGTCACCTGGGCGGGGCCTCTCCTGTCTTCTGAAGTTGTATCCGACTGTAGAGAATGCCGCTTTTCGTAGAACGCAAAAGGACAAAGTGCACAATTATTTGGCCTATGAAACGGATACATCACAAGTGAGCTATGCAAGGGCTTAAGCTGCGTGAAAATTAGTACATGCAAATATATGACATTGTTAAAAGATATGTGGTATCGAACATGCATGTAATGGCACGTTTGAGTCGGGGAGTGTTGCATTCACACGCACAGTCTATAGGTGATAGCATTATTAAGCTCCTGCTGTGTTTCCTGTCTTTTCATTGGGAATTGCACACACCGTTCGACTTGTGGCTAATCAACACGCACTGTATTCTTGCACATAGAAAGAACAAACAGCACAATGATGTGTATGCTGCATTAGTGTATTTTTCATTTACATGGCCCAAGAGTGGCAGAGGTTGTCTTACGTTTTTGCCCATTTTGAAGAGACACGAAGTGCGTGTTACTAGTGTCCTAATATGCACAGCACAATGTTTACTGCAATATTTTTATTCGTGCTCTTGAATAATAAACAAAATAATAAACTGAAAGTTCCTATATACGGTGTCTTCTGGGGGCTCGACTGGAGAGCAGTGAGGGCACCGATACTCCTCTTGCAGAGCAGCCCTCTGGACCTCAGCCACACTCTCAAGAGCACGTGCCTGGCGCTCGCCTACTGCCTAAGGCGTTTGAGTGCCTCCAGCAGCATAATCTTTTGTTGCAAAAGAAAAGTGGATTGTTGGAATGAATCAACGGCATATAAAACATCATTTACAAAAAAAAAATTTCCTTGCACTATTCGTACTAAGCGCCCTTAACTGTGGAAACCTGTAGTGTAGTATGCATAATGAAACAATGTCGGGAAAGCGTTGCTTTATTTTCTATAACCGGGGTTATCTTTTTCAGAGCCAATTGTCATGTTGATTAGTGTGCCAGCAGGTGAGGTGACCCCGCACCTTCACGAGTCTCTAGTGTCAGCACCACAAGCCTATTTTTGTTGACTGCAAAACAAATACCTCTCCCTACAATCCCGTATTATGCGAGCTGATTGCATCCTATGCCTACAAACATCATATTTTTGTCCCATTACGCAGTTTCCTACCATCCTCGGCTGCAATTCTCTCTCCTTGACATCTATCTGTCACGCTTATGTAATCATCTGTTATGAATTGGCAACAAGCGATTGAAGACGTGCATGGCCTGCCCGCCGACTCCATTTTTTTTTCTTAATCTCAACTAGCATATCAGTTGCCACGGTTTACTACGCCCTGTCTTCCTGCCTTAATGCTATCTCCAACAATTTTTGTTACTTCGCTTTTTGTACAGTCCTCGACTTCTCAAGTTTCTTTGTTAACTTACAGGTTTATATTGTCACGTGGTGGTGACGTAGAAGAACACAGTAGCAATACTGTGAACGAGAAAAGTAACTTTTATTGGGCGAACTTGTGCCCACAAAACAGGCTACACTTATAGCACAACGAAAGCGGCGAACACAGTCGGCGATCATCGGAAATCTGATCAGCGGGTCAAGCGCGTCGGTTTTTATACAGAATCGTCGAATGTTCCAGACTAATCATTAGGACCCGCGTGCCTTCCACAAAGTTCTACAGCATTCGCGTTAGGCGAATAAATCAGATAACACAAGGTTGGGCGACAACAGATTGCGGATAGAAGCACCGATAAGTTTCCAGAAAGTTCGGATACATGCAAGCGCGTCCCGCGCTGTGCGATAAGATTTGTTAGGCGGCGAAACGTGGTCGCCCGATAAAGATAAGTACACGTGTCAATACCCCCCTCTTAAAAAGCATCGTCCCGATGCTACAAATGTACGAGAGCGAAACACAAAAGGACACTTATTAAACATAAGTAACAAAACAACGAAAAGAAATCAAATCCAAAGGGCAGTTACGCGAAGTCCCAAAGTTCAACGCTGGTGGTACGGCTTGAGTCGCACAACGTGGACAATTTCAGGTCGTGAGCGGCGCCGCTGTGACAGCGAAATGCCGTCTGGCACGACCTCATAGTCCAGTGCGCCAATACGTCGGATGATCTTGTACGGTCCGAAGTAGCGATGCAAGAGCTTCTCGCTCAGTCCTCGTCGGCGTATAGGGGTCCAAACCCAAACACGGTCACCGGGCTGGTACTCGACAAAGCGTCGTCGGAGGTTGTAGTGTCGGCTGTCGGTCCTCTGCTGGTGCTTGATCCGCAGGCGGGCGAGCTGTCGGGCTTCTTCGGCGCGCTGGAGATAGCTAGCGACGTCAAGATTTTCCTCGTCAGTGACGTGCGGCAGCATGGCGTCGAGCGTCGTCGTCGGGTTCCTGCCGTAGACCAGCTTGAACGGCGTGATCTGTGTTGTTTCTTGTACCGCCGTGTTGTACGCATAGGTTACGTACGGCAGGACCGCGTCCCACGTCTTGTGTTCGACGTCGACGTACATTGCTAGCATGTCGGCGAGGGTCTTGTTCAGGCGCTCCGTGAGATCATTCGTCTGCGGATGGTAGGCAGTTGTCCTCCTGTGGCTTGTCTGGCTGTACTGCAGAATGGCTTGGGTGAGCTCTGCTGTAAAAGCCGTTCCTCTGTCGGTGATGAGGACTTCTGGGGCACCATGTCGCAGCAGGATGTTTTCGACGAAAAATTTCGCCACTTCGGCTGCGCTGCCTTTTGGTAGAGCTTTAGTTTAAGCAAAGCGGGTGAGATAGTCCGTCGCCACGACGATCCACTTATTCCCGGATGTTGACATCGGAAACGGCCCCAACAAATCCATCCCAATCTGCTGGAATGGTCGGCGAGGAGGTTCGATCGGCTGTAGTAATCCTGCTGGCCTTGTCGGTGGTGTCTTGTGTCGTTGACAATCTCGGCATGTCTTGACGCAACGGGCGACGTCGGCGGTCAGACGCGGCCAGTAATACCTTTCCTGTATTCTCGACAGCGTCCGGGAGAATCCGAGGTGCCCAGCGGTTGGATCGTCGTGTAGGGCGTGCAGTATCTCTGGACGCAGCGCTGACGGTACAACAAGAAGGTAGCTGGCGCGGACTGGTGAGTAGTTCTTCACGAGTAGGTTGTTTTGAAGCGTGAACGAAGATAATCCACGCTTAAATGCCCTAGGGACAACGTCGGTGTGCCCTTCCAAATAGTCGACGAGGCCTTTTAGCTCCGGGTCCCCTCGTTGTTGTTCGGCGAAGTCTTCCGCGCTTATTATGCCAAGGAAGGCGTCGTCATCCTCGTCATCTTGCGGCGTTGGGTCAATGGGGGCGCGTGATAGGCAATCGGCATCTGAGTGTTTTCTTCCGGACTTGTATGTTACAGTGATGTCGTATTCTTGTAGTCTGAGGCTCCACCGCGCCAGCCGTCCTGAAGGGTCCTTTAAGTTAGCTAGCCAACACAACGCGTGATGGTCGCTGACCACTTTGAATGGCCTGCCGTAGAGGTAAGGGCGAAATTTCGCCGTAGCCCAAACGATGGCGAGGCATTCCTTTTCGGTTGTAGAATAATTGCCTTCCGCTTTTGACAACGACCGGCTAGCGTAAGCTATCACGTGTTCATGTCAATCTTTTCTCTGGACTAGGACGGCACCGAGGCCTAGGCTACTGGCGTCAGTGTGTATTTCGGTATCGGCGTGCTCGTCGAAGTGCGCAAATACGGGCGGCGACTGCATGCGTCGTTTGAGTTCTTGAAATGCGTCGGCCTGCGGCGTTTCCCACTTGAACTCGACGTCACATTTAGTTAGCTTTGTCAGCGGCTCAGCGATGCGTGAAAAGTTCTTGACAAAGCGCCTATAGTAGGCACACATGCCAAGGAATCTGCGCACTGCCTTCTTGTCGGTTGGCTGCGGGAACTTTGCGATGGCAGCTGTCTTCTGTGGGTCGGGGCGTACTCCTGATTTGCTGATCACGTGGCCTAGGAACAAAAGTTCATCGTAAGCGAAACGGCACTTTTCCGGCTTCAGAGTGAGCCCTGATGACTTGATGGCTTCTAACACTGTCGCAAGCCGCCTAAGGTGATCGTCGAAATTTCCGGCGAAGACAACGACGTCATCCAGGTAAACAAGGCACGTCTGCCACTTCAGTCCGGCTAACACCGTGTCCATGACGCGCTGAAACGTTGCAGGCGCCGAGCACAGTCCGAATGGCATGACCTTGAACTCGTAGAGGCCGTCTGGCGTGATGAAGGCAGTCTTTTCGCGATCTCTCTCGTCGACTTCTATTTGCCAGTAGCCAGACTTGAGGTCCATCGACGAGAAGTATTTAGCGTTGCAGAGCCGATCCAATGCGTCGTCTATCCGTGGAAGGGGGTACACATCCTTCTTCGTGATCTTGTTCAGTCGACGATAATCGACGCAGAAGCGTAGGGTTCCGTCCTTTTTCTTTACCAGGACTACAGGAGAGGCCCACGGGCTTTTTGACGGCTGGATGATGTCGTCGCGCAGCATTTCGTCGACTTGTTGCCTAATAGCTTCACGTTCTCGCGTCGAAACTCGGTAAGGGCTCTGGCGTAGTGGTCGAGCGCACTCTTCGGTTATTATGCGATGCTTTGCGACTGGTGTTTGTCGAATCCTCGATGACGTCGAAAAGCAGTCTTTGTATCGTCGAAGCAGACTTCTGAGCTGTTGCTGCTTAATCACGGGGAGACTTGGATTTATGTCGAAGTCTGGCTCGGGAACTACGGTCGTCGGGGTAGATGCAACAGAATCCGAGAGGACAAAGGCATCGCTGGTTTCCTGAATTTCCTCGATGTATGCGATCGTCGTGCCCTTGTTGATGTGCTTGAACTCCTGGCTGAAGTTTGTCAGCAACACTTTCGTGTTTCCTCCGTGCAGTCGAGCGATCCCTCTTGCGACGCAAATTTCACGGTCTAGCAGTAGACGTTGGTCACCTTCGATGACGCCTTCTACGTCAGCGGGTGTTTCGGTGCCGACCGAAATAACAATGCTGGAGCGAGGCGGGATGCTCACTTGATGTTCGAGCACACTCAAGGCGTGGTGACTACGAGGGCTCTCCGGCGGTATCGCATGATCTTCCGACAGCGTTATTGACTTCGACTTCAGGTCGATGACTGCGCCGTGTTGGTTGAGGAAGTCCATGCCAAGAATGACGTCTCGTGAACACTGTTGGAGGATAACGAAGGTGACAGGGTAAGTCCAGCCGTGAATGGTAATTCTTGCCGTGCACATTCCTGTCGGCGTAATCAGGTGTCCTACAGCGGTCCGAATTTGAGGGCCTTCCCATGCAGTCTTAACCTTCTTCAACTGGACGGCGATGTGTCCACTCATGACTGAGTAATCGGCGCCTGTGTCGACTAAGGCGGTGACTGCGTGGCCGTCTAGAAGCACGTCGAGGTCGGTGGTTCTTTGTCTTGCGTTGCAGTTGGGTCTTGGCGTCGGATCACGGCTGCGTCGTGTTGAACTGAAGCTGTTACGTCGCGTCGTGAAGTCGTCTTTCGTCGGTGTAGTCTTGGCTTCCTGACTTCCTCGGGACGGCGGTGTGTCGTTATTATGTCGTCGAGATGGTTTCTTCGGCGTCTTCGTCGGCGGCGGAGGATCTTCGTCAGTTCGACGAACAGCAACCGCACCTCCATCGGTTGCTGCTTTTAGTTTTCCGGATATGGGCTCGCTGACCGGCCCCGGGCTGGGCCAGTGTATGGTCGACGCTGCGGCGACAGGTAGCGGCCTGGTGATGGTGAACGCGACGGTCGTCGAGAGCTCCACTGAGTAGCGGCGAGGTAGTCGGCGATATCCCGGGGGCGTTCACCTTGCTGCGGGCGCGGAGCGTTCACGGCGAAACCTCGCAGTCCCATCTCCCGGTATGGGCATCGTCGGTAGACGTGACCCGCTTCTCCGCAGTGGTAGCAGAGCGGGCGGTGGTCAGGAGCGCGCCAAACGTCTGTCTTCCTCGGGTAGCTGCGCTGGCCGACGGGTGGGCGTGCTGGCGGCGGCGGTGGTGGTCGACGGAATTGCGGCGTTACAGGGCCCTGGCGCGGTCGTGGAGGGGGACCCTGACGGCGGGCGACGGCGGCGTAAGTCATCGCTTCTGGCTGGGGCTGCGGTACTTGTGGTTGCACCTCAGCAACACCAAGCGATCGGTGCACCTCTTCTTTCACGATGTCGGCGATCGAGGCCACTTGAGGCTGCGACGATGGCAAGACCTTGCGCAGTTCTTCGCGCACAATGGCCCTGATGGTCTCGCACAGATCGTCCGTGGCCAGTGATTGAATTCCGGCGTAGCTTGTCGGCTTGGTGCGTCGGTCGAATTGCCGGTTCCGCAATTCCAGTGTCTTCTCGATGCTCGTCGCCTCACGAAGAAACTCGTCGACGGTCTTCGGTGGGCTTCTTACCATTCCGGCGAAAAGTTCCTCCTTTACACCACGCATCAGTAGGCGTACTTTCTTCTCCTCGGACATTTCTGGGTCGGCGTGGCGGAACAGACGGCTCATTTCCTCAGTGAAGATCGCGATCGTCTCATTTGGCAGCTGCGTTCTGGTCTCCAGTAGAGCTTGGGCTCGCTCTTTTCGCACGACGCTTGTAAATGTTTGCAGGAAGCCGCTTCGGAAGAGGTCCCACGTCGTCAAGGTGGCTTCTCGATTCTCGAACCACGTCCTGGCGGCGTCCTCCAATGCGAAATAGACATGTCGTAGCTTGTCGTCGCTTGCCCAGTTGTTAAACGTAGCGACCCTCTCATACGTTTCCAGCCAGCTTTCCGGGTCCTCAAATGTGGAACCGCGGAACGTCGGTGGTTCCCTGGGCTGCTGCAGCACGATGGGGGACGCTGGGGCTGCCATTGGGGTTGCCTTGGCTACAATCTTCTTGGTCTTCTCAGGTAGAAGTCCGTGCTCCGGAGGCAGCTGTTGAAGACGGCGGCTTGCTCGATGGTCCGGGAGTACGTTGGTGTTCTCTTTGCGGTCCGGGCTTGAATTACGGCTTGTCGGGGGCGTCCGGTACATGAACGTAAAGCACCTCCACCAGATGTCACGTGGTGGTGAAGTAGAAGAACACAGTAGCAATACTGTGAACGAGAAAAGTAACTTTTATTGGGCGAACTTGTGCCCACAAAACAGGCTACACTTATAGCACAACGAAAGCGGCGAACAGTCGGCGATCGTCGGAAATCTGATCAGCGGGTCAAGCGCGTCGGTTTTTATACAGAATCGTCGAATGTTCCAGACTAATCGTTAGGACCCGCGTGCCTTCCACAAAGTTCTACAGCATTCGCGTTAGGCGAATAAATCAGATAACACAAGGTTGGGCGACAACAGATTGCGGATAGAAGCACCGATAACTTTCCAGAAAGTTCGGATACATGCAAGCGCGTCCCGCGCTGTGCGATAAGATTTGTTAGGCGGCGAAACGTGGTCGCCCGATAAAGATAAGTACACGTGTCAATATCTCTTGTAGCATAACCGGTAGAATGCAATGATTCTAAACTTTTTTCAACGATATCGGTAACGTGGCGATCACGATTTGGTATTGTCTTCCATGTGCTGTTCAACCCATGAAATATTTGTATAAGTTTCCTGCATTATATCAGTATCTGCTATTGATATTTCACCTGGATAAAGTTACTCTTTCATAGATTCTGTGGGTGAATGTCACTCATGAATTCCTGTTATCTCACCAAGTTAGTGAACGTTACCTTTATCATTTCCATATTATTCAACCTTCCACTGCTCACTCTAGGTTCGACTAAGCGTAATAGTTCGAATACTTCTAACCGTGCAGTGAATAGCTCCTGGGAGATTTTGTTTCCTTGCCTGACCCCTTTGTTTCTTGCTATTCGAATGTGCTAGTGGCGAATCAATATAGCTGCATAGTCTCGATATTTCCTAGGATATTGTGCTTCTTGTACTCTATGGTGTACAACGTTTATGACTGTATGTGTATCTAATCTCTCCAAATGCCTTTTTGCTATAAATGCCGCCATGTAAAAAGTTTCTTGTGCTCTGCATATTTTTCAGTTAGCTGATTGATGAGATGAATGTGGCATGGCATGGCTTCGAAGCTCGGGCAAACGCGATCACTTTTAAATTTTCGCGGGCCCACGTGCATGTAAAAGCACGAATACTCATTGGTTTTCAATGCCTATTTTAAACTGCGGGACATTCAGTTCGCTACTACGAAAGTGACTTAATCCGTGCACTATTATTATGCGAAATATGAAACAGTAGAAATATATTTATCTGCAGTTAGTCGATGTCGCCTTCACTGTGTTGGTTGCGAGATCCATCGTCGGCACCACCTCCTTGTCGCATCGTAGCTATACAGGCTCTCTTCCTTTTGCACACACTATGTAATATTCGTGACGCTCGCAGTTTCACAGAGTGGAGGAACTCAGCGCACTCACAGAAACAGCACCGGACAAGTTGTTTCTTCAGCATTTCGCCGTGAACAGTAGGAGCGCATTGTGATCTGTAAAATTGCCGAAGCTCTTGGCAGTCTTACGGGGTGCACGGAAAGATTGCTCACGGAGGAACAGAACTAAACAAGAAATAGTGGTCATCGTCGAGCCTGATCACTACGTCGCGCAGTGCAAGCTTGTTGTACGAGTTTGTTTACACTGGGCCTCTTCGATGTTTAGCCGCCATGCTCGCCCGGTGAATAGATGTGATGACGCCACCACAGCGTTTCCTCGCGGTATAATACGAAGCGTACTAAATTTCAAATTAGTCCAATACGCATTCAGTGTACATCTTGTAAGCTTTAAATGCTTCTAAGCCACGTTAAAGTAACTGATAATATTGTACTAAATTCGTTTGTTTTATAACTTGCTTGTGCATGTAATGCACTATGTGGAACGAAAAGCAAGTGAAAGAAGGCATGACCATGCACCGACGGTAAATAACGTGAGCCCCAGTTTGTCGACCGCCCAGAAGGCAACGCCCAAGGAATAATAGCCACGCAGAGTGAATCTAGATAAACCAATGAAACTGGAGGCTTGTCGAAAGATAAGCTGTGTCTCGGTACTATTTGTGCTTTCATCTTGGGGTGTCGCCAGAGCTCGTGAAGAGCCCGAGTTTCACCAAAATCGGCGCATCCTGCATAGCACCCAAGGTTTCAGCATCGTAGCCGCGTTGCTGTCTCCCTGCCAAATTAAGCAAGGATAATTGCGTGATCGATTGAATTGATTGATATGATAGAATTATATGATCACGCATTTCCTGTAATTGGGAAGCTTCAGTGCTAAAAAAAATCGCAGTTTCACGCGAAAGGCGAAGCATCTATTGCGATAGAAACTTAGTAGATAGCTATATGGGCGTAATGATAGTAGCTTTATTGTCTGTATAAACTTGGAAACATCCACTTACTAAATTAATTAACAAGCATGGTCAGCGCGCATAGGCAAGCATGAACACACCACAAACGATGAGCGCGGACATTCGGTTGGAAAACGCTGGTGCAAACACGCGCGGCAGCAGAAGCGAACGAAGTGACCTTCGTGCGGTCTATCACATCAACGCAACGGTCGCGAGAACACAGTGCGCACAAAGGTATGAGTCGTCTGCAGATGTCTTTCAAGATACGGCATGCGCGACAGCGGGGAGCCGTGCAAGCTATGTACTTGTTGGCGGAGTATATAGCCACCCCGCTTCCCTCCTGCGTTGCCTCCCCGCTTTCCTCCATATATGGCGCGCGATAGTGAGCCGCGATCGTCTGTTCGCCTTAAGCCCTGTCACACTTTTACGATTGCTAGTAAGAACAGCGAGGCGTGGCACATTCCGAGGCGCCCGACGTTGCTGCACAGACGCGAGTATATCCACAGACGCGCGTGTGAGAGAGAAAATCTGGGGGCTTTTTCTTGAATATTTCACTTTGCTTAGGCACTACGGAGGAGAAGTTTCTTTGCTCTTGTTGTGTGCTTTGGCCCCTAGGAGAGCCGGCATTGCGGAGTGGGGTCCAGTTTGCTTACGTTCCGACGCTCGATGCCCGCGCGGTTAGGCAGTGGGCACGGACGCCCCATTTGGGCACCGCTTTGTCTTAAGGTACGTCGGACGGACTTTCCCGTACCTCCGGCGCTGGTGCTGAGTCAGTCATGCCGGTATAAACCACTCTTGCCCCTTACAGCCCTCTACCTTAAAAAAAAAACATCACTTATTTTTTCGGGGCAGCAGTAGGAGTCGTAGTAGAGGCCCGGCTTTCTCTCCTGATGCAGTATCTTCGCTCTTGATTGGCTTTTCGTATGCTGCTGTCCGCGACTTTCCAAGAGCATTTGTGTGTGGTCCCTTTTGAGTGAAATAGACGCACAGGGTCTTAGCAATCACGCTTGAACGCCACTGCCTGATGTCACACCGTGAGGATCGTTGGATTTGCGTCTCGTCCACGTTAGGTTAAGTTAGCTTAGGTTTATGCTACCTTAGGTTAGGTTAGGTTAGCTTAAAAGGCGTTAGAGTGGCGCAGCGCATTCTCACAGCGATGAAGCTGTGCAGATTTTTCTCTTTGCGTCTCGACCACGTTAGGTTAAGTTAGGTTAGCGTAAAAGGCATTAGGGTGGTGAGGCGTGTGCTCAGAGCGGTTACGCCGCGAGGATTATTGTCTTCACGTCTTGGCCACGTTTGGTTATCTTAATGTTAGGTTAGCTTAGCTTAATATTAGGTTCACTTACCGTTAGGTTAGGTTAGGCTAGGTTAGGTAAACCTGGGGTAATAAATAGTTAAGCTAGATAAGAAAAATGGGTATATCGGTTGCCTAATATATTCGGACTTCGTCAAGATGGTGTTATGATGGACCTGTCATGTGTAAGAAGCATTCAAACGGGCTGCCCCTCGTGAACATAGTTGCCTTCTTCTCCGAATCGATGCCACCTCGTTCTCCACTAGCTGACACAAAAAGATAGAAGAAACCGAGCGTCAAGATGACGTCCCGCTTTTACCCGAGCTGACAACAAGGATAGGCAAAAAAAAAAGACAGGCTCCGGAAGAAGACGGCGATGACGACAGGACCGCCAGTGATTGTTTAAGGCAGTGCTGGCCCACGTGTTAATAAGAACCGCTCGAGACTCAGACGCGAGCCACATCCACGTACCAATGAAGCGAATACAATCTTTTTTTACTTTTTTTCATCCTCACTAGGCCGGACTTCGTTGTCGTTTCCTGATTCCTGCGGTGGAGACCCACTTTACCCGGTCGAGATTATATCAACTCGTAGGAAGCAATGCGATGCTTTACTCTTCGTCCGGGCTTCAGCAGAATGGTGTGCGCTTGACTTTCCTTGAGAATTTGCCAAGTTTGAGCTAGTATGTTTTCTAAAACTGCAAATTACTTTCTGTACGTGCAGGCTCCTGTTGAAAGCTTCATCACGTCACAGCATAGTAAGAAAGTCCTCGTTCGGAGTTAACCATGGATTTAGGCAAACGGAAAAAGCCAGAGTTGTTATTACTATGTGAAGAGCTGGCAACTAAGGTCGGGAGCAGTCAGAGAAAACCGCAGCTTATTGAGGCGATTGAGGAGTGCGGGGCTCTTGAGGACGAAATTTCAGAAGCATGGTAAGAAATAGAAAAACGAGCTGAGAAAGCTGAACAGAAAGCTGCTAAAGAAAGGCAAAGAGTTGCAGAGGAAAGGCAAAGAGCTGATCAAAGCGAAGCTACAGAAAGAACGGAACCAGAGGAACAGAGAGCTCACGAACAAAAGCTAAGAGAACTAGACGTACAGCAGGATCTGGCCATGCAATCGGCAAATAACATCTCAATAAATGAAAGGGGCTCACGCGAAGCAGCAGTAAAAATAAGGGATCTCATGCCGTCGCAAAAGGTAAACGATGACATGGGATTGTTTTTCGTTACATTTGAATGAACCTGCAAGAAAAATGGGTTGGCACTAGAGAGTTGGCCGCAACACATTCTGGCCGTTCTTCCTGGCAAAGCAGCCGAAATAATTGCAAGGGTAACGAGAGATGACGCAGATGACTACCAGAAGTAAAAACCGCGTTGCTAAGAAATATCGGCTCTCAGCGGAGGGTTTCAGTCATCATTCTTGGGAGGCAGCTAGAACACCGGGCGAGTCTTTTCAAGATTTCCCTTATAAGCTGAAAGTCAATTCAATTGACTAGTTAAAGGGGAAGACGTGTTTAGTTGTCACAATAACTGAGTTAATCTACTTGGAGCAGTTCTATGGGTCCCTGAGCGAAGAGATGTGCCTATGGATTTAAGATAGGTCAGGCAAAATGGGCTTGGAGCATGCTGCAGTGCTAGCATATAAATTTGTGGCACGTCGCAAACCAGAGAAAACGCGTGTCAGGCCATTCACTAAATTCAATCAAGAGGAAAACAGGCGCCCCCATTTACTACGAAAAGACTGGAAGAGCGACCAAAGACGTGCAGCCCGATCATTATAACATTTTATCACGTGTTCCGGGAAAAAGATCCTAACTTGGCATACAACGTATTCTTGTCTAAACTGATAAAATGTTATAATGATGCTTTCCAGGTATCTGTAAGGTACGTAAAACGGCAGAAAATTAGAAAAGTCTGGATAACTAATTTCTTACTTAAAAAAATAAAAAAGAAGAATAGCATGTACCATGAATTTGTAAAGACACGCGACATAAATTAATTTATTGAGTTTAAAAAGTACAGAAACAAGCTAAATGGTGAACTAAGGTGCGCTAAGCTCTGATATTATGACAATTTATTTTGCAAAATAAGTAATGATCCCAGGAGAATTTGGAACGAAGTTAGAAATCTTTCCGGTCGAATAAAACAAAACCACGTCCCTAGCATTCTAGCTAACTCTAGCGGCCTTGGCTACAGAGAGGTTGCAGTTGAAATGAACGATTACTTCGTTACTAGTTGTGGTTACGATGAGATATGTGATGACGATGATCCAAGATTATCGATAAATGACCGTGGTTTACCTGACTCCATAGTTTTGCATTCTATTTCATGTCGTGAGACTGAAGAATTAATAACCAAGATTAAAAACAACTGTGCGGCAGGACATGATGACATCAAACCTATGCCAATAAAATACGTTGCTGATGTGATATCGCCCGCGCTCTCATACATTATTAACTTAACTTTCTCTACCGGAGTTTTTCCTGATCAACTGAAAATAGCTAGTGTGTGTCCGGTTTACAAAGGTGGTAATGACAAAGAAATTGCAAATTATCGGCCAACATCGGTACTTCCGATACTGTCGAAAGTGTTTGAAAGTGCTATTAATTAATATCAGATTACAAAATTTTTTTAAGAAGTATAACATCATAAGTGAGGCCCAGTTCGGCTTTCAAAAAGGCAAATCCACCGAGCTTGCATTGCTCGATATTAAAAGTGAGATACTAAATAATTTCGAGTCAAAGCTTCATACGCTGGGACTGTTTGTAGATTTCCGTAAAGCATTTGATACCGTGTGTCATAGCGTTCTTCCAGAAAAATTTAATAATTACGGTGTCCGTGGTATTGCCAATAGATTACTACAAAATTACTTGACAGACCATTACCAATATGTAGTTATTAATCAGGAAACATCCTCGCATGCTAAGGTCAACATTGTGTCCCACAAGGATCTATACTCGGTCCACTCTTATTTATAATTTACGTAAATGACCTGTGTCGCATTCCGGATTCTCCTAAAATAATTATGTACGCCGATGACACTAACATTTTTTTTTACTGGTGCTTCAATTTCTAACCTTTAAGGAAGTGTAAATACCTATCTAAGTAAGCTGTCTTGTTGGCTTAAAATCAAGAAGTTACGGCTAAACGCGAGTAAAACTAAATACATGTTGCTTGCACCTATCAATAAGCCACGGAATATAAGCTTCAATGTTTCCTTAGAGGGCCAGACGCTTCAGCAAGTTAAGGTTCAAAAATTTCTAGGCGTATGGTTCCAGGAAGACCTGTCTTGGAATGAGCACCTAAATATATTAGCATTAGAATTAAGCAAAAGTGTTGGATGCATGTACAGGTTAAGTCGATTATTACCACTTTGGCTCAAGAAAGCGCTATATTATACGCTATTCTATTCCAGGCTTAGTTACTGCATGTTGATTGGGGGCACAACGACAGCACAGAATTATACCACATTACTCACATTACAAAAACAGGTACTACGAATATTTGAGGGATATTATGGTCAGCCGCAAGGTCTCAGCACACGTCCGCTATTTACAAAACATTTCATATTGCAAGCTAACCAAATCTATTATCTCAAGCTTTTTCTGCATATCCAAAATAATAAGCTATACCCCACGTACAGTTCTTCTGCATGTGTTCAATATTGCCTCCGTACACAAAGTATAAGAACACCAAAAATCAGAACTACCTATGGTCGGCAGCATATTCTGCATCAAATACCCACTCTGCATAATAAACTTGGCAACATTTTAGACCTAAATAAGCAAATTTCCAAAAATAGGTTTAAACAAATTCTTCTTGAAAATCGCATTGAATGTGTTTAATTACTGTTGAAGTGTTGATTACAACCTCCATGTGTATTGACTTTTTTTATCTTACTCAATGTACACTGTGCTTTATTTCTTAGCACACATTGTTTTTTTTTTTGCTGCTTGTCACAATATATGTATGTCGATCTGCTTGTTTCTTTGCTCTGTGATATTTGTTTTTTTTTTGTTTTTTATAACTAGAGACAATTTAGATTGTTCAATGATTATCTTATGTATGCTTATGCCTGCTTGCTGAACTGTATTTCGGAGCAAAAGCCTCTGTCAGGTTGTATAGCCTTTTGCTTTTGCTTCCATTTCTGTTGATGTACAGAAAGAAATCAATAAAATAAAAAAATAAGAAAAATAATTCAGGAGAGAATAACGCCGCAGTAAAAGACGAAAGGAAAACAGAAAAAGCGTTTGTGGCTAGAAAACCGGTCGTCTGTTTCCGTTGCCAGGAGCCTGGACTATTGCGATAGGCTGTTGGAAGCATAGAATTGTTGTTTTCTTTTGTGAAAGACGGCCATGACAAATTGGACCTCCTAGAACTCTGCCTTCGCGACCTAGTAGCGATCTTGGCAGCGGAGTGCAAAAAGTGCGAACACTTCTGCTTATTTCTTCAGGCCTTCTCGGAGCTATCGCTGGGCATCGCCTCGGGATTTTCGTCACGTGGACCTTTGGCGCCTCCGTCCTGAGAGCAGCAGCACTGAAAGTGCAATAACGAATCAATGCGCAACCATGTGACCCTGTCGTCACCGCCTGGATACCGTTAAAAGGATCCCAAGACGACTACGGCAGTCACTTGGCAGCGAAGGAAGCGAACAGTGCGAACTCTGAACCCTTCTGCTTATATCTTCAGGTTTGATATTTTCTGATTCTTTTTGAAGTGCCTTGCTAAGTACTTTCCTGCCTCTGCTGCCTCGTTGTGTTGACTGTTTTTCTGTTCTGATTTTCGCGTTTGCATTATGGCCACCGAAATTGCTGACCTGAAGCGCTAATTTCGCAAAGACTTAAGAGAACTGAAGAACAGCATGGACTTTATAAACAAAGGATTCGAGGCTCTAAAGAAAGAATGCAGTAAAGTAAAAAACGAGAATGTGGCACTGAAAGAAACACAACAGGTGCTTACGCAAAAAATTGAGGCGTTGAAAAGGAAAGTGTCGGAAACCGCCATGAAAGTTGTGGCGCAAGATCAGTATTCCAAAAACAAAAATATTGAAGTGAAAGGACTTCCGCAAGAGATGTCCGAGAGCCTCGTAAGCGGGCTTGGAAAAGTTGGCGACGTTCTCGAGGAGACCATAAAATAAGAGGACTTTGAAGTCTGCCACCGAATCCCGGCGCGAAATTCTAACTCTGATCCCAGCATAGTTGTGTTTTCCACAGCAGGGCCAAACGCGATGTAGTCCTTAATAAGGCCAGGAAGCACAGGTTCACTACAAATGAGATCGGATTTTCTGCTAACCAGTCTGTCTACGTAAATGAGCACCTTTGTCCGCAGCTCAAGAAGCTGCTAGGCATGGCCATTGCTAGGCAAAGAGAAGTAAACTGGCGTTTCACGTGGGCAAAGAACGGCAAGAATTCCGCACTTCAGACAGACACGTCACCTGTCCTGCGTATTTCGTTTGAATCAGACTTGGAAAAAATGCGACGTGTCACCACCTTAGCTAAACGCGTTTTCTTTTTAGTTTGCGTTAATGTTTTGTTTATAAATGGATGCATTCGGTGACATTGTAGTGCCGGACGACTGCAACTACTTGTAGTTCCTGCACTTGAATCGGGGGGGGGGGGGGGGGGGGGAGGGGCTCAATCAGCAAAGAACAAGTGTGATGAGCTTTCCATGTTTTTAAGTAAATTTTCTTTTCAATTTAATGTGATCATGGTAACGAGATTTGGTAAAAGCAGGAGAGTGACATGCTTCACCTGCCTGCATATCAATTTTTTTTTTTCTTATACAGGCCTTCCCGTCGCGGAGTCGGCGTGCTGCAGTTAGTATCGAATGAGTTTTCTTGCACCTTGATCCCTGAGTTCTCTACTACAGCGCCAGATGAAGTTTGCAGTACAAAAGTACGTTTTTGTAGTTGGGTATCGCCCACCTGATGGAAAGATCGATAATTTTATTTATTTCTTTGAAAGGATTCTCAGTTTCGTGTGTCTAACCTACATGAATCTTTCGTTTGGTGGCGATTTCAATGTTAATCTTTTACAAAGCGCTTCGCAATCCCAAGAACCATAACTTCTCCTCCACTCTTTTTACCGCAGGAATGTTATTAAAGAACCTACGTGTGTAAGTCATACATCTGAAACACTACTCGTTCTATTCAACACAAACTATTCTGAAGATACCACCAAATCGGGAGTGATTGTGGCTGACATGAGCGATCATTTGCCGGTATACATGTTCTGTAAGTTTCATCAGGCTTCAGGACCAGTGCGTTAGCATCAGTCATTTGTTTTCGAGGAAATTATTCACAAAATTTCAACACCGTCCTGGACAAAATTTTTAATATTGATTGGAGTTCGGTGCTTCTATGTCAGGACGCTGATAATGCATGTGATAAACTTATGCCCTCCCTTAAGGAAGCATATGACAACTTCTTTAAATATAAAATAATAAAGAAGTCAACTAGACTAGGGAAACCGCGGTTAATGACGAATGCCTTAGGATGATCCTCGAAACGGATTCGCTATATCGTAAGTTTGTCAGAACAAGGAACCCCGATGATCTTGCAGGCTTTAGAACATACCGGAACTATGTTAAAAAATTTGTACGAAATGCTGAAAAGCTGTATTACGAGAACCTATTGCAAGGGGTGAGTAATCGGAGCAGTCTATTATGGCACGAAATTAAAAAGCTTTTGAATTCCGATGTCCCCAATAGTGTTGACCTTGAACTTGTAGTTAAGGATAGAACGCTAAGAGGCAACGAATTAGCAGATGTGTTTAATGATTGTTTCACCAGTCTGGAAAAAAGTACTCACGACACAGCAATAACCAACTACTTGGGCGCACGCAACCCATGTACAGCTTTTCTTAAACCTACAGATCCACATGAAGGTTACACGGTATTCATGTCATGTCATTGCTTGTACTGCCGTGCCCACAGTACTTAGGTGTCCTGTGTAACCTCAAACTGCTCTTGCGGAAATTACTGCTCCTGTGTGGCGACATGGAAACGAATCTACGACCTACCCTAGAGCAAATCGCAAGCTCGTTAAAGGAAATCCCTGCGGATATTAAACTTATAAAGGAAAAGCGGCTTGCTGATATAGATAAAAAACTAGATGCTTTATCAAGGCTCGAAGAGAGGGTCGGCTTCTGTCAAGATGAAATTGCCAACATGAAGCGCGCATATGAAAGCTTGGAAAGGAAAGTCGACGACCTAGGAAATCGGAGCAGGCGATCCAATTTAATACTTTATGGCGGGCTAGAAATTTACGGAGAGACGAGTGAAATTCTTGAACACACAGTGAACAAAACTGTCGTTCAGGACACTCTTGGCTTAAATCCGGTTACTATCGAACGCGTACATAGTCTAGGAAGATCCGAACGGAACAAGAATTGGTCAATAATTTTCAAGCTGCTAGATTTAAGGCAGAATTCAGCCATACTTAAAAAAAGGTTATAAACTGAAAAACACCAACTTCTCAATCGGATAAGATTTTCCACCCAGAATCAGAGACATTAGAAGGAAGCTGTGGAATAGCGCCAAAGAAAACTGCAAGAAGAACGATAAAGTATCGCTAGCATTTGATGACCTGTTCATTAACAATCGATCCTTCTTCTGGGACGATGAATAGACCGACAAGGTCCCTCTCCAAAAGAAGACCGAGGTACCATTAAGGCAGCAAACTCGCCAAACTCGTCAACAACCTAAAATTAAAGCCCTAACCATTTTAAATGTTAATGCGAGAAGCGTTCTGAACAAAATAGAAGCTCTGGAAAGTCTCCTACTGGAACATGACCCTGATGTAGTAGGGGTTTCGGAAACACGTCTTTCTACCGAAATATTTGATCATGAGCTTCTTCCTCCGAATCATGTCAATATTCGTAAAGCGGAGCTTCCCGTGGTGGTGGCATCGCTTTACTCATTAAAAAAATGCCTTTCATATGTATGCCTTCCCGTCGTGGCAGACGCCGAGACCGTTTTCTGCCGGCTTCGTTGTGATGGCACCCCCATATTTGTGGGATGAATTTACCGAAGCCCGTCATCATGTTACGAGTGCATCACGACAATTCAAGACTTCATGCAATATCACATACGCAGCTCTCGTGTCCTGCTAATGGGAGACTTTAACATTCGAGACATTGTTTGGACTACACTTAACCACCCATCGGTTGCCGCGGATGCACTGATAGACCTAATGTTGAACTTTAACCTTCATCAAATTGTATCATCTCCAGCGCGCACACATAACACAACTAAATATATACTTGACTTGATACTTATTAGTCAGCACTTTCCAATTGACCAGGTTCGAACTAATGTAAGTGAGGGCATATCTGACAATAGCATACCTATCTGCTTGCTGCCGCTCGGCTTTATCTTTGCAGATCAACAGCGTGGATCAACTGTAATTGATTTTAAAACGGCAGACGATAACAGTGTTCTAACCTATCTCGCACACAAGTTTGAATTTTTTTCACAGCTAGCTTCCGACGCAGCCAGTGATACTAATCTACTTTGGCTCAGGTTCAAATCTGCTGTTATCTGCTGTATTATTAACTCCATACCAACGAAACTGAGGAAATCAACAGTGAACAGTCCTTGGATAACACGCGAAGAGATTCAGGCAAAGCGAAGAATAAAAAGGCTGCGCAGGGTGGTGAAAAACACAAACTGTGAGCCTTCCATTCGGCACAAACTACACTACGCCAAAGCAGAGTTCACATAGAAAGCAAGAGATGCCAAACAATACTGCTTCAGCGTTACCCTTCCTAGTTTTATTAAGAGCAATCCTAACAGGTTTTGGAGGCACCTTCGCACTAATAATTCTATGGCGTCGCACACGGGTCCCGAGGAAAGAGAGGAAAAAGCTTATGCATACATTTTTTTCCGAGCAGTTTTCACCACAGATAACGGTACCATCCCTCCCATTTTATCCTTTGGTCCATCAAGCATCGATTGCCTTGAAGTCACAGATGCAGGAATACTCAACCTACTGCTTAACTTCGATCCTAAAAAATCCAGTGGCCCAGGCGATATTCCAAACGAGTTCCTTAGAAAATATGCGGAATGGTGTAGTAAGTATCTTGGGCTAATTTTCCGCAAATCAATTACTTTGTCTCGACTACCAGACGACTGGAAAATTGCCAAAATAATACCCATTCACAAATCTGGAGATAAGTCTTCAGTACCAAATTACCGTTCAATATCTCTTACTAGCACTTCGTGTAAGTTGTTGGAACACATCATTCTATAACACATAACCGTTTTTCTTGAGAAACTAAATTTCTTGTCCTCTAATCAGCATGGATTTTTTAGCGGTTTGTCCACTATTACCCAGCTAACCGAGGTAGTTGGTAATTGTGGCCAAATTGACATGATCTTACTTGATTTATCAAAGGCCTTTGATTGCGTATGTCACAGTAAATTAATCGCAAAACTAAGTGTAATCGGAGAGGGATCCGTTTTTTCGTGGATAAAATATTTTTTAACAAACCGCTCACAGTTCGTGTTTTAAGAAGGCGTTAAATCAGAAACAGTTCCTGCAACTTCAAGAGTTCCTCAAGGTTCCATCCTGGGACCACTATAATTTTTTATCTTTATCAATGATATTACAGAAAACATTGACTGTAGTATCAAGCTCTTCGCAGACGAATGTATGATTTATAAAGAAATTCACAACATCACAGACCACTTTAAACTCAATGCATCCCTTGATAAATTAGTAGACTGGTGCGCTAAATAGCAAATGTCCATTAATGTAAACAAATCCGTAACCATTGCAGTAACACGTAAACAGAACCCATCCCAATTCACTTACACTATTAATGGTAAACCACTGACGAATGTGGAAGAACAAGAATTTTGGCGTTACGTCGACGTCTGACCTCAGATGGGACACACACGTTGCCAACATTACGGCAGCTGTATTACGCAAGCTGTTCTATGTAAAAAGGTGTTTAAGAATGGCACCCGCGTCCGGAAAGCTACTAGCATGCACTACATTCGGAAGACCAGCGTTAGAATATGCTAACACAGTTTGGTTCCCTCATTCCCTAACTAGTATAACAAAATTGGAGTCAATACAGCGCAAAGCCACAAGATTTGTGTATAACAAGTATAAACGCACGGACTCTCCCATTAACCTTCTAGCCTCTTCTGGCATTAGGACTCTATCCACAAGGGCAAAGCAGGCACGTCTCAAGTTTTTGTACCAACTTCTGCATGACATCTATTAGATAGATGTGTCTAAGTATATCGAATTTTCACAGTCGCGCCCGACTCGTCATAAGCATAAATACACATTAACTGAATATTCTTTCAACAATGACTTGTTTAGGCAATTGTTCTTTTCACTTACGATACGCGAATGGAATCGGTGAAATCCCGATGTCACGGACGCCGAAACAGTGCCCACTTTCACTGCAAAGTTAGAACATGCATCTAACCTCTAATACCATCGCCATTGCCGCGCACCCTCTCTCATTTGAACGCTAGTTCCCGTGTCTTAGATTCCTGCACTTCTACATTGTATTTCTGTTCCTAATATTTGGTGGTGATGACCGTTGAAATGTGTGCCGGTTGTCTTGGTGTAAGAGATTGCTTATGCTATTGCACATAATTTTGTTCTTGTGCTGTCACTTGCTTGCTCTTTTGTTCCATTCGCACTTTTGTAACATATTGCAATCCTGTGCCTGGTTGTGCTTCGCTTTTTTATTTGCAATATTATTTTGTGGTGTTTGCACATTGCGCATGATCGATACGGCGTTAATTCTCTTTGCTTGGCAATCTCATTGTAAACCATCCTCGTGGTTGTGCTTCATATCGTGTGCGCAGCGTGCATGTTTTCGAAATGTTAATTTGAATTTGTGGGTGATCTTTGCCTTAAATGCTCTGTATAGAAGCTCGCTTGCTTGTATTTAGTTTTCTCAAATAATATTCTGAATTTTTTATTTTTTTTCACAATGTGCTTGATTGTGCACTGTTAAATGTTATGGTATTATTGATGTTTTTGTTTGAAAAATTGCTTAGACCACATTTATTGCTTTCCATTCTTTTTTGTAGTTGTTTTCTTTGTCTTTTCTTTTTCTTTTCAAACATGATTCTCTTTGTAATGCCCGCCTGATATGCTCTCAACTGAGAGTGGCAGTATTGAAAATAAATAAATAAATAAATATAAATAAAAAATAGTAAATCCCGTGATGTGAACGGGCTTCATATAAGAGCTGTTAAGTTTGTGCCTGATCTCTTGCTACCAGTACTTACTCACATTTTTAACTTATCACTGTCAACTGGATTTTTTCCTGAAAGAATGCAACACGCGAAAGCTAGTCTTATTCAAATCCGGTGACAAAAATATGTTGTCGAATTACTGCCAGTCTCAGTGCTGCCTGTCCTATCCAAGGGACTAAAAAAAGTTATTTGTAAAAGATTAGAGCCATTTTGTGATAAACATTCCACCATATCAAATAAAGCATTTCGGTTCCGTGCGGGAATGTCAACTGAATTGGCTTTGCTAACCCCAAAAGAGTTCATTTAAATAGTTTTGAATATGAGGAACTAACGCTAGGAATTTATGTGGAATATTTTAAAGCATTTGATAGGCTAAGTCAGCAGACCTTGCGTACTAAATTAGAGCATTATGGGTTTCGGGGCATTTCTCTGAAGCTTTTACACTCTTATCTTGAACACAGAAAACAACCAGTTTCAATTTCATCAGAAGACTTACGTCTCCGAGAAGTTACACAGGGTGTTCCCCAGGGAAGTATACTCGGGCCAGTATTGTTTAATATGTATGTTAACCACACTGTCCACATTTCTAACGACGCGAACTTCATCATTTATGCGGACGACACCAGGCTCTTTTTTTCAGTCTCGTAATATCGGTGATCTCTCGTTGTTGGCAACTGTCACACTCGAACAATTGGCCGAATGGAGCAAGGTCAAAGCTCTCAAATTAAGTACAACAAAAATGAAAGCTGTTATTTTTGTACCTCCACCAAAGTATCTTAGTGAAGACATACTGTTGCAGGTTGGCTCTGAAGTAATTGAACTTGTTCCTAACGTGAATACTTTGGGCGTTATATTTTATCAAAAATTAATGTGGAATGAATATGCGGAACTTATTGCATCCCGTTTAGCCGAAGCTTGCGGCGTGCTTTGTACACTCCGTGAAACGATGCCATCTAAAGTTAAGCTGATCCTTTATAATAAACTATTCTCATCTCATTTAATGCATTGCCACCTTGTGTGGGGTACCACGTCAAAGCAAAATATCAGTAAATTATTGCTGCTACAAAAAAGGATGTTTGCCATATCGCAAACGCGCCATTCGACGCACATACATCTGAACTATATTCGAAGTTTAATATCATTTGTATAGCAAGTTTATATGAAGTTAATCTTGCCTTAAAATACCAGAGGTACCTTAAGTATAACAATGAAGCGTTCTTAGGGTTGTGCACCCTAACAGAACCAACAAATATATCCTATAACATTAGGGAAAGAAAGAGATGGGAGATACCACTCTCCGGTACAAATTATGGATCAAATCGTTTAACCAATCGCGTCCGATCATTATTAAATAAACTACACGATAACAGTATCGCGATAACGGACATTACTAGGAAAACAATACGAGACTTCCAAATTCAAATTGTGTAATTATTTTTATACCATTCCTTTGGCTAGAGAAATCACTACTTACCTCCTTTAATTAAGTGATATTATGCTTTGATAACATTTTCGCATAGAAGATGTAACCTGCAAGACATTTATACACACCTTTATTTTCTGTCTATTTTCGTATGTTAATAGAATGTAATGTGATCAATTTTAACCTTTCAGCAATTGAAAATAATTGTGTATATCTGTTACATACTGTATGTTCATATATGGCATTGGTACTGACTAAAGACACTGCTTTGTAGCACTGATTGTACATTTCACCTTACAAATTTTGACTTAAACATTGTCATTAATTGTACATTGCACACACTAAAGTGTACAAAATTTATTTTATTATGTCTCCGTTGTCATGAATATGGGCAAGAACCTTGTGAACCTGCAAAAGAACAGCTTTTAGTTCTTGTCCCAGCATTCATTCTTTTGTAGATGGATGAATGCGAAACAAAGATTGATTGATTGATTGATTGAAATTTAATGCGGTGTAATGTACTTAGGGACTCAGCTGCGACAATGGAAATTTTCCACCCTGCGTTTGTTAAACCTGACGATTTCACCGGGGAATATGCGTGGATCCGGCAGGTAGTCAAGAAGAATAGTGTTTGCTTGCCCATAGCCAGCGTAAAGATTGAAGAGCCGTTTGGACTATCGCTGACTGAAGCAGCAGTGTCACCAAATCTGTCGAAACACTATCCCTACTTATCTTCAAATCACTCAGTAGTGCTGTTGAAGAAGGGCCTGAGTTTTGGTGATCATACGGTCCAAGCTCTCACACGTTCCAAGGCTCAAGAGATCGCGGCAGAGATAAATCACGACAACGAAGGCAAAAATATGCCTCGTGACAGTGACATCCAGGAAGCACAGCACACAGATAATGAAGTCAGTGAAAAAGGCGTTAGTGAGAAAACATCTTGGTCAGTGAGAATACCGCAGCAAGGGCTAGCAGAGGAATTAGAGACTAATTTGGCACTAAGGCCCACCTCACCCGGTCGAGATTATATCAGTGGCTTTATATTTTGTCCTTGCCTATAGCAAGTGTCGTTTAGTGTCGGGTGGGGAAGAAAGCATCGCGGGCAAAAACAATAAAGAGAATACGCTAGCAAAAGCGCGACCGTCGTGTGCTCTGAGCGAACAAGAACTGTTCCACTCAATAAACGCTGTTACAGCATGCAGACTCTTTGAAGCCTCTTTAGAGACGTAGTTTGTGTTTCTAAATTGGCACAGCGGGAACGCGTCATAGACTGTGCATGGTGCACCTAAAGCCCCTACCGATTCGAAATCCCCGCTCCTTATTACGGTAGCAACGGGCGGCGCGTCGTTTTTCCCAACGGGACTCTCGGGTAAATAAGGCCCCAACTATGTGAACCAATGAGCTCGCCCTACCTAAGACTTTGTTGGCGCACTAGAGCGGCAAATTCCGGAGATAACAACCCCTTACTGTCGCCAATTTAGTTCTTGTGTACATGAGGCTGGCTGCATTCGACGGTATCTGGCGGTGCCATCAGAGACCCATCTAATATTAGATTATATAATCATTTTGCTGTTAGACTCATTTATATAACAAACCTTGCAAGGGCTTGTAGATATCTAGCAGGTTTACAGAGTACACTATCCTTTTTCACTCGTTTCATCCGACCCCGCTTTCGAAAGAGCGCCTTGTTAGCTGGGGGTACCTTTGCTCCTGGAATAAGCTTTTATGTAAGCTCACCTAAGGACTTACGTTTGATCCGAAGTCGAAGTATACCAGTTTACAACACTGGCGTTGTCGTCTGAGATCAATGCGTCCTAATCGAGAGCGCGAAACATGGAACTCACGAAATTTTCGTTTTTCCTGCGTCCCTAAAAATCACCAACCGACAACGCGTGTATAACCTGCAACATAGAGGAATGAAGCAAACTGGGAGAGAGCATTTACTTTACGTAGCAAGCGTTTTTCAGCGAACGCACCCCGTGATGCTGTTCCGTTCACTTTTTCCTTTACCGTATCAGTACAAACGTGACCTTCGGGATTTGGCGCATTTGCCGGGAATGTTCGGGTCTCCGTAGTTTTTGATCGATGTGCCCTTGTTTGGCCGAGCTAACCATAGCTCTTCTTGCAGAGTGGGAGCAGCAAGGCCTAGCGCAAGCTTTTAATCGTGAATTGTACATTGGGCCTATGCGTATCACTTGAATCGTGTTGCGCAATGCTTTGTCCTAATTATTATCTTCCTCCGGGCCCTGCGCGCCGTCCACGCAGAGGGCACTTCATTTCGTCACACCTCAGCGTTGCCATATCACTTTACAGTTCAGCTGCGCAATACAGGAAAATTTAATATTTCCTTCCCAATTCATCAAACGCGCTCAAACATTACCAGCTTGCTGTGTGATGGCTACGGTTAAACATAATTAAATATGGAAAATTTGGTAGAATGGCGTAAGTTCGCGAACTCTCCGGGCAATGTTTTCATGTATTAATGATATTAGCCTCTTTCAGGAAATTACGCCAGTCTGCAGTCTCTATGTACCTACGTAAGCATCCAGCCTGATTCTCGCCAACTTGGCCCTCTAGGTAGTCCACGGTGAAATGGGTGGAGCACCAGGCTGATACGCTGGTAAAAGCAGCTTAAAAAAGCAACCTTGGGATTAACTTGGCTTACTAAGCGCGTAACTCTAGGTATTTAGGCCTCTTCAATAGATCTCTCTTACTTTCGTATCTTGAGTCTCTCTGTTTCTTGGGTATGTGTCACAGGCTACAGGCAGCTGTGCTATGAACCTCTTTTCCACCTGCTTGGGTCGCTGGATATGCAATTCTTGGTATGTCATGATCTTCAATTAACACTTTTGATGCCACCATGGGTCACTGGGCATGTGCGACTGAGCATGTGTTGCTCTTCAATGACTGTCATTAGCTCAAACATGGCGCCCTGGGTAGGTGCAACTGTCTATGTACCACTATTCGTTGAAAAAAGCTTCGATGCAAAGTTCGGTCACTGAGTGTGTCACTTGAGTGGGCATGGTCAAGCAGCAGCAATGCAGTCGACTAAAAATGCGTTTTTTTTTTTTTATTCTAATGGCTTCGCAGGCAGGGACTACATGGCCACAATTAGTACATGACCGGGGTAGTTGGAGAAGTATGGGAGATGCCTTTGCCCTTCAGTGGGCGTAACCAGGCTGATGATGATGATGATGGCTTTGCACACCTACTGCCAAGACGTTCGAGCTCACGGCCCTCATCTACCTTCAGTAACTGTTCCCACCAGAAACTGGGAAGCGACGTCCTCCCTTCGTGCCCGAGTCCGCGGGAGCAAGTTGTTCAAGGCGGACCAACAAGGTTCCTGCAGTCTTTTTCGGCTTCGGATACAGGCCATCCTCGGAAATGTCCTATCCTAGATAGCACGCCCAGATTGCGTGCAGTCGCTCCTTTAATCTTCGGATTCTCTTCAACAACGTCATGACTCAGCCGCAAGTTCATAAGCAGCTGTCGTCGCCTGGGCAATTTCAGTGCGCATGGTCGGGCAGCAGCAATGCAGTCGACTAAAAACCCGCTTTTTTTAATCCAGGCTGGTAAATTTCATTTCGGTTGCTCTAAAAAATCTAATAACCTGTGCCTGCTGCTTGTACCATGCCCAAGTGTTCTTATGTATTTGTGAGTGTTCTGACGTTGTAAAACTATTGCTTATGAGTGGGGACATTGAATCTAACCCGGGTCCCAATGTTCTTCCGGAAGAGCGAGCTAAAGTTGTCAAAGCAATTAACGCGCACGTGGATGCCCGCCATAACGAATTAAGACGAGTCCTTGATTAGGTGAAGTAAAGTTCGGCGATGTTCGAAAAAAATCTCTTCTCATATATTAACTCAACATTGGTTGCTGTAGAAGCTCGCATTAATTATTACGATAAAACGCCGCCAAGTGATCTGCAACAAACTATATGTGATGCTGTTAGGGGGATGAATGCGGAACTGTCTTCACGCCTCAATTATTTTGAGGATAGATCACAACGAGAGAACCTTATATATTTTGGAATAACTGATACCGCAGCCGAAACTTGGTCGCAGTCAGAAGTTAAGGTCTGCTCGATTATCTCAACTCTAGGTGTCCACCTACCGCCTGATGCCATTTCACGCGCACAAACTTGGTTCGTACGCGAATAAGAAGTGTCGTCCCGGAATTTTAAAGCTTTCTACCCTTAAGATTAAGGAAGTAATAATGGCAGAGAAAGCCAATTTAAAAGGTACCGGGATCAGTTTAAGGGAAGACTTTTGCAAAGAAACTAGGAACACACGCAAAAAACTGCGCGAGTACGGAAAGTCGACTGGCGAACAGCTTACTAAACGTGTCTCAATATTAAAGCCAGTTTCTGTCTTTTTTACAAATATTAGAAGTGTATCAAATAGACATGATGGGTTATACTCCTTGATTGACTACTGTTCCGTAGACATCGTAGTATTAACTGATACCTGGTTGTCGACTAAAACTCGCGATACTGAAATTTTGCACTTTAAAAACAACTACAAGTTTTATAGGTCTGATTGAATAACAAGGACGGGTGGTGGTGTTTTCGTAGCAATATCAGATAAATTTCTTTCTAGCATAATTCGTACAGCTTCGCCACTTGAATTGATATGCGCATGCATTCGTTTTGGATACCAAGATGTTGTTTTGTGTGGTTGCTACCATTCGCCTCACTGCTCCCCGAGCTTTTTCGAGAGCTTGCATGACTGTTTGTACGGGGTATCTCTCCGATACCAAAATTAGCAAATATTCTTTATGGGCGTTTTTAACTTTCCAGACATTACTTAGAGCAATGCGGAAGGATCAGTTGCCTGTCATACAGCGGAAAAGGAACTTTTTATAGATGTATGCAATGATTTTAATGTAAAACAAGTGTTCTTCGAACCCATGCGCATCACAAATTTTTCTTGTAATACGCTTGACTTGGTTTTCGCAACAAATCCTTCTGTCATTTCATTGATTTAATATTTACCTTGCCTTAATGACCATCGTATTGCACACTTGTTCATTTCAGCCAAAGCGTCCTCTGCGTGCAACTAAAGTTATAAAAGATTATTTTAAAGCTGATTTTGTATGTATATGTTCGAAATTACAAGCTTTTACTGAACAATACATGGAATGCGCTTCAGGTCGCTTTGTGGAAGAGAACTGGGAATCGTTCAGAAATCAGATTAACTCGCTAATAGATTGCTATGTTCCCGTGCGAACGGTTCGAGCGGCGTTCCGCCCTCCGTAGCTTAGAGCATCATTTCTTAGCTTACGTAATAAAGAAAAGCGATTGTACCACAGCGCTATATCATCTGATACCAAGGAGAGATGGGTGGTTTATCACAGCGCAACGTTAGAGTACAAAGAAGCGTATGCAATTGCTAAACACACTTTCTTTGGCGATACACTTCCTTCTTTTTTGCAGTCTAATCCTCGCAAGTTCTGGAGCATTGCTATAGTGGTCCGAAAAATTAAAAAAAAAAAAACATTGATTTCGGAATGAACTTGGTTCAGCTATTGCAAGTGGCAGGTGCTGTGAAGCCTTGCAGAACGTTTTCATATACGCATTTTCTAATGACAACTCTAATGATTTACCAATTCCAGTTGAACCTGGACTTCCTTGTACGGAACGTATTATTATTGATCAAATATGGCTTTACGCTCTCATGCTTAAATTGAAAACATCTGCACCTGGAATGGATAGAATAGCCCCTCAATTCCTTAAGGAGAATGCCATTTATTGCTCAGTCATTTCGGAGCTTTTTTTATTCATTGAAACATGCTTCAATGCTCACCAACTGGAAAGTGGGGAAGGTGATTCCTGTGCGTAAACCAGGTGACTCTTCTAGTCCTTCTAATTACAGAAAGATCACTTTGACTAGTATCCCATGTAAGATACTTCAACACGTTATCTATTCTAATATAATCGCATTTCCCGAATAAAATAACTTGTTTCACAGCAGTCAGCATGATTTTAGGCAACACTACTCATGCGAAACTCAACTACTTCTGTCTACTTATGATCTATTTTTGAGATCTGAGAATGATTGTATTATCGACTGTATTTTCCTCGATTTCGAAAAAGCCTTCGACACCGTTTGCTTTTGCGAAAACTAAGTAAGCTAAATATTGACTCAAATTTATTGCGATATTACGACAAAACCGCATATGACGTCGATGGACCGACGAAGGCATGACGACAACGGGCTGATCTCACTGATGTGATGACGATGGTCAAGTGACAGTGTGACGACGTCGCCATGACGTTAGTCGAATGACGACAATGGAACAACCGCATCACGACGCCGGTATGAGAACAAATGCATGACAACTGCGCGCTGACGACGATGGCATGAAAACTTTATCAGGACAACGGGCTGATGACGACGACTGTATCACGAAGCCTATATGACGACGATGCGGTGACCACGACCACATGACAAGAGTCGGGTGACGAAGGTGGAAAATGGCGTCGAGAGCACAGTCACGAAGGCATTACGATGGTGGTATGACCATATAGTGTGACATGGAATGCATGATTACTCTATGACGGTGATGGAGCGAAGACAAAGGCAGAACGAGAGTCGCATAACGAAGCTCGAATGACAACGTCGGAATACCACGACGTCATTATGACCCCGTTCGGTGGTCATGATGCCTTGGACATTGCTGCAAGCTAGTAGACAACGGCGTCCGCCTAGGCGGCCAGATAAGTAGGTAGCGAGGCTCAAACGATGGGTGCTAATTCAATAAAATAAATAAATAAACGTAATTAAAAACGTCTACTGGTGCGACTTGGTCGGAGTGCCACCAGCACGGAGCACCAGCACATTCACCTTCGCCGCCCTTGCAAGGGCGGCGAAGGCCCCCTTGCGTGGACCGCGATGCGGCGAAGGCGAGTGCCATGTGGAAGTGTTTCACAGAAGCGAACGCGCCGCTCCGTGGTCTCCAAGATAGTTACGCGCCGGCGTGCACAAATGGCAGACGCCGTCTCTGGTCTATTCTTTGTAGAAACGCTGGAAAGGGGGTTTCTTTGAGTTCTAGCGGAACAGAATTATGTTTTCTTATAACTAGAAATTACAATCCGAGAGCTATCGTGTCTGTAAAATGTGTGTAAGTCGCAGTTTACGATTGTTCCACGTATTTTAGCTGAGAAATTCAATTATTCCAGTCAATTCCCTGCGTCACAAGGACGGCCTACGTATGTGTGGTTCGAAAATTCTTTCCGCCGGAACAACGTCCGACGCCCACAGTGGGTGTTCTGCGACGCGGGCTCCTTAACACAATCACGTTAAAATATCCTGAAAGGCTCATTCGCACCGGCGGAAAGTGGAGGTCGCACCACAGAACACCTATGTAAATTTAGAGAAAGGAAACTGTACCTTCTACAGTACAACGGAAATAAGAGTAGTGGTGGCGTTGTGAACTAAAGTTTGCGATCGAGAGATGGCGCCAGGGGGGGGGGGGGACACTCCGCATACATCCCATTGGCAGTTTTCGAGCAGACGCTCTTTCGACGCTAGCGCCAAGGTCCCCTTCAGTTACGGCCCTAACCAATGGGCGACGCATTAGCAAAATGGCGGCGCACATGATTGTTTAGGTTGTCATGGCAACAGCAATAGCAGCCGCGCGGCACCTCCTCTCCCAAAAGATTTTCTTTCCTTTTTGTTTCATTATGCCGACCCGCTCCTCTCCCTTTCCCCTTTGCCCCATGCCGCGCGTGCCGCTCACTTTTTTTTTTTTTACCCGTAAGCGGCGCGTTTATTTTTTTTTTTTTAGCGCGCTTGTTACGGCGCGCCACGCGCCAGCTCGCAAGCAATGCGCGCGCTACCCCGCGCATTGGCGTTGCTTGCGAGCTGGCGCGTGGTGCGCCGTGGGCTATGCGTTGGCACGCAGGCAGTCTTGCCCATACTTATATTATACCAGCATGTGCCGGGACATAAAAAAAATTCCACTTACAACACAACAGATGTTTAGGCCCGTATTCAGAAACAGAACTTAAGTGGGGCGTCAATAAGTGCGGGAAAAGTACAAGTGTTAGGAAAGTTTTAGGAGAGTACTTCAAAAAGGACACTTAAGTATCACTTTTGAAAGTAACACTTTTCGAGTCAAGTATGTCGTCTGGTGCCGAGGATACGTAAATAATTTACGTCTACGATCGGTTCAATCGTAAAAAAAATAATTTTTGCTGCAGACTAATGCGGATATAAATCCTTCAGTGCTTGCTCGCGCATTCGTCTGAGTAAAATACAAAGAACGGTTTAGTTTTAGCGCTTTACTCAAACTCGTCTGGCCACAAGTTCACATTGGTTCTCGCAGCCACTGCGGTTCTGTGTGTCGCCGTCGCGACTGTTTCTTGGTTTTGCTGACGAAACAGTGCGGTGTTTTTGCGCAGTGTGTGTGCGTTACGTGTTTTGAACCCTAACGGACAATGGAGAAAAGGAAAACAAACTTTTCCGAAGAAGAACGCGCCGTGCTCCTGGAGCTTGTTTCGCGCCATCGCAGCGTGGTCGAGAACAAGAAAACGGACGCTGTATCCGTCAGTCGAAAACGGGAGTCATGGAAAAAAATCGAGGACGAGTTCAACTGCCGCCATAGCGTGACGCCGCGGACGTGGGGCCAACTTAAAAAGTGTTGGGAAAACCTCAAAGACAAGTGGCGCAGGTGTAACGCGCAAGACATGCGGGAGCGGTTTTCTACAGGTAAGCATTGCTTCCTGTGCAGTTACGACGTTATTGACGCAGATCCTCTTTCTGCGCATTGCATAGCGTTCAGCGACCTAAGTCGTTGGTTTAATTCGCCAAAATAAGTACATTTTGCGCCCGCGAACGTCTCGCAGCTTGAGGCCCGAATCTTTTTTTTTTTTTTTTGTACCATTTGCGCTACGCACTAGCAGCGTCAAATGAAACTCGAACAGTGGAGCGTGTGGCCCAAGCATAAGTGAAGACATGGTGCGCGCCGTCCAGTCATCACCAGTGGCAGGCGCGCGCACCCGGCTTGGCCAAGCGCTATCGGCTCCCTCACGCCGGCCACCGTCGCGGCTCCCAGTGATACCACGCTGCGCAAGTTTTCCGATTGAAAGAATGAATCTGACTTACAAGCGGCAAACCACACGAGCGAATGCATCTCTAATGGTGACGGTGCAAAGTGCACCAGGTGCACCACTGTTATTAGTTTCATTTGACGCCGATAGCACTTACGCTTTCGGCGAACTGTGCGGCAATACTCGCCGTAAGCTGCAATATTTGAGGTTCTGTTTTCTTTTAGTTTTATTTTCTCCCTTTCAAACAGAACAGAAGCGAAAATATCTCACGATCGCGCAACGCCCAAACCTGGATGTGCGCGACTGTCGATTGTGATGACTGGACGGTGGACACTATATATATGCTTGCGCCACGCGCTCCACTGTCCAAGTTTCATTTTACGCTGATAGTACAGATATGATTCAGTGCCGAAATTACGGCATTTATTTGGCTGAGTGCTGCAATAAATTGCATGTAGTACAGAATGTAGTGTATGCCTATTACATTGTATACCTTCTTTCTTTGCACCCTCGTTCAACTTATGTCGTATTTTGTGATCGTGCACAAACTTGCTGCGCTCTAGAAAACAAGCGATATTGGGTGCTGCAATGGTATATTAGCACTTTCTAAAACGAGTGGATTTTCCCAACTAAGGCTTCAATTTCCGCGCCCTTGCTGTGTTTTTCCCTCCTTCTTTATTTGGAAAATATATGGCATTATATGTCAAATGGGTACCATGTAGTCATTGCATTGAAATGTTTTGTCACATTTGGCAGCATTGATAGACAAACTACGCTTCTCAAAGAGCGGTTTGTCCCTCGGAATTTACCGCTGCTTGGCCATCGAAAAAACAATAATAAGCTGGAGCAGCACAAAACCAGGGACATTCCCCTGCGGCGGATTATGCAGTGCTCTGGGAACAGCTAACACATAAGTCATGTGTGTCTCCGAATAAGCTATGGTATGGTGTGCCTTGACATTTCTTAAAGGTGCATATCTTGAACACCTGGCTGTGTTGCACACAGTCACAGCCAGCATAAAAAGCTTCAATTTATGTTTTCCTATGGTTGTGTAATCATTTCATGTGCTCTTGCGATATGTTAAACCTTGTCGTCGCACAAACTGCTTCCTTGCAATTCCAGGTGGCGGTACACCCTCACCTAGCCAAGCGACCGACGAGCTACAGCAAGTCGGAGCTATAGCGTCACACATGGCAGTTCGACTGTCCAATCCATTCGACAGCGACCGCAGCGGACATCACGCTGTGCCAGGCGAATCGCAGTCATGCCAAACCCAGTGCACACCTGCTGTCGTTGCACTACTGTCGCAGACGCAGAACGGGTCTCTAGGTGAGGCAAATGGTATTGTTTCTTATTTCTTTTTCCTTTTCCTGCCCAAATTTCATGTCATTTACGCTAAACTGTTCTTTTACAACAAAAATTACCGAAATTTCTTGAATGGCACAGCGAATCATGAGTACTACATAAATCATTATTACACTTTCATGCGTTATGTAACCATGTTTTGTGTGCTTATGTATTGTCACGTAGTTGTGACGGTGAAGAAAATAGTCGTGAAAGTGAGAAGGACGAAACTGATTCTTTAGTTGGCGAACCTGTGCCCACAAAAGGAAGTTACACTCGAAGCACAACGATAGCGGCGAATACAGTCGGCGATCGTCGAAATCTGATCAGCAGGTCAAGTGCGTCCGCTTTTATACACGAGTCACCCAACGTTCCAAAGTAATCGCTGGTGCTAACGTGTTACTACACAATTTTATTCGCGCAATAATGCAATAATAAATTGCCTTGAGCTGTTATACGTGGTGTCCTCAGTAGTTCACGCAAGCCCCAGTTGTCAATGTGACCAACCTGGAGATGAGGTAAAGCTAATCGAGAAGGAAACGAAAGGCGCTGAAACCCAGCTCGAAAAGCAACTATAGTTTCGCTGTACAGTTTGTATAACATATTCTCCCACTTAAATTGGCGACCTCGTGCACTATACAACCGCAGACCGTGTATAGGCATCAAGGTGTTCAGAGCATTGCAGAATGCTTTTAGTGTAGCAATGCAGGAGCCATCTTGCTTTGTGGTCACTTTCAACTCTTACTGCAGGTAGTCAAGACGCGGCTGATGAGCCCGACTACTGGTCATGGGATGATGCTGGAAGGCCACAAGCAGAACCTGAAACGAATGCTGCCCCATTACCGACCACCACAGAGAGCCGAGAGCTCGTTCACGGTACAGCAAGCCCAGATGCTGTTGTGACAGAGCCAGGTGCTGCCGCAACTTCAAGCGGTCCTGTGCCAGCTGGAACAAGACGCCCCGCGACAAGCAGCAGCCAGAGACAGACGGCGGTCGCCCTTGAACTGGCTGCCCGCCTCAGTGCCATCAAGGATGACCGTGAAGAAAAAAAAAAGGAACATTTATTGAAAACGAAATACATGCGCCTCGAGCACAAATACAAATCTTTGCATAGGCGAGCTGAACATGAGCAAACTATGCAGCTTCTTCGGCTTAAAGAAGCTAACCAAAAAACAAAAGCAGAAATTCTAAAGCTTCAGCTAGAAGCTTTGAAGAAAAAGTAAACGCCTTTGTTATTGCTGTGATTTTGTCTCATTCCATTTACGTAAAATACTGTGCGACTATGCGATCTCTGATCCTGAAACCACTTGCTGTGTCTGGCAACGGAGACATGCCTGGTGGCGTTGGTTGAAAGGAGGGAGTGGGAGCTTGCGAAGCGGCGTTGTGTGTTGCCTGGCATTGCGCAGGAGGTGGGACAGGGTCTTTCAGCAGGTGGCCGAAGTTGTGTAGTGCAGCACAAGCTGTGATGACGATGGGAACTGATCTTGTTTTTATCTGAAGAGTCATTTCAAGGCAAGGAAACCTTCGTTTCCATACTCCAAACGCCCTCTCAACACTGCAGCGAGTCCTGGAGTGGCACTTGTTGTACCTAAACAAAGCAGTTTTTCAATTAAGTCCTTATTTTCGAACATAATTGTTACTTGGCCGGATTTTATAGTAGTGTTGAAGCTTCAAATCACCTGTGCTGAGGGCTGCTTTGTGTCTCTCGAAAAGGGGTCATGAGATAGGATCTGCAGGGGTACCCCTTGTCACCAAGTAGGATGCCAGGGACATTCCCTTCTTCGTACTGCACTCTGGCTCGACTATTATCGAAAATTCGGCTGTCATGTGCCGAGCCGGGCCAGCTGGCAACCACATCAAAAAATTGAAGCCGAGGCCCTGTGATTGCCTGCAAAACAAGCCACATATTCAGCTGTGTTTAAAAACGGCTAATAATACGTCACACGCATCCCCAGAATATTTCATTCCAAGTGCACTCAAAAGGTAAGGCACGAAATGTATAAACACCTCCATGAGATTGCAGTTAGCTATTTGCAAAATGTGTGGTCATTTGGTATATGCCAAATCGGTAGCGTTGCTTATTGCACCATAATCTTTAGCCCCGACAGTTTCTCTCGCAGCTCCGTACATTGTACGACAGCGTAATAAACATACCTGGACATTGATGGAGAAGTACCCCTTTCGACAGCGAAAAACCTCCGCTTCATCTCCTCCGGGACTTCTGATGGGTACATGAGTGCAGTCAATGCACCCGCTCACACCAGGAAACCGTGCGATGGTGTAGAACTCCTCCATTACGGATGCCAAATCATTAGCATTTGGCAACTTCACGAGCTGCGGGAACAAAGTCTCGGCAATCATTCTTGACATTCGCGCAATTATTCGAGACACAGTTGCTTGCGAAACATTAACGAGGTCCCCGGTGACAACCTGAAAAGTTCCGGCGCCGTAGAATCGCAGCGCGATTAGCAGCTGGAGCAGCGGCGGCACGGGGTGACCGCGTTCGTTGTCTTTTGGGACCAGTGGCAGCATTTCCAACAGCCGTAGCACAGCTTGCTTGGAAAAGCGGTACCGCCACGAGAATTCTGCGTCGTTGTATACTTCCATTGGATTCTGTCGATCCTTAAGCCGTGGCCGTAATGGCGACACGTATCGGTATGCCTCATCCTCCGTAATACTGCGCACACGTCCGGCGAAATCGGCAAAGTCGGCGAGGCTGCCGTAGCAGGCGGCCATCTTGCTTGCTAGGCGAGAGTAGCGAAAGTCGCACTTAAGGTTGCCAATGACCGCACTTTACTTTCCGGCACTCAAGTGTCGATTAAAGTTTACCTTAAGTACAAGATTTGTCTATGAAACGCGTTAAGCATCGACCGGCTACTTAAGTCATAAGTTAAGGGTAAGTTCCGTTTGTGAATACGGGCCTTAGTCTCGCTTTATTGACTTCGTTTTTGAAAACAGATTTTTCTTAGAACGTGGTGTGATACACGCTCAAAGAATGAGCAAAAGTGAAAGGTGCATGACATATACAAGAGTACTAAAGACAAAAGTTCACAGATGGTGAAATAACAAAAGAAAGCGCTAGAAAACGCGATGGCCGTTTCATGTACACACATAAAAAAACAAGATTTTTATATAACGTCCTCAAGACCTAAACGTAGACGAGCTCCTGATATGTGCACTAAGATATTGCATAAAATTGGACGACGTGTATGACATAGTCATGACAACTATAAAAAGGGAAAACTCACTGGTAATTGCAAAAACAATGACACACTAAATACCTGAAAGATAGAATAAACTGCTAACATTGTTTGATTGAGAGCCATACCAAAAGAAAGCCTACTTATAAATCTGAAAGAAAGTATATGAAATGCGTGACATGGTTCCTTACTGCTGAACAAATTGAAAAAAACATGGCAGAAAAAAATAACATTGTACTAAAAACTGAAACACACATTATCACATTATTTTGCATTTGGCCACAACTTGAGTAACGGTGGCAAGGGGAACAGAAGGTAGTCGGCTTTTGCAGCAGCACATAGAAAACATTCGCAGAAAGGCTTATTCCTCAATCAAATACCAGGTAAAACAAGCCAGCACGACTTTTCTTTCTACCCGAATGCAATGCTTAGCAATAAAATTACGTCACTTAAGGCACTAAGTCGTACCTACTGGGCTCTCCTTTGTATAATAAACACGAACTGCAAAAATCTGCATGTAGGACACTTGCAATGCTCATGCTTTCCAGAAGAAAGAAAAAAGCGTATCATGCCTACACATGAAGGTTGTTCGCGCGGTTTACCCATCGGGGGTTACTGAGATAGTACACAAACACTAACAGTAATTTTTCAGCTGTTAGTAGGTTTGTAGAACGTGATACACAGAAAAAGCACTGAGGGCAGTATGGAAAGCTGGGCAAGTTACTGAAGTTGCAGAATGAAACTTGGCACAGAAAAACACAAGTCACAGACCAGGTGACAATGAGGAGGAACATCTATTTGTCAGCTTTCTCTACCGGGAAGAGGCAAGTGTAGCACAATCAAGGCGCAACGACGTCCGGAGCCTCATGGAGCACACAAATGGACAGGGCTGTGTTCGTGTACATGCGCCTTCTGATGTCCTTGGGTCTGAGCGCTCACCTGTTGTCTTTAGGCACCCGGACCAACCTTGCAGGACTTGTTTTTGAGGTATTTGTGCACCACTGCACGATGCACGAGCGGTACGAGTCGTGAAACGCGTGAAACATCGCGGAGCACAAGCACACAGCTACCGAGGACCACAGAACTGACGAAACTAGCCACGTCGGTCAACGCACATCAGCGCAGGCATCTCGATGACAGTAGATAACAAAAATAAAGCGTTACGTAGCGGAGTAAGCAGCAGCCGGGCCGGCGGGGACGGCAAGGCGGCGCGGGCGCGTAGACAGTCGAAGGTGAGGGAGTTGCGAGGGCGTTACGAGAGAGTGCGTGGGGAGAGGAGTTGAGCGGGGAGAAGGGCTTGGCCACCTGGATCGGCGCGCGTGCGCGCGACGATCTACGAGGCCATGCAAGGGAAACGGATTTTTGCGTTCGCCCATTACAGAGATGGCGCCAATTTCCTGTGCCACGGAAACCGGGGAGTGTCTCCCCCCTGATGGCGCTAACAAAATCCAGAATAATATCTTCATCATTAGGTAGTGAACTATGTGGCCGCTGCTGTAGCGGCTGGTGGCGCTCGTCGCGCTGCTCGCTCGTTTGTTTGGGGCGTGTTGTTACCGCTTTCCGGGCGGTAATCGTGTGTGCGGTACTCTAACATGACTACAGATTCATGTTTGTGTCGCCAGGTGACCGAGAGGCCTCATGTAAAGGATGTTGACAAACGGCATGCGTGCTGAAAAGTAATTTCGCCCCGGGGGAATATCGCCGTTTTCTGGCGTCGCCGAGGGCGAAACCAGCTGGGCACTTGGTTAGTGCATCCGGAAAGGCGCTCTTTGGCTGCAGAGAACCTGCGTCGCCACCACAGGGCATTGTAAGATGCCGCACATGCGGTCTGGAGACGTGGGAAAGTGTGAGACGTTGAGAGCTCTTTAACGCGGACGGAGGCGCGAACGGCTGCCCCCTCGCACCCTGCCTGGGACAGATCACGGGAAAGCGTCATTAGTGCGCCAATGGGCCCGTCTGGGGGACAACGGGGCAAATTCAAAGCCAGAGGGATTGTGCGACCCGATGCGCGGTCTATTGAAAGACAGGCTGGCACCAGAGACACAATCCGTCTCTGCGCTGACAGTTTTATGGGCCCACCGGAGGAGACGAACTACGCACAAGACTATGGCGCGGGTTATAATTGGATCTTGGTTCTGGCACGTAAAACTACAAATTTATTTTAATTTTTACAGGCTAAGTTTTAGCGAGTCACAACCACTTTTCCGTATTGGTATGTTTCTAGCCTATTTCGTGGGAAAATCCCTAGGTAGTGCAATCTAAATATTTGCGCCGGTCCCTACGATATAGGTCTCGTACACGCGTTACATTTACTCCCGGTGGTATTGCTGCCGCTGGTACACTCACGCTTTACCAGTGGTACCAAGTGGTATTGGTACCGGTAAGCATGCGGTCAGTGGTACCACCGTATAGAACCAATGCTCCCGGCAGTATCGGTTGCAAAGGAGCGTTCTCGCATGCTTTCTTCGCAAAAGCTAGCGTTTTGAGACGCTGTCGTAGAGTGCCTGGTCAAAGAAGCAGAAGCTGTTGTTTCGGAAGTTGGGAGCCTTTCAGAATAAACTTCATGCTTATGCACTGCATCCCTATCGCCAACTAATTCAAGAACACTTTGTTTGGCATCTATGCCAATGTCTCAATGGCTTATGATGTGTACTGTATGTGCTTGCTTCTCTTGTGCGGAGACGTTGAAGTAAATCCAGGCCCTAACCCAGAGGAGTCTAGCACTCGCGAGTTGCTGGAAAAGTTGCTTTTAGGTCAGAATAAACTAGCTGAGGATGTGGCAGCCCTCCGAACACAGCAAACAAATATGGAAAAACGTCTTGCGGAGTGGGATTCCCGCTTCCTAGAAATAGAAAAGCAAACTGAGCGCGTGGACAGCCTTGAACGAACGGTAAAATCCTTGGAGGCCAAGATTACTGACTTAGAGGACAGGAGTAGACGCTCAAATCTAGTGGTCTTTGGCGTGCCTGAGGACGAAAATGAAACAGAGGCTGATTTGCGGAACAAAATTCTAACTGAAATTTTTTCTACTAAACTTCAAGTCACATGTAAATCAGTTGGCAGAATTCACCGTCTTGGTCGGTCTGGCAATTCCAGACCAGTCATCTTGTACTTTCAGGATTACGAAGAAAAAAACCAGATTATGAAAAATACTTACAAACTAAAAGGTTCCAATACATCTGTACAAAATGACTACTCGCGAGATACGCTCAGGAAGCGTAAACTTCTGTGGCACAGTGCTTCAGAGGAAAGACAACAAAAAAGGAAAGTAAACTTAATTCACGAAAAACTACGCATTGATAATAACGTCTTTGTTTGGGATGATACGGAAAACGCTCGAGTAAAAATTGGAAAGTACAACAATTCTAAGAAAGACTGACTTCACCATGCAGATAATAAAGAACTCCGTTTTATAAACATCAATGCCCGTAGTATCGTTAATAAATGTGATCAACTTGAGGCTATTATTATAGGTTACAGTCCGCATATAGTTGTTCTAACTGAAACATGGCTACACAGCGGAATAGAAGATGAAGTCGTGTTCCCGCCTTCTTATCGTGTTTTTCGACGCGACAGACCAACGAGAGGAGGTGGGGTAGCTGTACTGGTAAAGAAAAATATGCCGTCCACTCTTTTGCGTCAGGCTGACGATATAGAAACTATTAGCCTAAAAATTTCTTGTTGGGGACAATCTTTCCTGTTGTTTGCCGTTTATCGAGCACCCGGTTCACCGCTTCAATTCATGAGTGATTTGCGTACGCATATCACTTCGTTCACACACACAAAAAAATATTTCTGTTAGGAGACTTCAATCTTCCAGGAGTTAATTGGGAGGATAATACTTCTTGCACTGAACTTACTCCCCATGTCAATTATATGCGTGATATAATTCTATGCCACAATTTACATCAAGTTGTAACTTTACCCACGCGAGTATACGGATCTTCGTCGTCAATACTTGACCTTGTGTTTGTGAATAGAAATGTCGAAAAGTTATCAGTGTCTGTTGAACGCGGCATATCTGATCATGAAATGGCATGTTTTTCATGCTGCTTGGAAAAATGCAATCGCAGTAATGCAAAAAGTGTTGTAGTGAAGGACTTTTCACGTGCCAGGGACGAAACTATTTTAGATTATCTAGATTTTCACCTCAGCAACTTTAAAGGAAACAATGTTATAGAACTTTGGGACAGGTTTAAAGAACTTTGCACATATTGTGTTCAAAATTTTGTACCAAACAAGACAAAGAAAACAGCGAAAGTTAACCCTTGGGTTACGCGGGAAGTCATTCACTTGAAAAGAAAGATTAAACGCTGGAGACGAAAGAACGCCCCTATAACGCAAATTCAAACCGCAAGAGCTAAATTAAGCTCGTCTATTGGGCATGCTAAACGGCGATATTTTAACCACACCCTGCCCAATTTTATTCGTACCGCGCCACAAAAATTTTGGACATATTTGAGTAAAAAAAACAAACCAATTGAACAAATAGTGGATGGCGGCATTCTTATCGTCGAAAAGCAAAGTATTGCAGAGCGTTTCAACACATACTTCCATAGTGTCTTTGCAAATACAAGTGATACATCGATTCCCATTTTTTCTTTGTCCGTTGCAAACTCGGACCTTGTATCTGTACCTGGCGTAGTTTCTATGCTTCTTAACTTAAAAACCAAATCAACCCCTGGTCCTGACAATATATCGAATGTTTTTCTGCGCCGATACGCAGAAATGGGTCCAAGTTTCTTGTAATCATTTTTCGTGCTTCATTATCCACAGCAACTCTTCCTACTGACTGGCTAACTGCACGCGTAGTACCTGTACCGAAAAAAGGAGACCTAACGCTGATAAGTAACTATCGCCCAATATCGCTAACGTCATCATGCTGTAAGATGCTAGAACACATCATAGCTAACTACATTACTAAATTCTTAAGTGATAACAGTGTACTCTCACCTGAGCAACATGGTTTTCGAAAAGGTTTTTTTACTGTCACCCAATTAACATCGGTTATTCATTATTTTGCGAATATTCTAGACAAATCCAGCCAGGTAGATGTAATATTTTTAGATTTCAGGAAAGCATTTGACCTTGTTTCACACTCCAAGTTAATTGAAAAACTTCGATTAATTAACATTCCTTGTTTCATTGTTAATTGGGTTTCAGCATACCTCACTAACCGAAAACAGTTTGTTAGTATCGATACTTACCATTCCCATGAACTTCCAGTTACCTCAGGCGTCCCTCAGGGTAGTGTTTTAGGGCCTTTATTATTCTTAATTTATATTAATGACATTGCCAGCGTTGTCACAGCACCAGTTCAAATAAAACTGTTCGCTGACGATTGTGTTCTGTTCAGTGAGGTAACCGGTTGCGATGATCAGATAACCCTGAACAATAATCTTCAAAACCTTCTTTCTTGGTGCAATCGTTGGAACATGGAGGTAAATGCTAACAAAACAGTTTGCATGAAGATAACTAAAAAAATAAATAGCCTATCTTTTCCTTACGCTCTCGGATCTGAACCATTAACCGAGGTTAGGGAATACAAATATCTTGGTGTCACAATAACTCATAACCTGCACTGGAACATTCACATTTCTAACGTATGTGACTCAGCCTTTCGTAAACTCTGTCTTCTACGTCATAAGCTAAAACAAGCTCCCGCTGAAACTAAACTTTTAGCCTACACATCAATAATAAGGCCAAAACTGGAGTATGCCTGCATAGTGTGGGACCCTTACACGAAAACGAACATTGGTGCACTAGAAAGAGTACAGCGTAAAGCAATCAGATTTATTTTTTCGAAATACCGTATGACTGATTCCCCGACAGCAATAATGAGGCAACATGGCATTCAGACATTGGAAATACGAAGAAAAATACAACGGCTGAAATTTCTTTTTCTTCTTAAAAATAATCTCCTCGCCCTCACTCCTGAGCCTTATGTAACGCCAATGGCAGCACGCCGAACACGTCATCGTCATGCTGACTCTCTAACTCCCTATAATGCCAGAACTAACATTTTTAAATATTGTTTTTTCCCACGCACTATAACCGATTGGAATAATTTACCTCAGTCGCTACTAAACAGTACTGATTCCATTGACCGTTTGAACTACTGATTTCATAGTAATAACTGAAATTGATCTTTGTGTTACATTCCTTCTCATTGCTTAAAATTGTACTGATGGTTCATTTGTACATTTACTCTTCACTTTTGTTTTGGGAATTGTTTGGTTACAAGACCGAGTGTTCTTTTTACCCATTTGGTTCTCGCAGCTGGTGGACTCCATTGCTATTGTGCACAATAATTTGGTCCTTTTGTTCTTATGTCTGCAAATGCAATTATTCTGTATTTTGCATGCCCCTCCTGCCTGGGCCTCAATGAGGCCTGCAGTATTGTATAAATAAAATAAATAAATAAATAACTGGGAGTTGAATTGCCTTCCAACATTTCTTTCTTTATTTCATGGTCACTGTGAAGCCACAAATTGTCATGTTTTTCATTCAGTAACGTTCTTAACTACGATGTCATTCAATGTCTGCTTATTTTCTGCCTAACCACTCACGAGCGCGTAATGTGTGCTGTGTATTCCCATGCGTTCGCTACGCTGTGGGCGTCGAACATGCATGTGTAACGTTTTCGAATATCTTGTCGAAAAAACTTAATATCGCCCATTACTGGTTTTACTCTGTCTTTCGTGACGAAGCGTCCAGCATCTAGCATTCATATCCCACCGTTGAAAAAATTCCAATCGTCATAATGCTCACCTATGATGGCACTCGATCCCCTTTAACGCGCGCACAAGTGAGTGGATGTGACAGCCACAGGAGCCTCCACCCTGGGCAACCAGTTATGAACACCTGCTTGCGATTTGAGCAATTCAATGTGCAGGGTCATGATTGCAAATCAGCAGGCATGCGTGAGATTTGTCGCGATCACAGTGAAATGCCGCAATTCGGCCCCCCACAAATAGTGGAGGCGCAGAAGCATTATTAAGTCAAAAGGCAGGCCGTTCTCGTTTCTCGCTGCTGGAAACCTGGGTTCATATTAAAAAAAAAAAACATTTTCGCTAGAAATTCTCGTAAGATAACATTCCAGCTAATCCTGATGCTGGACACACTATTGGCGAAGGCGGCAAACTAGTGGCAAAAAGCACATATGAAAAAAAAAAAAAAACCTTTGTGAATTCGACCCCTGATTCCCAGTGAATGTATCAGTAGTTCCTGTCTTAAGCTTTCTGCTCAAAAGGCCTTCCCCCTTTTCTTTGCCACAGTGCAAATAAAAAAAAGAACACAATCTCATGATAAACGCAATGGACATTCCACAGTAAATATTGACTTTGCTGCTTCAAATATTTCCCGATTGGCTGTATACCTAATGTATTTTAAATAAGAAGGTTTCGCGCTCGACGGACCTTGCACCTTGTCAACTATTTCTGGTACGTTTTATTTTCGCACTCCCTACGAACCACAATTCTTTTGCGTATATGTGTTCTCTGACCATTTCTATATAGGGCTAGCCGCGTGCCTGCTGCCGCAGATTCATACGTGAAATCAAACGCCATGGCACACATATTCAAAAGTTCTTGGGCTAGACGACGGGGATCATTGATCCAACGACATCGCACTGCGCGTCAATCATCTTTAGCAACCGGTGCACATTTGCACCAAAAGTGTGGATATGTGGTTTGCTAAGTTGGAATCCCGATAAAAGTGCGGGTCGTTTAACGAGTGACCCGAAGGTTTCAGCGAGTTAACCATTACTAGTCGTCGTGAGAGAACCAAAAGGACAATTGGTTGCCATAATGACAGCGGGGATTACGTGCCGTGCATGGAGGTGGATGACGTGCGGCCCGAAGCCATGTGTCCCTCCAGGGGGAGGCGGGGGGGGATGAGGGAAGTGCTTAAAAGCAGCAGTACAGATGGGTGTGCTTCAAGGAGGAAACATTAAAACTCAGAAATCCAAAAATGAGCAAGAAGGTACAAGCGCCATACCGGGTTACGAAAATCATGCAAGTCGCGATAGTCAGCAAATATCTGAAGCCCACCACCTGGCCCCAGTTTTCCTATTCAGTTAAGCATATCTTAATAAGGATACTTTGTTGCTTAATGCGCAAGAATCAATCAAATCAAATCAAATTTATTTCAACATACAACTGATGCTGAGGACCGTGGACAAAAAGCCAGCAAGGCCTGACGTGGTACATGGCCCCGTTTTACAGGCAGCAACAAATGCAACAAAGGATGAGCACAGTTAAATACAAGAGCAATTGGAAAAATAGGATTTCCACACTAATAACTGCGGAACATTAATCACGATAGCTATGAGCAAGTATTACAAAAAAGTAAAGCATACATACATGTAAAGTAATTCTCATAAACGCAGCTAGGGATGAATACATCACAAAATACACAAGAAATAATAAAAGGAATGCAGTACTATGTACATGTCTATGTTGAGACGCAATATATGAAAATATTTCATACAGTAACAAAAGAACGCTGCCTGTAAGAGCTTGAAGCGATTCGCGCGTTTCTTATATAACATTAAACTATGGAAATACTATGTATTTTACCTTGGCCAACTTGAGTACACAAAACGCGCAACGTATTTTTTTTTTCTGGGTTTTTTCTGCTTCCACACTGATAAGCGAGCCTATTCGCACTTTCCAGCGGCTATAGGTGGCACGGAGAACGTTTCAATATGGCGGGGATAGAGGTGATGGAGGCGACACGTATGCGTGCGCATGTCGAGAAGCAGGCGGCCTACGGGCCCCTGGTATCTCTAAGCGCAATCATTGACCTTGCTAAGAAACCGCAGAGATGCCTTGTAGAAGGAGAGGCTACGTTTAACGCTGGCCATAAAAGATGGTGTGGAATACAAGCGAGGAAAAGCACGGCTGTACAGGTCGAGTCACTCCGCCTGCAGACAAGCGCCGTAAGAGGCCCGCCGCATACTATAAAAGTTCAAGTCTGCAATGCAACCGGCGCCGTAAAGGTCAATATTTCTCCTCACGTTTTGTAATCCATACGTGATGTACGAGAATTGACACCAAGCACTTAATGATGTAAGGATGTAAAGAAAGTACAGTACCCCCTGGCCGCTGCATAAAGTAAATGTTGGGTGTATTCATGGCGATATATATATATATATATATATATATATATATATATATATATATATATATATATATATATATATATATATATATATATATATATATATATATATATATATATGGCTTCGTGCGCCGGCTTAGTTGCGGGATGCTTGTTAAGAATGCCAAATAACATGGAAACATTTCAGCTGTGCCGATTTACAATAAATGAGCGAAACGATGAGGTGTGCCAGCGCGCCTCGTTTCCAGCACGAGTAGGGCTTTTGCTTGCTGTAGGGAAGCTTGAATGCGCAGTCTTCATCGATGACCGCTTTAGGTACGTATTTCTGGCCCTTGTTTCCTGCAACATTGTTATAGAAGAGATGCTTTAAGACCAAACAAAACAAATACCAAATCAGAAACGCGTGCGCACGACCTCCGATCGGTACACACCTTTCACTACGGAAAAAAAAAAAAAAAAAAAAAGCAGCAGCGAATGCCTTGTGCATTGACCGCCTGCTTCATTCTCATACAGAATACAGAACGACCAAGAACAGCGGCGGAATACATTCTATAATTTGCAATGCTCGCGACGCAGCGTCAGGCACCGTCGCAGAGTATCTACCGAAAGAGCGCGAGTGCAAGCAGAAAATTGAATAAGCGGTGAACCTTGCGTACTTAAATTTACCTTGGGAACCTGTGGAGGGCTTCCTTCGGCCAACCCTAGCCTTCACTCTTGCTTGTGGGACCACAGCGAGAACTTTTGCGAAGGCACGGCGTTTCTCTTCAGCCACTTTCGTAAGTGTTTCAACTCGTCTTTAAGGCAAATTGTCACAATCAGCTCACCACAAAAATAAAATGAAATCATTGAGAGCAGGGAAACAGTCAATTACACTCACCTAGGTGGCCCCAAAAGAAGTTGTCTTTGTTAAAATGGTTGCTACATACGACCATTTCTTCGCTCAGTTGCTCCCTGATGCGGAGCTTGATCGCCCACAACTTTCTCAGTTATTTTTTCTCTTTTGGAAAGTTGTGCAGGCTTACTTTTCCCAATATTGCACAATTTGTGCATTGTGGCAAACAGTGGTTGCTCTTCGCTCACCGACAGTTCTTTTTTTCCGTATCGAAGAGTACGAAAACGCCATCACAACTGCAGAAACCGCGTTAGCGGGAAAGCCATCACCGCCTCCCGGTTTCCGAAGAAATCTGCGCGGCGGCACCAGCGTATCTGGAAAGCACGAATAGATGAAGCATGCTAGAAGTATCTCGCCATCGCATGGTGGAAAAGTTCAGAGCGCGTAACAAAGTGGTGCTAGCCGTGTTGTATTTTTGTGTTCTTGTATTTGTTTTTTCGCATATGCACAATCCAGACGCCTTTCCTTGCGAAAGCGAAGTGTGCCATCGTCTTGTCTGAACGCAGAGTGGAGACGGCACCACCTCGACGGAGGCAACCTTCGGCCTCGGCGATTGACGAAGAGCAGGGCATGGCTTCTGTTCGGTTTACACCGAGTTATGACGGCCAGGGGATGGGCCGCGTGCGCGCGTGTATGTGTGTTTGTGAGTGAGGAGAGGCAGACAATTTGTAGAGATCTGACAAAGCGGACGTTGCATTTTACGCTGCGATGTTTTCCTTTAATCTCCTGCATTGCTAGCCAGAATATAAGTTTTCTTTATTTTGCCCCCTTTAAACCGAAGTTTGTTTGCTAATATTTCATGCGAAGCCGAAACCCTGGGCTCGGAACGTGACAACCGACAGCAGATTTTAAAGTTGTTTCAAATGTTTCTTAACCTCTTTCTGACCACTTTAGACGCAACGAAGTTCTTGATCTGCCAGTGCTTCTCTCTCTCTACCTCCATGGGAAGACGCACGAAAAAGCTGCAGGCCAAAAGGCGTGTTCGTTGGGTCCACAAATCTCTCATCATCAACGACCTCGAGCCTGTCCTGCGAGACTGAACATAAAACCCAGGCACGCTGATTGGAAACCAGTAAACAAGGAGCTGCGCAGGAGCAACCAGCAGCTGGAGCCACTGACCCATGAAACGGAGTTTCACGTTCAGAACGGCAAGGCAGTGAGATAGGACGATGAGGCGACAATCACGATCGCTCATCTGCAAGCAAAGCTGACCTCCCTGCAATTGGACAACGAACCGCCTGAATCTGCACCGCAATCAAGTGACCAAAAGCAGGAAGAAACTGGTCCCCGAGGGGATGGAGTAAAGTTGCCTAAGCTGTGCTTGGAGACTTTCGGCGGTGAGTTGGCCAACTGCGTACCTTTCCAGAGCAATTCCAATTCCAAAACGTCATCCGCAAGAACCCTAAACTCTCTATTAGCGAAAAGTTCCAGCACCTTCGCTCGTTGCTGAACAGACCATCTTTGGTTGAGATAAAGGGTCTGCATGCTACAGATGCTTGGTACAAAGGCGCAATCGAAATACTGTACCGACGTTTCGGCGCAGAACGCAGAAGATAGAACACGGTCATTTTGCCAAGCTCCGAGGCTTACCCATTGTTCTTTCAGCGAGTGGCGTACGCGGGCTTCCAAAACTATATGGCGATGTGCAAGAACGTACACGCGGGTTGCGCAGTTTGGGCTCGAATACCGCTATTTACTGGAATATGAAGTGTGACGCCAAATTAGCAGCTCTGCCAAACGACCTGGTGGCCGACAACAAGGCAGGTTTGCCGTTCCAAAGCAACTGCACCTAGAGGGAACTACGGAGCTGATGGTAAAACAGAGGTGCCTGCACAGCAGTCACCACAGGGGTGTATGACAACTTGACGAATGTTCTTGAATTCCACCTAACCAAGCTGTAAAGCCGGGAAAAAAGTCCTGCTGCTAAGCGTGTGCCGAAAAAGGCTCCGCCAGTTCGAGAAACACAATAGAGATGCCCGAGGATGCCGGCCACTATGGTTCTGCACACCAAAACAAAGACAAAGAGGTGAACCAAATGTTTCTGTGGTTCGTCAGAGCGCAGCACTGAACTTTGCCCTGCTCTTCTCGGCATTCAAGAAAAAAACGAAAAGGCTCATGGCTGACATGCGACGCTTGTGCTGCACTGCAAGGGATCACCTCATACAAGACTGTCACAAAAGAGTGAGGCGCACCACTAGTGAAGAATGACATGCGTTATCTAAGTGAAACACGAGGCCTGCATCAGCTGCGAGACAAGCACCTCTATTCTCTCCATAACCAACGGGCATGCCTTTGCCACCGATCGCAACAATTCAAGGGTTGTTTTTTAGCACTTATCGAGCAAGGGTAATGGATGATTTGCAAAATAGTGAGTGCCATCTGGCGCACAACAAGGAAAGCTGCAGCGCTCTGCGTGAGAGAGTATGTGATTAGAAAGCGAGTTTAATCTCTGGCCTTCTGCCTGGCCTCTGCCGCGGCAACCGCGTGTGTTCACTGCGGCAAAAGTAATTGAAGACACCGTCACTCCATTCCAGTTTTCGTACATGACATGGATCTTCGAGTTCTTGAAGCGTACCATTAAAACTGATCGCGTGTGGCAGTATCTGCTTTCTATAATTGCCACTATTCGCCAGGCTCATCGACGCTCGGCACTGAAGGAAGAAAATTAGGTTCAAAGTATCGGATGCTGATGCCAGCACCCTGGTATTCTGTATCCTGGTATCCCTGTATCCTGGTATCCTGGTAGCCTGTTATCCCTGGGCCTGGATTAAGCTCAACGTCCCCGCTTAACAACAGTGCAAGTAGACAAAATGAGTCAAAACACTCAGTAAAACATTCAAGCAAGACGCCTGGGCAAGGAAGCACAACCAAACTGAGAGAATCACTTTTAAATTCACAGGAATTGCGATATCTACTAACCTGCATGGAAAAGACGAACAGGTTTAGCCGTGACTGCATCCCTCGGGTGCTGCCTTGCCCACTGGCGAAGAAATCTTGAGGGGCGGTTTCCATGAAATTTGATGATGTCGATGTTACTTGGGATAGCCAACGCGAATGCCGATAACGTTCGGGGCAGCAGCCATCGGTGTCGTTGCGAAATCCAGTGTTAGCATGGAAGAGCATCGTCACTCGTCACCCTGATATAGCATCGTCATCGTATCGCATCGCATCGTCATCGTCATCGCCATCAGAGCATCCCATCGTCATCGTCGCCCCGATAGAGCAGCGGAGGAGTTCTCTGACGTTCCTTCGTCCATTCGTGAGAACATTACGGTCGCACTCATACCTAGGAACATGCACGGCGATCATGATCGCTGTAGAAGGAGGGCAAGGGCGGCCAACCTTTTTAGGCAAATACACAGTGGTCAGCGACACGTAAGCTTTGTGGATGCTGCTTCTTGTAAGGGACGTCGGCCGTTCACCATCGTCACTGTCGATGGTCGGTAAGGAATCACCAATACTGCCTTGGTTCGGACGAGGGACTCGGAAATTGCTGAACAAATGGCTATTGCGCTATCCCTGCTGGGTAGCTCACGGGATGCCATCTATAGTGATTCAAGGTCCGCACTTGGAGCATTTGAAAAAGGCACCGTTTCCAAACAGGCCCCCAGACTTCTTGGGGGCAAGGCAATCACGCACCATTTCATTTATTGGTTTCTCGCACATCAGGGTCAGACAGAGGGTGCTCCTTCCAACCTCAACGACCCTTTCACCCTCAACGCTTTCGCGGTGCTGCGCGCGAACTTGCCCACCGCGCTATCCCCGACCAATTGGAAACCGACTCCCCAGAGAACAGGGACACGCCCTCCACCTAGAACGAGATTACTAAACTCTACTATGTCAGCCGTGGAACCTATTTCGTTCCTCATCCGCGGCTCAATAGAGCTCAAGCACTACCGCATACGTATCCCAATACGCCACTTTTACATAAAATCTATCCAGATACTTACACCGATGGTGCTTGCCACGACTGTGGAGAAATAGCCACTATAGAACACATGGTCTGGCGGTGTGCGCGGTCACGCTCTATCATCAATAACAGCTCGGTCAGATAGGAGGCGGTGCTCCGCAGCCGTCTTTTGGCTGACCAACTCTCAGCTGTCCAGCAGGCCCACGATGCGGCCGAGAGGCTTGGCCTTCCGGTTCCCACGTTGGAGCGGTCCGTTTCCTGTAGACTGCCGATCTACAGGACTTCAATAAAGTTTTAGCATACTATATCATACCATTTCATGTATCTGGATGACGCACGGATTGGTTGTAAATCTTGTAACCTCAGAATGTGCGAGCGGCAGGACCATCTTAGTAACACAAAAAAGGTCAAATGGGGCCAAACAGAATGGCTTTAAACTCAGCCTCCCCTAAAAAAAAACTCTTGTTCCTTCCTTTTCTAAAAGAAACAGAACGCTCATCGCAGATCCACGTATCGAATTACACTGACAACAAATACCCGCTAACAAAGAACACATATTTTTAAGCATTATACTTGACTGAAAAGTAAGCTTCATTGCCCATATAAAATGCGTTAAGTAAGAATGCCTAAAAACCGTGAACCTTCTGAAGACTTTGCCGCACACAACATGGGATAGCGATAGAAAGTCTCTCATTAACCTGTACAAGAGCCTTAAACGTACACGTTTAGTCTATGGCACTGTAGTATATCAGTCTGTTATACCAAGTTCCTTGAAGATGCTGGGCCATGTCCACCATTTAGGTATCCGCCTCGCGACGGGTGCCTTCTGAACAAGTATAATACCGAGCCTGTACGTTGCGTCTAATGAGTGGTCTCTGCATCTGCATAGGACAAATTCAAGTATTACGTATTTTCTAAAAGTACAGTCAACTTGTGAACATCCTTCATACCTTATGAAAAATGACAGGTCATCTGCCGTGCTTTCTCACAACCGACGTATAGCGAGGAAGCCATTCTCCCTTCATGTGAGAGAACTCGGCGGAAAAAAAAAAAAAGGAAGTACAACTCCTCCATTTGATCTGATGGCTTTAGCGGAGCTGCGACCACCGTGGCAGTGGCATGTCCGAAAATGTTACACGTCGTTTGTTGAAGTAACTAAGCACGCTCCAGAGCAAAATATAAAAATACACTTTTCAGAACTACCACAAAAACATTATTGCACAGAATTCTAGACTGATGCATTCAAGTCGCTTGCCCACGTCTCTTACGCCGCCGTAGGTCCAGTGTTTTCAGAATCTGACGGCCTGCGTCCGGAAACCGGCATCTTCGCAGCAGAAGCCTATGAGGGATAGTGGCTGCCATATCTATTAGGAAAGCTAGAAAGAAGCTGCTGTATTCACAAATTCCCTAAGCGTCGTCAAAGCTCTAAAACCACTAGGAAAATATAAATACTGTGTAATCAATTAGCTAATTCGCTGGTATGCCCAACTTATGAATCTAAGCAACGTGTTTCAATATAGTGGGTGCCTGGTCATAGAAGCATCGAGGACATTGTTCCTGCTGATTAAATGCGCACTTCCGCAAAACCAAGAGCAAGCAATCCTTCAATTCCTGTTACAGCCACAAACCTGAAGTCATTCTTATGCTAAAAGAACAATGAGGAGTTATTGGCAACACTTGTGGGAGTTACTGGCAACACTTACTTTCCAACACTTGTTGGAAAGTAAAGCGGAGCCTGTAGCACTCCGCTTTACTTTCCAACAAAGTGCAGCCCACTTCTTTTAGAAATCCACGAAGTGGTAGCAGTATCCTATTTTTGGGATGAAACCAAAGAACATTGCAAGGTCGGTATGCAGACCGCACTTGTTCTCACAGCTTATGTTTACCGGAACTGCATTTTTACAGTAAATGGGGCAGTGGGAGTACTTCTTGCTACCGGAACACGTAATAAGATGCGTTCCAGGCCAAGAACATCTTGTTTCTAGAATTAGAAGGGCGTTGATAACATTTGTAAAGCAGTAGAAACATAGGTAAGAATGCGTGAAGCCTAACCAACCAAAGCCAGCACAGTAGTCAGATGTTACTTACATATACCGCATCCGCGAAAGTCAGTTTCTTTTTTTCTCTGTTATTCGGACTTTCAGTTTGTTCGGTGGCAAATTACCTGTATAGGAATTGACAGGGAGAACTTCTGTCACTTTTCTGCCAGCATTGCGTGCTTGCCACTGAAGTCTTTGTTATGTAACTGCCTCGTAAGTATACATGGCGCAAAGGAAATAGCTAAGCAAATGACGAGCTTCGGTCTCTTCTGATATTGAAGAATGCAGCGTGGCCACTTCCCTGACAATTGCTCGGCGAGTTCCCGCACTCACAGCGCGCATCAGTTTCGCGGTGGAAAAACATTCCAGCATTCCTCGGCTGCTTCGTGCGCTATATGGAGACGCTCTGTGTCGCCATCCACTTCCCGACGCTCACCGCCATTGGCCGAGCCCTGTGGTGGGACGCGGTGAGCTCACATTGCAACACCAACAATGATGCATCAATATCCCATCGTTCACGGCTAGCCGGGCGACCATTCCAACGAACATTATGGTTGCTGTTTTAAGCGTGGAAACCCGGGCCCGGGCTGTGGACAGTGGCGTCCTCTCTGATTTGCGAAAGGAACTCAGATATGCCTGAGACGAGAGCGCAAGGACGCGCCATGAGTCTTGATCAGGCAAATATCAGCACGAAGTTTGCCATCCCAACAGAGCGGAAACGACGGGAGATATAGGAGTCCACGACAATTCAAAGGCGCAACATGCTCTGAATTTGAGTCGTGACAGATGCTAACGAAGACCAGGCAATACGGAGCAGCGCAAAATTTTGTTAGTCTGTAGAGTGGGATATATCACAAAAGAATAAACACGACGTACGTGAAAAGACGTTCTTTTTTACTCTCAAATGTTTCGTCTGGCGGGCCAGCCTGCGTCAGTGACATGTACCCAGACATCGACAGCATTTTTCAACATTGCCAAATTGTTGCTACGCATGCGCAAAGTTATTCGGCAGTGAATTGATACGGTTATACATTGGAGATACACAAACTGCAAGCATGCACAATGCGCTAGGTAAGGGTGCGCACGACGTCCACCTTTAATTACTGTAACAGCCTCAATGTCTGGGATGCACAATTGTGATACGTGTTAAGCACGATATGAATTACGCATTGTAATGACATTATGTGCACATGACAATAAATATAAGCTATAGGACGGGCAACAATACAAAAGCAGAAAAATAAAAATATAGGTCCAATGCGCTGGGTAAAAAGTCAGGAAAGCAGTTTGCAATAAAATCACGTTAATATAGTGGAGGGCACACTAGTGGGTGCGTCTGTGTGTTCGTTTATGCGTGACCTTACAGTGTCAGACTTATAGATGAAGAGAGATTCGCGTATTTCCCTATGGTGGCGGGAAAATCGGATTTGCATACGGTTGCCTTAATTTTACCAAAGGAGTGACCAGGCATCGTGAAATGTTTTGATAAGGGCAATTTCGGAAGTGTCTTGGCGTGAGACTGATGGTTATTAAATCGCATTGTAAACGACGTTCCTGTTTGGCCAATATATTGCATGTTACAGGCATCGCATTCAACCACGTATACTACGTTGGAACTGTCACAGTTTAAATTTCCTCTGATATTTAGCTAAAAGCTTCATGATGAGCTGGTGACGGCTTGCGTCGTTTCCATATGCGCACACACCTTGCACCGCATATCCCACAAGGAGCGCAGCTATTGTGTTTACGGAACGCGAGCTTTAAAGATGAAAGGATATCGCGGAGGTTTCTTGACCGTCTTTAGACAACCCTTGGTGGTTGTGGAAAAATATTTTTGAGGCGTTCGCTTTGTGTTAGGATGTTATGGTGTCGTTTCAATATAGCAGCTATTTTCGGTGCGGACGCAAAGTAAGTCAAAATGAGATTAGTATAGCATGTATTGTGATACATGGGATCAGCGTTAAGGAGATCGACCCGGTTTAGTCGGTCTGCGAACTTTATAGAGTCATAAACCATGCCCGGTAGGTATTTGCGTTGAATCAGAGAACCTGTTAGTTCTTGGCAGCTTGAAAGGGTTGTGGTTGGAGCATACTCTGTTAAACCAATGCGCCTGGCTATAAGGTATTCCCGTCTTGCAATGCCGGACGTGACTGCTATAGAAATGTAAGAGTTGGTGCCTGTCGGGTGGTTTGCGGAAAAGCTTAGTGGATAGCCGTCCTTGTGAGGCTACGACGGTAACATCAGGGAAGTTTATAATTACGAAAGAGCAATGATGAGAAAAGGTAATGGACGGATGGGCATTGTTAAAGTTGTTAATTAAACTAAAAGGACTTGCCTCGCCATGTGGCCAAATCATGAAAATGTCGTCTATGAAACGCTTATAAAAGGATGGCTTTGAATGGAAGTTAAGAAAATTATCTTCCAATATTCCCATAATTATTTTAGCGTAGATTGGACCTACCCTAGTGCCCATAGAAGTTCCGTTAACCTGGACATAGTGTGATTTCTAGAATTCGACATCGTTTAATTCCAGGATAAGCTTCATGAGAGTACCAATAGCATTGCGGCCAATTGGCTTGTCAAAATTACGTTCCCCCTAGGCCTTTACGAGAGCGGAAATTCTATTTATCTATTTCATTTGTATATATATATATATAGATATATATATATATATATATATATATATATATATATATATATATATATATATATATATATATGTACAAAATGCCACGTGCTAGTACCGCTGGAAGCCGGGGATGAAGAAGTGTGTGTGGCAGCTGCTGCAGAAACGAACAATAAACGACCGTTCGCTTAGAACTGACTGCTTGTCATTTCCGCTCGCGACAAACTGGTGGAGGTGCTGGGTACGCATGCGCCCTTTGCCCACTGGCCCTGAACCAGAAGCTACCGACGCCAGTATCTCGCGGACGGCATAAATTCATCGAAGCAGCCGTCGCCTACAAGGTCTTCCACCGCACTACAGCCCGCTGGCTAGCACTGCGAGGAAGATGTCAACAGTAACCGCAAGCCAAACCGAAGGGATCCCAAATACTGCTGTACCATGCATTGTCAACGCGCCTCGCACGCCTAACCCGTTCCATGGCGACTCCATTGAGGACATCGAAGACTGGTGAGACCATTTCGACCAGGTCGCCGCCTTCAATGACTGGGACGATCGCCGTAAGTTGAAGAGCGTCTACGTTTCTCTTTTAGACGCGGCAAGAGTATGGTACGAGAACCACGACGCTTCATTTACCAGCTGGCAGGAGCTGGCAGGACTGCTTCGCGACGCCTTCAGAACACCCGAAAGGAAAGAAAGAGACGAACCGGCAATATCTTCAAGAGTCCAAATGTCGAACGGAACCGTCTCCATGTTTGTTGAAGACATGACGCGATTGTGCAGTACGGCCGACCCACTAATGCCAGAAGACAAGAAGGCGCTTATGTTACTGCGAGGCGTAAGAGAACAGCTTCTTGCGGGCCTCGTGCGCAGCCCTTCTCCAACAGTGTCTCAGTTCGTCTGTGAGGGAGCAGTAATGGAACGCATGCGTCGGCAGCGGCTCCAGCAGTTTGAAAACCAGACCAGAATGACGGCTGCATGCTCGTTTGTACCTGTAAATGATGACAGGAGTTCCTTACCGAACTAGTACGGCAGATTATTCGAGAACTCCAGAAATGTTACGCATCGGCTCCGGCACCTCCGAGTGCCGCTGCTCTTATGTACGTCATTCGGGAGGAATCAGGCAGGAGGTTCATCCCTTCGCCACCGACACGTGCCGAACTCCCCCCCCCCCCCCCTTCCCGTTCTCGTACGCGGATGCTCTTCGGGTTTCTGAGCGGTTGCCGGCCCATTTCTCGCAGCCGCCTGCTGGGATTCGTCGACGCTTTCCAAGTCCAATCAACCGTACGGCTCTGCAAGCAGCCTTTCATCCTAATCCGCGCAAGTCCACGATATAGCGCACTACCAACTACAGTCTGTTGTGCTACCACTGCTGGGAGGCTGGACACTTGTATCGCGACTGCCAGTATCGACGGATTCGTCTGCGGGGATGCCACCCAGAGTCCGGTTGTCCGCTCTATATGGCGAACGCCCGCACGAAATCGAGGAATAGTTGGAAAGCAACCGTCTTCCTCCTGCCCCGCAGCGAATACAGGTACGGTCGCCACCTCCTCGTTGGCTCGCGTCACCAAGCCGCGCTTCACGCGCCTTTGATTCCACTAGTCAATGACGGAAGTCCGCGCCGGTGAAACTGAAAACGGCGACCTCCGGGGTTGGGGCCGCGTTCATGCGAACCGTGAAATATCCTCCGCCAACGCCGCCCCCTCGCGACGTACCGCTAACGCCTTCATTAGAAACCGCCAAAAGAACTTCCGCAGCTATTACTGTTTCCGTCGACTGTTATTCGCTAACTGTACTTGTCGACACGGGAGCTGATTACTCGGTGATGAGTTCCCCACTGGCTACTCGGGTACGCAAGAGGCTGACAGCGTGCGACTGTCCACATTTGTTTACAGCTGGAGGACACCTCATGACACCCATTGGAGGATGCACCACCAGGCTTGCAATTTGTACTTCGATCTTCGTAGCGTCTTTCCTTGTGTTGCCCAAATCTTCTTGGCTGGTTATATAGGGCATGAATTTTCTCCAGGAGTATGAGGCGATCATTAAACTGCGTGACTTGTTCGTGATTTTTCTAACTATATTCGGATTAGAGTTTGGAAGATGAACATCATCGCGCGGCTTGACGCGTGGTCGATGGCTGCATGACGTTACCGCCTCGAAGCAGCATCTTCGTCCTCGATCAATGCCCGCAAGGCCAACTAGGAATAGACATCGCCGGAGGTAACCTCACCATTTTGCTGGATCGAGAAGTCGGCGTAGCACGAGGTCTTGTAGAGCTTCGAAATAGGCAAACCACTATCCTAGTTACTAACTACAGTGCCGAATACAAGCTCTTTACGAGGCATGCCACAATCGACTACTTTGAAACCGTAGACGAGTCCAAAGCCTGTGCTTCGGCAACGATAATCTCGATTCAGGAATACAGCAATGTGGACTTGACCAGTCACATCAACATCACTCCACAGCTGAAACAACCCAAAGAGGAGAGGCCCCTCAGTCTACTATCATCATTTAGCGATTCTTTCGTCCCCACGTCGAAGTCAAACGGACTCCTTTAACCAAACAAAGAATCATCACTGAACCGACCATCCAACCTGTTCGCCAACATGGCTTACCCTGTGTCGCAGAGAGAACAGGATGCCATTCGTCATCAACTTAAACAAATGCTAGATGATGATGTCATTCAACCATCGACAAGTCCTTAGGCATTATCTGTTCTACTATTTAAGTCGAAAGACTGTTCACTACGATTCTGTGTCGATTATCGCAAACTGTACAAGATCAAGAAAAAAGACGTTTATCCCCTTCCTCCGATTTAGAACTGTTTGGATCGCCTGCGACATGCCCATTACTTCTCTTCAATGGATCTGCGTATTGGCTACTGGAGGATTGTAGTTGACGAACAGGACCGTGAAAAGACGACTTTTTAACACCTGACAGTCTCTATGAATTTAAGGTCCTCCATTTTGGATTGTGTTCCGCTACGGCCACATCTCAACGCATGATGAACACAGTTTTATTCGACCTCGAGTGGCACTCGTTTCTTGTCTACTTACACGAAGTAGTTCACATTTCCACCACGTTTGAGCAACACATCAAGTTGCTTGAGGCGGTTCTTCATGCCATCCGAACCGCCGGCCTACCTATGAAGCCCCAAAAATGTCATTTAGAAAACAAGGAGCTTAAACTTCTGGGTCATATTGTCAGCAGCAGCGGTGTTCACCCTGCCCCTGACAAAGCCATGACAGTTGTTCTGTCCTCGATGTGCGCCGATTTTTATGGCTTTGTGCGCATTACCGCCGTTTTGTGCCCAATTTTTCTGAGATTGCCGAACCTTCGTAACGACTCATCAAGAACGACGTCAAATTTGTTTGGGGCCCGGCACAGTCCAACACCTTCCACGACCTTCAGCGACGTCTACAGACACCATCGATCCTTGGTCACTTAGCCAGAGAGGCTGACACAGAAGTGCATACTGATGCTAGCAACGTTGGTCTCCGAGTGACACTCATACAATTTCAAGCAAGTGTTGAACGCGTTATTGCCTATGCCAGCCGCACGCTGTCTGCAGCTGCGAAAAAAAAGAACTACTCACCAACTGAAAAAGGATGTCTGGTGGTCGCGTGGCCTATCCGGAAGTTCAGCCCATATTTGTACGGACGCCCCTTACGCGTCGTCAGCGACGACAACTCTCTCTCCTGACTAGTGAATCATAAGGATTCTTCAGGCCGTCTCACAAGATGGAGCTTTCGGTTGCAGTAATTTGACGTTACAATTGTCTATAAGCCTGGTCGGAAACACACCGACGCCGATTGTCTCTCCCGCTCCCCTGTCAAATCCGCCCCGCTAGACACTGACGACGACTGTGTCTTCTTTATATTGTTCCGTCTTCAAACCTAGCCCAAGGGCAAGGCTGAAATTCCAAATTCCAACCCTTCATTGAATATATTGAAGGAAGCCGCCAACAACACCAGCGGCACTTCGCGCGTCACTTGTCCTCTTTCTGCCTATGCAGCGACATCCTATACAAGCGGAACTTTCACCCTACGGAAACTGTTTTCCTGCTCGTCGTTCCTGCTTCTTTGCGCGACGACCTTTTACATGCATGCCACGACGAACCAAAGTCCTGACATCTTGGTTTTACGCGTACTCTGGCAAGGATCAAGCAGAAATACTATTGGCGAAAACCGTGGGCGATCTAATCAGCGCTTCCGAGCGGGAGCCAGGGTGACGTGTGGTGGGGAGGGCTCCGCTCGTCCGCGGCGTCTCCTGCTGAGGTCAGTCCGTGGTACCACGTGCCGTGTGTGACGGACACCGCTGCTCGTGCAAGCGGCGATGGTGAGCGGCTATGAGTAAGACTCGATGTGACGCTCCCTTGGCAGCTGTCGCCGTTTACACTGGTGGCACAACTCCCGCGCGACGAAAGGCCGCTCTCGTCGTTGGTGCAACGAAAGCGTGAGAAGAAAAGCGTAGTGCCGCGCTAGACTGGCTGTGTGGCAATGGATGGATGGATGGATGGATGGATGGATGGATGGATGGATGGATGTTATGAGCGTGCCCTTTGGAACGGGCGGTAGTTTGCGCCACCAAGATCTTGCTGTTATACTGCCTAATGGGCTACCTACGTTTAAAAAAAAGCCACTATGAATTGCCTTAACCAAATTTTCGTACCCCCTATTGTGAACTTTGTTTTTCTGCGTCTCCGTCGTTTATCGCTTGCCTACTTTTCTTCAACGAACCTTCGAATCATCATCATCATCATCAGCCTGGTTATGCCCACTGCAGGGCAAAGGCCTCTCCTATACTTCTCCAACTACCCCGGTCATGTACTAATTGTGGCCATGTTGTCCCTGCAAACTTCTTAATCTCATACGCCCACCTGACTTTCTGCCGCCCTCTGCTACGCTTTCCTTCCCTTGGAATCCATTCCGTAACTCTTAATGACCATCGGTTATCTTCCCTCCTCATTTCGTGTCCTGCCCATGCCCATTTCTTTTTCTTGATTTGAACTAAGATATCATTAACTCGCGTTTGTTCCCTCACCCAATCTGCTCTTTTCTTATCCCTCAACGTTACACCTATCATTCTTCTTTCCATAGCTCGTTGCGTCGTCGTCAATTTATGTAGAACCCTTTTCGTAAGCCTCCAGGTTTCTGCCCCGTACGTGAGTACTGGTAAGACACAGCTGTTATAAACTTTTCTCTTGAGGGATAATGGCAACTTGCTGTTCATGATCTGAGAATGCCTGCCAAACGCACCCCAGCCCATTCTTATTCTTCTGATTATTTCAGTCTCATGATCCGGATCCGCAGTCACTACCTGTCCTAAGTATATGTATTCCCTTACCACTTCCAGTGCCTCACTACCTATTGTAAACTGCTGTTCCCTTCCGAGACTGTTAAACATTACTTTAGTTTTCTGTAGATTAATTTTTAGACCCACCCTTCGGCTTTGCCTCTCCAGGTCAGTGAGCATGCATTGCAGTTGGTCCCCCGAGTTACTAAGCAAGGCAATATCATCAGCGAATCGCAAGTTACTAAGGTATTTTCCATTAACTCTTATCCCCAATTCTTCCCAATCCAGGTCTCTGAATACCTCTTGTAAACACGCTGTGAATAGCATCGGAGAGATTGTATCTCCCTGCCTGACGCCTTTCTTTATGGGGATTTTGTTGCTTTCTTTATGGAGGACTACGGTGGCTGTGGAGCCGCTATAGATATCTTTCAGTATTTTTACATACGGCTCGTCTACACCCTGATTACGCAATGCCTCCATGACTGCTGAGGTTTCGACTGAATGAAACGCTTTCTCGTAATCAATGAAAGCTATATATAAAGGTTGGTTATATTCCGCGCATTTTTCTATCACCTGATTGATAGTGTGAATATGGTCTATTGTTGAGTAGCCTTTACGGAATCCTGCCTGGTCCTTTGGTTGACGGAAGTCTAAGGTGTTCCTGATTCTATTTGCAATTACCTTAGTAAATACTTTGTATGCAACGGACAGTAAACTGATCGGTCTATAATTTTTCAAGTCCTTGGCGTCCCCTTTCTTATGGATTAGGATTATGTTAGCGTTTTTCCAAGATTCTGGTACGCTCGAAGTCATGAGGCATTGCGAACCTTCGAATCGCCCCTTACTAATCTATATTTCGGACATGTATACTTTCCCCCTGCTCTCGCTGAACCCAAGGGCTTCAAGGAGGCCAGTGGTGCCTTAATGGACCACTGGGCTGATGTCTTCACAGTCTAATAAAACATGATCCATCGTTTCCCTAGCTTTACCGCAGAAAGCACATGGTTCTTCTTCCTTCTTATATCTCGCTTTATAGGTGCCTGTTCTAAGCATCCTGATCTCGCTTCGAAAAGTAATGAGCTTCCCTTTGAGTTATGATAAATTGTTTCTTTCCTCATTTCGTTTTTTCCTCTTAAAGAGTTACCCATGGCAAGTTTATTTTCCATTGCCACCACCCATGAGATTATTTCAGCCTCTACGATTTTCCGCTTGACGTTCTTTGTTGCTGCGTTGCTCACCCTACAGTCCGCATACTTGCTGATAAGCTTCCTAGTTCTTTTCCTGCACTGTGAATCCATGTTCTTCCTGCACAAATACCTCAACACTCTCCCAGCCCATTTACTTTCGTCCATATTCTTCAGCCGTTCTTCATAACCAATTTTACAGTGAGCTTCCTTCCCTTAAAAACTTGTCGAACCCATAACACCCTGCAAATATTCATTTGTAGTCCCTCCGGCCGTGAGCGCCCAATGCGAGGCGCCCCACTGACCTTGGGTTCCCATTGAGTCCTGATTGTACCCCTTATTTCAAGCAAACAATCGCATTTCCAAACGTAACTCCAGGACCCATTACACGTTTCCACATACCCCGGAGCACCTCGTACCTATTGTATCCACAAAGCACTCTGTGTTCCATTATGACTGCATTTTTGCTCCCCTCTACTGTTATTGTTTTTCCTGTGCTTCCATTTATCTATCGCCTTTGTTTATCCATATACCTAGGTATTTATATTCTTTTACCCTAGGTATTCCCTGGCCCTGTATTGCCCGTCTGTTCACTGTTTTCATTGAATACCATAGCACCTGATTTTTTTACGCTAAATTTCAAACCTAAATGTTCGCCTTCCTGTCCCTCAGATATTAGCCAGACGTTGCAAACGACTTTACTTGTTAGGTAGCAACACCTGTAATTTAATGTCTAAAAAGGCCACATATAACGGTCTGCTTTCTACTGTTGATATGTCAGTAGACTGCGTAAGAACAAATTAGTTATCATTCAGACACCTACCTATTCTGAAGCCTTTCTGAAGTTCTCCCAAAATGCCCTTATTCTCTGCCCATGCTTGCAGCTTTAATTTCATTGCCTGCATTGCTAACCCTGTATATTACCGATGTAAGGGTCAACGGCCTGTACGAGTGATGTCTACGATATGTCGCCACAGTAGTGCGCGTCATTTGTACGGAAACAAAGCGCTGCATGAGCAGAGGCCTGTCTGCGGTGGCTGCTTGGAATCGCGCCCACGTGTCACCCAAGCGCTGCTTCCCGCGATCTCACAATCAGCGAAGCAGGCACGCCACACTTTGATCCGTTTGGAAAGGGCCGCACGAGACAGACTGTCCGCGCCGGCCAATATATCAGAAAATGAAAACATGCACACATCTGCGCTCAAAATTTGCGTTAAAGTGTGTCGTAATTGTCACTGAAATATTTATGGCCTACACAATCAGCTTAAATACCGATTACTGCGTCCGAATTCCCTCGGTCACAAAGTTAAAATGTCGTCATCGCCTGAAGCAGAGAGCACGTGGCACACATGGCCTCGTGTTTATTGACGTAACTTTCCTTGCTACGCTTGTATTATTTCTTGATACTCAGGTGAAGCATTTTTTCGCTAATCCCGACATTTTGCGAACATATCGCGAACCTCCCCCCCACCCACCGCCCCTTTTCAGTTGAGCTTGAAGATGTTCTCGCGGAACCCACATCACGGTAATAGTCGATCGACGTTAATGCGATTAGCATTGATTCTATGTGGTGACACGTGGCATGGCCACCGCTGTGATGGGTTATGCATAAAGCGTGTATGCAACCGGGTTTCTCTTTCGCACTTCTAATCGGACACGCTACGGCATCTAGCGCCACCGCTGCGAAGTCACTGCTTGGCCCGCATGTGAATATGTATTCTAGAAACTATGCCTGAGTATATATCACGCTCGTTCGACTTCGCGTAGTATCGGAGATGTTTTTCTGCCTAAGCATGCTGGGGCTACTTCCCTAGTGAACCTATCCGCATGTCTGTGCGTCTTCAACGCGTGACACGATGCGCTCTATAGGTACTAATGGGGTCTTATTTGTGGTGCATGCCAAAATGGCTGATGACTACGTATTCCCATTGAGATTTGTGATCATGTCTGTAAGATACCTACAGTTACAGCCGGAACAGGAAGAAAGTACGCCACTACTATCGGCGCAACAAGTAACGTACCATGTTTGCACAAAAAATAAACATAGACAAAACCTATGTAACATAGCAGAATAGAAGATTTCATTTGATTTTACTTTAGAAATTTTATACAACAGCTACAGTTGCTGCAACAGTCAGCGCAAAAGGGAAGAAGACAGTACAGTCGTCGCCACATGTAAGCATACCATGCAGAAATAAAGGAGGCCGCTACAGTTGCCACGGCAAGTAGCTATATCAATCAGTCAGTGTATAAAGTAGGTCACTACAGTTGCCGCAACAGGTATACTATACAGTCAATGTAGAACGAAAAGTCATCCCTACAGCTGCTGCAACAAAGTGGTATACTATGAAGTCTATCATATCATACACTAAGTGCAGAAAGAAAGCAGACCATTGCAGTTGCCGTAACAAGTAAGTAATTGATCCTACTTGAGCAATGAAATAATTAAACCTAATTGATAATTGGAAGACTTAACAAAAATTAGGCCTAATTTTGATTGCTAATTATTGTGCTGATTAAGTACAATTAGGATTAATTTAGGCTTATTAGGATGGGCTAAGCGAAATTTCGATTGATAAATAATTAATTAGGACTGATCAGAAATAAGTGAAGGTAAAGAATATGGCTTCAGCCCAAATAAGGTTATTACGATTACATTACTCAAGCCCAAGTGACATTAATACGGGTAATCAAAACAGATTCACAGTAATTACAATTCAATTTAATTAAGATTACAATAATTTCGCCCTTTAGGTTTAATTCCGACTAATAAGTTTCACTGACTCGATAATTGCAGCAGCTCTTGCAATACCTGCATCGGATTGTGTCATCTTTGATACAGTGAGATGCGGTGTGCTTAACTCGGCCACTCATTCAATCATTAGTTGCATGGGTACAAAATGAGCGACTGGAAATCATGCTCACGCATTATCTGACAATTCCCAGTAAGAATTTCGGGCAGTAATTATTTCGTTCCGTGGTTTTTCGAGCGGTCTCTCACTTGTTTTTGAGCTTCTTTTCATTTATTTGTTGGCATTGGAGGCCGGCATATACCTAGGGGCACCCTACAAGTGAACTAGGTTGTCGTTTAAGGGGTCCGTTGAAGAGCGTTACATGCCCAGAAGCACGACCCAGTAGCACAAGTTGGTGTCAAAGAGGTTCGTGGAAGGCCAGCACATGTCCAGCAGCACATAACACGCGACCTAAGCTGGCATCAAAGAGGTTCGTTGATGAGCGCTACATGTCCAGGGGTACATAACCTCCAGGGGTACATAACCAGTTGCAAAAGTTAGCGTCAAAGAGTTTCATTGAAGACCAGCTCATACTCAGTGGCACAAACTAAGTAACACAAGCGGTTCCGGCGATTCGTTTTGAACCCTGTTCCTTCAGTCCAGCAGCCGCTTGGTGTACCCATTAGAGCATTAAACTAGTTAGCGAATTTGGTGGAAAATAGTAGGACAGACAGAAATAGTCTGGAGTTCACCAAATAATGCTAATTGCATTGAAACAAAATTTAAGCGCCTGACTGTAGGATCCAACACCGGCCCTTCTTCAGGGCAGCCAGATGCTCTGTTAGGCGAGGATAGCACGCACACATCTCTTGAGCTACCATGACTCCTTGGGACGTTTTGCACGTTCGGTACATCGCACAGCATGAGCTAGATCATATCAGCATGAGACAGTTTCCGTTCTGCCTCCTACTGAATAAAATGCGCGTGGGACAGTACATCTTACCATTGTCTTTCGGGTGCTTCAAGTCGTATACAAACAAGTTACATGTAAAATTGAGAGCGCGCTAGTTTCTCCCATTGTTAAATCTAGAATACTCAGTACTCGCAGCGAAATAAGTCATGTGGTGTCTCCTTACCGACGCCTGAATTTCCGGACGGCGACCCTTCATGACCTTCGACTTCCTTCCGCTCTGCGGGCATGATGCAGAAATGTTTCTAGGCTCCACTTTATTTGGAAGAGGCGGTAAACCTTTCCGCCTGCATTGATGTTCGCATAGTCCCTAGCATTCCTACGCTTGACCTACTGCATTCTCTCCGTGATGTCTGCAGTCGAGCTTGGCCCGCGTCGCACTTATCTTTATTTTTTTTCTTCTACTCTATTTCTCTCTTCTTTTATCATTTCCTTCTACAAACACGACCAGATTTGTCTAAAAGTAAGTGAGCAAGTTACTGCGATTTCCTCTCCTTATAGCCGCTTGCTCTTTTTCTACCAGCTATACCTTGCAGACGCTATGTTAGACTATTACTGCCACCTTACAGAACCAAATGCTCCCTTTAAGCTTTTGATACTATAAACGCAAAAAAAAAGAGTGGCCAATGTGTAGCATTAAGTAACAGCATGAAGCACAGCTGCACAATATATATGTGCTTCGGTGTCTCCTGTGCATCGTCACCCCAATTGCCTCGTGTGTTAGTCAAAAATTGATTTGATCATGTCCAGTCGCCGATTGCTTTTGCTGTGTGAATGATTTATTAGTGACCATATTTGAAATGCACTTAGCTTGATTTATTAGAATTCATGAGGCATGAGAAAGAGGGCATGCTGAAATAGTCTATTCTGTAGTCTTCTATATTTAGCGCAAACACTTTTATTTTAAACATACACAAACACTTGCCTTTGACTTACTCAGATATCTGTAAGCTACCATTCATAATGCCACGTGTCACCGAGATATGAAATACAAGTCAGCCGTAACAGAACCTCAAGGGAAAGGAAAGGGAAGATATTTTAACCAGAGTCATTTTCAGTGATCCTTCACTAGACTGTATGGCATGACATAGTGGCGCATTTGACCCTTATTTGGTAGCCCAGTCAGTTCTTGCGAGAAGTGTAATAGGGTCTCGTAGAGATGCGCTTTCAGATCTTGGAGAACAATTCTGCGTGCGCCTCGCCAACGGCAAAGGCAAATACTCATGAAAGAATATTTGGAGTGAGCATTCAGACAGCGGAATCTCCTTCAGAAGAGCAAGAAATGCAGCTCAGTAAAGGCCTATAGGTAAGACAAGTATACAAAGAAATTCTATGCGCATAAAAATTAGGACGTTTCCGGAGACTTCTTATCGCTAGTGTCCTCCGACAGAGGCATGCTTAAAAACAAATAGGCTCACCATATTTGGTTCTTTCTTTGCTTGACTTTCTTAGAAATATCTTTTTCCTCTCATAGACAGACTATTTATGTCCCATTATCGGTTTCTCTGTGTTGTCTTCAATCCCTCAGAGCTCCATTAGTCTAAAAGGAATATTGCTGCAGCCAACGCTTGGAGAACGCTTCGACAAGTCGTCTTCGGTGCAGCACGTGATATTCTTTGCAGCGTTTGTGTACGCGTGACAATTACTTTCCTTTACCCTAAGTACATGGGAAAAGAGAATAAGTTTTTGTGTAGAATACGGTTAAGGAACTCGAAGTACTCCGAAAAAAAAAAATAGGTAGGGAGCTTAGTTGTGGTTGTGAACGAACAGGTAGTGGTACTGCTGTCAGTTACATTAAGTATTACTTACCATAATGGAAAAGGATCAAACATCTAAGGAACCATGAGAAATGCAGTGGGCGTAGTTTTTTTCTTTTAGAAAGAAGAACGCGTGTGTAAGTCATGCAAAAAGCAGAGTGATAAATGAAGCTTAGAACGACAGACAGCTGAGCTAGTTGGTAAGGATTCATTATGCAAAAAAGAGGTGAGGCGTGCAGACAGGACACCAGAGGACACAACAAAGACAAGACAGACATGACACAACAACACGTCGTTCGTGTTGTCCACTTCTCTACTCTTGTGTCCTGTCTGCACGCCTCACCTCTTTTTTGCATAGTGGAAAATGAATGAGAAATTGGGGGCGAGTGACGACGTGATCATCCACGCCTTCATAAAAATCAAGGGAATGATGTAAGCGTGTACAAAGGATGTTAAAGAAAGCTGTTGCTGCCATGAAAGAGATGAGTCGAAACGCCCTTTTCAGCGACATTTTTTCTCGTCAATTAAAACATCACTTCTCACGTTAACTTTTGGCCTGGTTCGACTTGCGAGCACCGGTGTTGTCAGTGCGCAGCGACGGACATATGCAGATCACCAAACGTTCAAACATTTCATTTAAATTGTTGAAGGAAAGCTCGAAGAAAAAATCACCACTTAAATAGAAACAGCTTTGGCGTGTCTTATATTCATGACATATTAGTGAGAATGCTTCATTTATTATCCCAAGTCCTTTGGACTTCCCTTTGTTGTACGAACGCACCTCAAGTCATCTAACTCTCATTTTTTGCTGATTCGCTTTTTGCCTCAGATGCAATCGACGGCGTTCTTACGGATTTGATGTGTTGCGAGTCCTGATAGCTGTCTTGAAGTGCGCAGTTGATGATAACGGGTACGTTCTCAGGGTCTCTGTCTATTTTACTTCGTTCTTCTGGCATTGTCATCCGCAGATACCTTTTACATTTTATGCATACTTTTGAGAAAACTAGTCGCTACATATAGTGAAACAGTTGCAGTATACAGTACATTGATTTGTCAATAGCCTGAACTTCCCATATTTTAAAATGCCATATTAAAAAAATTTGTGTTCCGGGGTTCTGCTTTCATGTGATAATAAAAGTGTGCGCATTATTTATTTCCTGCATTCTGATCGCATTCTGTCGCGATTTGTCTTGTTCTTTCTGAACAAATTATACCATGGCCAGTGAAATTCAATTGTCCTCCTTATGTTACATCATTAAAAAAGGTATACTGAAATCGCGGACAATTTCTTAAATTTTACATAGTTACAGAAACTATTAAAATTGGTGTAGCAAAAACACACAGAAAAAACGCAAGTTCTTCGCAATTGCGCACGCGATCTTATGCATATTTCAGGCCTCCGCTCAGGCAGGTAACCAGGGGGGGGGGGGGGGGGGCCTGGGCGGTCCGGGCCTCCCTGGAAATTAAGCGGCATACCCCCCCCCCCCCCCATCCGCCCCCAAGGCACCACTCCTCACACACATTCCTAAAGCGTCGACAAATCAATCTACTCGGCGGTCAACATTTTGCTGCCTTTTACAGCGAAAACAGTGTATGACTAACTTCCATAGGTTTTTTTCGGCGCCCGTTAACAGACAACATCATCATGTGGGCCTATCCGGGTAATAGTGCAAAAAGAGTCCAAGATCAATGGAACACACCCCTGTGGACTAGGGAACCTATTCGGCCATTCCAGCGACGCAGGCGGTGCCACGCGGCCCTCCTCCGAAGCAGTCACTCGGTGACAGAAATCTGCGACGCAGTATGGCGGTTCGGTCTGCAGTGTGCATTGAAGTGCCGATGAGGGAAAAAGGGAAGAGTAATCGCATGTGCAGCATGCCGCATTGCTCAAACCGTGCCGTAGCGAGTGTTCACTGCAAACGTATCTTGAAAATGTACTTCAGGACAGGCGTAACGACCTGAGGCACTCGAACCAGTTACGAAGCTCGTACTAGATTTGCATGACACTGAATCGCGTACAGAGGTCACCCCACTTGTCTACAGTGATCGATCCGAGCTCTGCGCAAGTAAGAAACAAATATTAAGGGTGGTACCGAGTTACCAAGAAACAACTCGATACGCAAGTGGAGAAACGTGAAACCCGTTCAGGGACAAGCACTTTGTCGTTAGTCAAACAGCTACGGTAAATTTCAGTTTATTTGATCTGCCGTATGCTGCTCGAGTCTCTAGACGAGCGTGATCACCTCTGTACGTTACGAGTTTCTTAGATTGTTGTATTTTACACCCGTTTTCTTAGTTTACATTTCGAAATACAATAGAGTTTGTTTCTTACTGCAAAGGATTAAATTATTAAAAGCAGGAGCGCTTCAAAAACAACTAACGTCTGTTACCGGTATGCACTGGCATGCATTATGCATTAAGTGTTTGAGAAAATACAAATGTATATCTTCATGCCCGTGAGCATATTCAAGGCTAGTAACGACATACTGACCTTTACAGAGTCTGTACCTTCACGTACTGCGGCGTTAACGCAGTGCGGCGGGCCCTTGATTGCACTCGTATGCAGGCAGAGCGATTCGACGCTGACCTCGATATCCCTAATAGAATATCAAGCTGTTGAACTAGTTGGTTTGACATTATTTTTGCAAAGGGGACCGCAGACGTGTTGCGGAACAAGGAGACGGGGACAGGAAAGACGCTCACATGCAACTGAGTGTATTTTCAGAGACAAAACGATTTCACGCAACCTAAAAACGATCGGTAAAAAACGCGGCCTTGACCTCGTCTTCACAGCTGCTCTCAATCTTTCTCGGTTGTGCGCCCTTGCAAAACCGCCATAAGAACAAGACCTGTGAAAAACACACGAAACTGCTCGCTTCCTGGGCTACCGAAGTTGTATACAAGATACCAGAGTACTGTGGGATCGATTACATTGGGCATACGGGGCGCTCTCTAAATGACAGGGTAAGAGAACATTCTTCATCTATAAAGGCCCTGAGCAACTCCGAGCACCTTCCTGTGCACTGCAAGGATTGTGGCTGCAAGCCCCTTTTCGATAAAACCGAGATTAAAAGCAGATCCAAAGGCAGACTCGAGAGGGAAATCCTCGTGGTAGGTCAGATTCACGCTGATCCTAACCTTTGTATTAGTGCCCCGTCAGTGCATCTGATGGATAAGGAATTTACGTTCGTCGCCCTTGGCTGAAGTTTTTACGCCACCTCCTCTGTCACTCTCCCCCCCCTCTCTCCAAGGTTTTTTTTTTTGGAATGACTTCTGTCAGGCCACTTGCACATGCCGTTGTAAACACCCGTGTGCTTAGATTTAGGTGCACGTTAAAGAACCCCAGGTGGTCGAAATTTCCGGAGACCCCACTACGGCGTGCCTCATAATCAGAAAGTGGTTTTGGCACGTAAAACCTCATAATTTTTTTTTTTTGTAATGCCGTTGTTGCTATCACCTACACTTTAGTTGTCATTATTGATGTAGCGACGCATGCCCCGTTGTTAGGCGAATTTTGTATATCTACAAAAATGTAAACTTTTTTTTTTAAATTATCAATGGCAGCGCATGAGCAATAACGTTCCTGGTGGTTTGTCTCGATTTGTCACTTGCACACCTTTGCGTCTCTTTAGCCAGAGAGAAAGTATGGTCTATGGCGAAACCAGAGGGCCTGACGTGCTTTGCTGCTCGAGATGCACACGCTTGCAGATCGCCTTATCACCGTCTCGGTAGCCATTTCGACCTACCGTCGCGCCGCCTGTAGTCGCTGGAGTGACCGAATAACGCGCCCTTCGGAATCTTCGGGATCGGCCCACGTATGGGGTGTGCTTAAAGCCTGCGTCACCTTTGTCGTCCGGCGTTGCGCTACTTTCGGGATCGGCCCACGTATGCGAGGTGCTTAACGCCTGATTCACCTCCGCAGAGGGTCGGCCGGTGTTTCACTACCTTCGCGATCGACTCACGCATAGGAAGCGCTTAACGCCTGCTTCACCTCCGCCGCGGTTTGGCCCGATATCGCAATATCTTCGGGATCGGCCTACATAAGGGGAGTTCTTAATGCCTGCTTCACCTCCGCCGCAGGTCGGCCGGCATGGCGCTATCTTCGGGAGCCGCCCACTTATGGCGGGGGGGGGGGGGGGGGGGGGGGGTTCTTAACGCCTGCTTCACCTTTGTCGCGGGTCCGCCTGGCGTTGCACCACTTTCAGGGTCGGCCCACGTAAACGAGGTGCTTAACGTCTAATCTACCTCCGCAGAGAGTCGGCCGGTGTCGCACTACCTTCGGGATGGATCCACGCATGGGCTTCCTGCTGGGTCAGGCGGCGCAGCGATCGGCTCAGCCGTCAGTGCCACCGTGTCAATTGCGCGAAACACCGAGGCGGCCACTTCTACGGAGGCATGCTTTGGCGGCGCTTGTTTGAAACCTGTCGGACGTTCTAAATTGCGGTTTTAAGGCAATTGAAAACATCCAGGCCCATTTTGGACCACTGATGCTTGAGAAAGATGTCAAATTTACGACTACAACTATGTAGATCGTGTCAAAGAAGTAAACAGCACGGACATCACAGCGAGGTGCTTAATTTAAATCGTGGTGTTTTAGGTGCCAAAACCACGATATTATTAGGAGGCACGCCATAGTAGGGGACTCCGGAATAATTTGGACGACCCGGGCTTCTTTAACGTGAACCTAAATCTAATTACACGTGTGTTTCGGCATTTCGACCCCATCGAAATTTGGCCGCCGTGGCCGGGACTTGATCACGCGACCTCGTGCTTAGCAGCGCAACACCATAGCAATTAAGCAACCACCGCAGGTAGCGAAGTATTTGTCACAACAAAGCAAGCATGCTTACGACATCGAACTCAAAGTAAGTTAACAAATCGTTATTTTATGCCATTTAAGTGAGCAAAAATGGCCGTGGACGTCTTTCAGCTGTATAATTTGTCGCTTCATTACATGGAGAGTGCCTTGTACCTCACAATTGTAAAGGTTTTGGCGAATTGGCAGGTAAGTGCTTTCTTCTCAGTTGACAAAGTGCCTCGAGCATATTGTGGTATTGTCGTTCGGGCTCTAACGTGAGAGGGCATTACAGCTGAAGCATCAGACAGCAATCAGCTGAGTCTAAACAACGTGAAGGCTGAACAAATATGCGCTAGCGTGCGCGAGCGAAATTCTAATTTTCGAATACTCGACGTGTGCTGCAGTGTACTCCAACCTTAATTTTGTTGTTGTTAGCGGCAGAAAACATGGGCACGAATAAGCTCAGTGTACGCGTCTTGATCTTGGCGCAGGAAGAAGCACAGTGCGTGTAAAGCTCCAGCATGAAGCACTTACGAAGCTAGATTTGACACGTAACAGCCACTGCGCGTTTGTTTTGGAGCAAGACGAACTAAACAACTATCTAAACTAATTTACAACTGCGCGAATAAGTTCACGCGTTTTTATGCAGTTGACATTTTATTTTGTTTTGACAGATGCCGCTACTGGTTCTTCTTTTATATTTTTTTCTTCTTGTTTTTGCATTCACATCTTAGTTCGTTTAACAGATATTCTCAAGACCGACACGAACCGAACCGCGACGGTCCACTTCAGCCGCCGGATGGCTTCCCCCGGTTTTGAAGGGAAGCGGTACAATTTGATGCCGACAATCCCCTCCGCGGTTGTGACAATCCTTAACGCAACAGTATCTGCGCTTGTTCTTTTTGTTCACATTTCTCACGGAGGAGCTGCCAAGAGGCCGCGGTGAAACCACTGCAAAATTTGAAAAGCAGGCTTTCAGGCGGGCCTGAGCGCACCACTCATACCCGCGGGTGCTCACCGCCGCTGCTAGGACGCGCCACATGTAGAGGCAAACTTCACTGCAGGGTGCCCATAGGAAGCGCTTAACGCCTGCTTCAACTCCGCCGCTGTTGGGCCCGGTATTGCAATTGGCGGCGAGGAATTACGGAGTCGCCATTTATCGGGAGCGCCTCCCTTGCGTAGTATGAGGGATCACGCGGCGCGCTCCTCATAGGCTTCACTTACGGCGCTCAATAAAAACACGACATGGCAGCCCTCCTGGACAGTTATGTAGGTATCTCTGAAAACGAGGAAAGTTTTCGACTGTCGATATAATAATCTTGGGCAAACTGAAAACACAGAATTGTTTACAGACGCTTTCTCTTTACTGAATACGTACAGTGAACGCCACTGCGCGCGGTCGCCGCGATGGAGTCTCCCGAACCGGCTTCTTGCGTGAAAGGTAGGCAAACGATGAGAGTAAACTATGTGAAATATGTTTTTATAGTGGGCTGTCTGTATAACCAAATGGGGCATAACATAATGAAGCCTCAATGCAGCGATCGCACGGGTTCGCAGCGACCGACTGCGCGTCTCTGTGCACGTCCGCGCAGAATCTTTGGCTTTCGCTCTGAGCGCGTTTTCGCACCGCGCCGTGAGCTTTAGGCCGCAGCATATGAGCATTTGACACCACACTAGCAGCCATTGTTGCGTGGACGCTATACTGCTCAAAAATAATTTCGTTATAGAGACTTCGACGCCTACGGCGACTCTTATGTGCGTCGCGACGATTCAATTTTTTTTGTCTTCTAAATTCTTGGAAATTTCAACATTATTTATCAAGTTGCGTCGCACTGTATGTTTATCTGTCTTCTCTGCGTGCGATTTCCCTTTGCTTCTTTTTCGTAATCCAGTGCATTATTTCATAACACAAACATGACCATATGCCATGCCTTTTTTTAATGTGCGTCTTACCGCTCCCTCTCTGTTCCAGGGAACTTGTTAGTATCTAGCATCAAAAAGTTAGTAGACCAAACCGTCATGACATTAGCCGGGCAGCGGGCGTGGGCGAGCGTCTAAGTGCACGTTTTCTTCTACTCACCCAACATCGCGCAGTCCCGGCGCAGTAGCAGAAATCTACCTCGCGGTCTGTGCTTGCAGCATACCTGAGTTGTAGCCGATGACTGTCGGCCGGTTCTAAGTTTCGCCCATGCTGCACGCTTCCAAAGGCAGTCACTACCTATTATAGTATTTCCAAATGTTGTCAAGCAGACACTCAAGGCGATAAAGACTCACCACTTAATCAGAACCGCGGCGCAGGTAGGACTTTAAACTTTCGTTTTCAGCTCGCTTCGGCGCTTCCGAAGCAGCCGACACGGCAGCCGTGTCCACGTGATCCCTCATGCCACGTCCCGCCGACGGCGGCGCCTACTTTTCCAGTGGTGGAGCTCGGCCCCAATATCTTCGGGATGGGCCTACGTATGGGGTGTGCTTAACGCCTGCGTCACCTTTGTCGCGGGTCGGCCCGGCGTTGCGCTACTTTCAGGATCGGCCCACGTATGCGAGGTGCTTAACTACTGATTCACCTCCGCAGAGGGTCGGCCGGTGTTGCACTACCTTCGGGATGGATCCGCGTATAGGAAGCGCTTAACGCCTGCTTCACCTCCACCGCGGTTGGGCTCGGTATCGCAATATCTTCGGGGTCGGACTACATATGGGGTGTGCTTAACGCCTGCGTCACCTCTGCCGCAGGTCGACCCGGCGTTGCACTACTTTCGGGACGGGGACACGTATGCCTGGTGCTTAACGCCTGATTCACCTCCGCCGCGGGTGGGCCCGATATTGCACTATATTCAGGCCGACCCTCAGCGGAGCTGAAACACTTTCCTTATTTATTTGAGTGATTTTACTGTCGTCAGCTTTCGCTGCAATTCCATGTTCACAGAGCGGAATTGTTGTCAATTTTTTTCCCTCCTTTTGGATGGTGGTAGTTATCGGCATCTCTTGGGGTGTGGAGGCCAGTTTTCTCATCGATTCGGTGCCTGCGCGATTAACTCAAGATTAATTCAGTTGTCACCATCTGTTGCAGCAGGCAGGGCGTAGTTTATTGTTTTAATTATTAAATTTTATTTTATTTTTAATGCCCAACAGAATTTTTATTTATGTCACCATCTATTTAACGATCACGCCCATCCCTGTTGCTTCGTTAGTTCAACCTTCTTTGTTTAGACTGATCCAGGAGCCAGGAAAGAGATTCGGTTCATAGTCGGCTAGTCTGCATGCTCGTGGAACGAGTGGCGGTCGGAGAAATCGCCAGTTGCATTAAACTTGTCCTTTTGCTTCATTATTTCCTCGAGTGACGGCTCGCTGCGACACTGGCAGATCCTCGGAACAATATATCCGCGATATGATTGTCACCCGTTACCTCGTCTCATTTTTCCCTTATTGTACGGCATTTTTCGCGCAAAATTGGCAACTAGAAACAAGAGTCGCGACGTGATGAAAAATTAAGCGATCTACTAAAGGGGAAAGCCAAGGCAACAGCCAAACAGGGAGGAAAAGCGGCAATTGTTTGTGAAAATATATATGGATCAATACCTTTTTATTTAAGAAGGAAGTAGAGAAAACGCCACCGGAAGTGGAGAATGATTCCGTGTGTTTTGAATGGCGCTTCTACAGTTATCAATTGAACCGCCCGACGTAGCCACTTCCCTGCTGTGCTAATGGAGGTGGGGGAGGGTTCTAACCTTCCGCGGTGGGCGCAGTACGTTTAGAACCGCAGCGTCCTGCACTCTACGCGGTTGTACGGGACTGGTGAACACGCGTCGTTGCGTAACTTCCCAAATAACAACACGAGTCGGTTTTGCTGCTTGGTACAGCAGTAAAGCAGGGATCCAAAAGAACTGTGATTGTTCTGCAAATATACATTTCTCTATAATTCTTCCAGAGCTAATTAAAAAAACATTACTAGAAAACTTTATTTTGCACTTTCGCTTGTTTACTTGTTCTTGGCAAGGTTCTTCCTGCGTATCTTTCATGCGCGAGTCCATTTGATGTGGTTCTTTGTTTGCCATGTAAGAAAGAGGAGTGTCTGTGACAGTGTGAGGAGTGTCTGCGTACCTGCGAGATACACGCTAGTTAAATTCTCTTTTGCGGCTTTAAGCGCCTTTATAGCAAATGGTGGGCATTATTAACATTTGTACTAGTAAAACACCCTACCCCCCTCATTTGCACAGACAGTTACGTTGGGTTGCCCCCTCCCCCCCGAAAAAGAATCCTGCGTACGTGCCTGCCTCCTTTTAAGACATCACGCGTTTGGTCACTGTCGACTCAAAGTTCAGTCTTTCGGTTGACCTCGGTCTTGTCAGATATATAAGCATCATAAATATACAATATCACTTTGTTGGCTTTGCAAGGACAATTATTTTCTTAGCCATCATGGCGATCAGCGTACAACGCAAAAAAGAAGGGAGAAAAAAAAACTTAGAAAAGCTAGCACACTAAGCTGATTTCCAACTGCACTTTTTTGAACAACAATCACCTTATATAAATTACCCGTGTCGTTGCCCCTTCTCCTGCAAGAATCCGCCGCACAAGATGCGAGATTGTTCCCACGAAACCACGGTCTATTGACGGCATGTCCGCCGAGCAGCAGGCTTCCCTACCAGTACTAAGAAAACTCGGTCCCGCGTGCAGCTGCAGGCCGGTACGCTTGAACGCTCCAAACACCGTAATTGGGACCCGATGGCGATCGCACACAAAGCATCTATCGGTCGCAGCCGGCTAAGCGTTCGTAAAAGCAGCGCCGTTTTTGCAAGACATTCTCAAAAGGCACGTGCGGATGCCAAACAATGACACTGGAACCGGATGGGCACGTGTCGCGTCGCCTACCTTCCGTGACTGCGCTTCCCCACGCGGCGACGAAGCCCACAAACAAAGCGCAGTCGCGACCGAGAAGTTCAACGGGACGGGGGTGAAGCGAGTGGGCGTAAGCGGTGGCAGTGACCTCAAACACCCCTTGCTCTTCAAGTTCGTCTCCGCTAAAGCCCCTGCATCGACGCGCCACCGCCGCTTTCTAAACGTGTATGGAGGGTCTCCGCGAACGCTTCGCATTCAGCTCGGACCGTCTTTCGTTTTGTTCCGAGCGAGGGTGCACATTTGGCGGCTCTTTGACGGCGCAACCACTAAGCCCTACGTTTTTCCACGGGCGGGTTTCTCCCGCGTTCCCGCTTCGCGGAATTGATACACGTTCCTCGTTTGCGGTCATTGGCCGATGCAACAATGTGTGAAATCGTCCTGAGTTTTGCTGTACTCGCTTAAACTGGGCAACGCGACAACAGCAACACCAACTCCATAGCCTCAAACTGACTAGCGGCTCCAAAAGAAGCCGTCTCTCCGCAACGTTTTTACGTGAACGAACTCGACGGTCTTCCCGACGTCGATGGCGAGCTGTGGCTTGTGCTGCTCTCTGTTCAGCGGTCTCATGAGCCCGACGTTGTCTGTTTGCAACCGGGCGCGTAGCTTTACGATTCAGTTCTTCAGCAGCGGTTCATAGCTTGCAACGAGACGCAATAACGTAACCGGATTGAACACAGCTATCGAGACTACGCGGCGTACATGTCAACCCCCCGTGGTACCTTGTACAGTGCGACGCAACTGCTACATGTCGTGACACCTGGTACAAGAATATACAACTGCAATCCAAACTCCGCACGTATCGACGCGGCGCGCATCTCACATCGCGTGACTCCTCGTTCGCTAGGACGTCTCTGTAGGGAAGCGCCTATATCTAGCAAGTACTGGCGTGGAGAAGTGGTAGAGTAACTGACTCCCGCCATGGGGGCCCGGGTTTGAACACGGAAGTAGCCGGCCATATTTAAAGCGAAGGTTTCTTTTCCTTTTCCTTCGACTTTCCCACTGCTGCTGCTACTGTCTGGCACACTGAGTAGCGGGGTGGTTCAGAGCGTGTGTATACATGATCGGAGCGCGGCTGAGGGGAAAGGCGACGCATGAAAATCGTTTGGACCTTTGCAGTGCGTCAAATTTGCACAATGCCCTCTGTAGCTCCTTAGGCGTCGCCTCATTAGCCTCTCGATAGCTGATAATTATCCGTGACCCCAAGCAAACGCATTACAGGAATTTCAGCGTTTACCGTTTTACTCAGGTGCAAGTCTAGAGGGAAGCTAGAAAGAATGGTACAGAGTAGAAGGAAGAGGAGACAGAGAACGGGTAGAAACAACGCAGTTGCCAAACGGGTGAGTAACAGCGTTGTCACACTTCGCTCGCAGTTTCCATATAAATGAGCGGGGGGGGGGGGGGGGTCAGGAGGATAGGAAAAAGGAGGCATGCGGACCGGACAGCTGTTGCAGGCAATGGGATAAATTTAACTTCAAGGCACAGCACGATACGTTCCTGCTACTCCTTAAAAATAAACATCATGCAAATTTGTCAACCGGACAACTTAAGCAGGATATGTAGGAGCAGAGCCGCATTAAAGCGCGCCGTAGAGCCTAGGCGACATTACGGAAGTGGTCACATGTCACATCAACACTTCTGTGCCCGCCGCGGTAGCTTTACGGCTATGGGCATTGCTCGAGGTTGCCGGCTTTATCCCAACCGTGGCCAGCCGCATTTAAACAGGTACGAAAGAAAAAAAAGAAAACATTCGTGCACATAATTTAGGGACGCGTTAAAGAACACCACAGTATCATAATTATTACGCAGTCCGCCAATGCGGCGTGTCTCATAATCCGATATCAGTTATGGCACGTACAGCCCCATAATTTAATTAAAAGTTAATAGTTCTGCCACCATGCGATGTGCCATGTGAGGCAATGAATGTGCTCAACCCTCTCGGATATTATGAAGTAAGGCGCATAACAACAGCTAAAGCAAACGCTTCCGCTTGTGTGTTCTTTGTACTATGCAGACAAACAGCAGTGGTGCGCACAAGGCAACCTTTACCATCAGCTCACTACTCTGGTGTTGGGACTAAACGTTTAAGAAATTCCAGGTTCAGGCTTGAAGAGAAAAGGGGTGTCCTTTCACTGCATGCGTTTTATGCCTCGCAGTTCTCAGATAGTCATGGTGCCGCGGCGCACAAGCCCGAAAATGACAATGGGCTCCCGCAATGGTCAGGCGGCGCAGCGATCGGCTCAGCCGTCAGCGCCGCCGTGTCAGTTGCGCGAAACATCGAGGCGGCCACTGCTACGGAGGCATGCTTTTGCAGAGCTTGTTTGAAACCTGTCGGACGTTCTAAATTGCGGTTTTAAGGCAATCGAAAACATCGAGGCCCATTTTGGACCACCGACGCTTGAGAAAGGACGTTAAAGTTACGACTACAACCGTGTATATTGACACGTGTACTTATCTTTATCGGCCGACCACGTTTCGCCGCCTAACAAATGTTATCGCACAGCGCGGGACGCGCCTGCATGTATCCGAAGTTTCTGGAAAGTTATCGATGCTTCTATCCGCTGTTTGTTGTCACCGAACCTTATGTTATCTGATTTCATCACCTGACGCGAATGGTGTAGAACTTTGTGGAAGGCACGCGGGTCCGAACGATTAGTCTGGAACATTCGACGACTGCTCTATAAAAGCCGACGCGCTTGACCCGCTGATCAGATTTTCGACGATCGCCGACTGTGTTCGCCGCTATCGTTGTGCTTTAAGTGTAGCCTGTTTTGTGGGCACAGGTTCGCCCAATAAAAGCTAGTTTTGTCTTTCACAGTACTGCTACTGTGTTCTTTAACGTCACTACCACGTGACAATATCGTGTCAAAGAAGTAAACAGCACGGACATCATAGCGAGGTGCTTAAATTAAATTATGGTGTTTTAGGTGCCAAAGCCACGATCTGATTAGGAGGCACGCCGTGGTGAGGGACTCCGTAATAATTTAAACCGCCTGGACTTCATTAACGAGGGCCTAAATCTAATTAGACGGGTGTTTTGGTATTTCGACCCCATTTAAATACAGCCGCCGTGGCCGGGCTTTGATCCCGCGACGTCGTGCATAGCAGCCCAACACCATAGCCACTAAGCAACCACCGCAGGTCGCGAAGTATTTGTCACAACAAAGCAAGCTTGCTTACGATGTCGAACTCAAAGTGAATTAACAAGTCACTATTTTATGGCACCTAAGTGGGAAAATATGGTCATGTACGTCTTTCAGCTGTCATTTGTCGCGTCATTATTTAGAGTGTGCCTTGCACCTCACAATTGTAGAGGCATTGGCGAATTGGTAGGTAAGTGCTTTTTTCTCCGGTGACAAAGTGCCTCGTGCATATTCTCGTATTGTCGTTCGGGCTCGAATGTGAGAGAGCATTACCGCTGAAGCATCATACAGCGCAATCAGCTCAAACAAAAGAATGTGAAAACTTGACAAATATGCGTTATAGCATGCACGAGAGAAATTCTAATTTTCGAATACTCGACGTGTGCTGCAGGGTACTCCAACCTTAATTAGTTCTGTTGTTCTAAGCGCAAGAAAACATCGGCACGAATGAGCTCGGTTCCAGTATACGCGTTTCGATCTTGGCGCAGGAAGAAGCACAGTGCGTGTAAAGCTCCAGCACATAGCGCTTACGAAGCTAGATTTGACACGTAACAACCACTGCGCGTTTGTTTTGGAGCAAGACGAACTAAACAACTATCTAAACTGATTTACAACAGCGCGAATAAGTTCACGCGTTTTTATGCAGTTGACATTTTATTGTGTGTTTTGACAGATGCCGCTACTGGTTCCTTTTTATATTTTTTCTTTTTGTTTTTCATTCACGTCTTAGTTCGTTTAACAGAAATTCTCAACACCGACACGAACCGAACCGCGACGATCCACTTCAGCCGCCGGGTGGCTTCCCCGGGTTTTGAAGGGAAGCGGTACAATTTGATGCCGACAATCCCCTCCGCGGTAGTGGCAATCCTTAACGCAACAGTATCTGCGCTTGTTCTTTTTGTTCACACTTCTCACGGAGGAGCTGGCAAGAGGCCGCGGTGAAACCATTGGAAAATTGGAAAAGCAGGCTTTCAGGCGTGCCTGAGCGCACCACGGACAATGGTGAGATGACAGTGAGGGCCTACCCGCGGGTGCTCACCGCCGCTGCTAGGTCGCGCCACATGTACAGGCAAACTTCACTGCAGGGTGCCCATAGACGAATATTGAAATACTTTGGGTTGTCTACTATTATGTGTGTCATTGCGGCGCAAAGATAGCAATGCTTAATTTAACCGTTTCTCCAAAGAATCAGAAGAGGCGCATCGGAAAGCGACTTGGATAAGAAACCTCCGCAGTAGGAAAAGGTAACTGATACTATACTAGTTTTCTCGAAAAATTTTATTTGGGACAACTTCATTCTTCCTGCGGGTAGATCATTGCTTTCTTTTCACTATATTTTAAATAGCTTGCTGGCGTTTGCAGACGCAAACGACCCTTTCTTCAGGCAGGTGCGTTAATAAATTAGTGATGCACACTTAAGCTTCATTTAGTTCGTTTTAGTTTTCTGCCCCAGTATTGGTGTTACCAATGATTTAAGCAGCAGAAATATGCTCCCTTACCTTCATTTGTCTGCAGGCACGGTAGCACGAATGATACGTAGCTCGGAAGGTCTGAAGTTGATCATGAGAAATGCCATGCCGCGAAGCGACGATTCGTTCACATATCACGTTTAAGTTTAGCAGTAGAAGCAGAAGGTGCTGTTTTCTCATTCAACGCATTGAGTTGTCAGTTTATGTGCGCGCAAGATATGTAGCAGCAACTGCCAACAGCGCTCGTTCTATACATTTGGAGCGTTTGATCTGCGCACGGCGCCTCCAGCTTGCTTTGCCACACTTGATATGCAGGTAAATTCCAATACAACTATGCTCCATCTCACAAGCTGGTTGCCGCAGGGTGGAAGCTACGAAGTGCACGGCGGCGGTGTCCCGGCGCCGCGCCAAATGGTGCACTCATTGCATGTTCAGCTCCTTGCTGTAATCACTACAATATGTATTGTTGTGCGAATTCACGTTATTTCAGACCATTGGGAGGCCTTCATCATGATCTTTTGAAGCTGCTTGAATTTAGCATTGTAATCTGTTTCTTTTTATTTCCGCCAAGATCATTCAAGAAATAGTATCTTGCACATTTGAATATTGTATAGCAAATTTGCCGGAAGTCAATCCATGTGTTCAGCACTGAATTAAGCCTATTGTTCAGCAAGTACTGTGAATTTCTTTCTGTGCAGTTAAAGGAACATAGGAAGCAAACGCAAAAACGACGAAGCGGAGGCTTTCTGTGAAGTACTGCGGCGTCATTAGCGAACATAGCGGCCGCCGAAGCCGCCGCGTCTCGTGCACGCCGTTCTTCTAAAGTGCGATGCTTCGCGAAAGAGGCGCAGCCATTAGCTTTAAAGATGTTAGAATCGCTTAGCAATGAGTGAAGGGAAGGAGCCATGATGACTTTTCTGGTCGAGAGGTCCCACGAAGCTGAACGAGAGGTTGCTGTACGAGTGGGTGTCGGAGAAAGAAAAGGCGGGCAAAGCGTTGACACCGAAGAAGCGTTCGGGAGGAAGGGGTCGTGAGCGCAAAAAGAAGCTGGACGACTTTGGCCTAACGGTGTTGCAAAGGGTCGTGTACAGCTTTTTCGGTGAAACGAGATCCCCATTGTAGCGAAGCTGATGCGCCAATTTGAAGGGTACAGCGAGCTGCCATGAATATTGACGGTAAATATGCACAGGATGTTGAAAAAGCTTGGCTGCCAGTGCAAGAAGCAGCCTCGGAACGGACTGATCGTCGATGCGACGCTCGATGTGCATTCTCGCCGCCGCTACCTGCGCCCTATTGCGGAGTTGCGACGCAGTAAGGCTTTCCTTCCTCCGCCGGGTTCTTTCTTCGTGCCTTCGTTCGTTCTCGGCTTTTCCTAAGCCGATGCAGTGTTCTCTTCTCTGGTATTCCGGGACTAAAGATGCTGAATGTCAATAATTTGAACTGAATTTATTTACAGGCAGACACTAACGGTTACACTGGGTATATAGTAAACAAGGAAAGAAGGTTCACATTAACGAATGCGACTGAGCAAAGGCCTCGGAGCAGCCCGTCGCTTTGATCGGGCACTTGACGAGATCGGTTCCTCGTCTCTCAATGTCTCAGCTCCCACTCAAACGCTTCACCCGCGCACATTCTCTCTTCGAGACGCGGGACCATGTCCTGGGCTGCGCACGTTGTCCTCCCCAGCCGCAGGACCATAAAACATATTTATTAATAATATCTGAATGTGTTACTCGCACCGGCGGTGGCCGGCGCTCGAACCACCCGAGCCGCCCGCGCCGCCTCGGCCCGACCCAAACACTCCCCAAGGACTCCCTTCTCCAGATTCACTCCAGAGACTCCCTTCTACAGCGGCCCTCTGCACGATTTATGGTGCTCGCCAGAACCACTGCGGGAGAACCTCTGCCGCTCCCTTTTTCGCCAAACAGCGTCTGGTCACCGCCTTCCCAAGGCAGGTGCTCTCTGGAAGCGGCCCGGGTGCGAGCAAACAGCACAACATTGCAGTGCAACAGATACACAAACACAGAGTGCACCCCGGAGAAATCGAGCAAGCAGGCACTTCAACTAAACAAAAAGAATGCACACATGAGTTTAACCAAAGCGAACATTCACAACGGCCTTACAGACGCCAAGGTAGGCAGATTTCTCACATCGACATAAGGTGGGTTAACGCCGGCCCCACGAGTAGTCGAGTGTGGTCACGAAACCGTGTGGTCGCGAATCCTTACCCACTAGCTCACCTTTCTGTCGTTCTAAGTCGAGTGTGGGTTCACGAAACCGTAGATACTCTGCATAAGGTGTGTCAGTCCTGACTGTCAACACGCCTCCAACACGCAAGTGGCAAAGGCGGTAGGCTTATTGTGCCCCACTGCGGCCATCAAAATGGCTTTTTTGAAGTTGCAGGGGGGAAAAAGCTCATGCTATTGTCATGAGGAGATGAATGGAGAGCCCTATCAAAACATTTTCACTGAGAAATTGCTGCCTCTTCTGCCACCTGGGAGTATTATAGTTACGGACAATGCATTATGTCACTTAATGAAGCAGAGTAAGGTGCTGCAAATTAGCAAGCTCAAACTGGAAATAGAGGACTGCCTTCATGTGGTTAGGGCATGGTAAAGGCTGAGCTCATGAAGCTCGTCGAAAACACTAACACGGATGGAGACTGATACCGAGTGCACTGTATCGCTGCAGCATCAGGCCAGCTCGTTGTGCGCTTGCCACCCTATCACTGTCAACTGAATCCGATAAAGCTTCGCATGGGGTGAGGCCAAAGGTTTCTTGGCGAGCAAAAACAAGACATTCGAGATGCAAGACGGGAAGCCGTTGGTATTGACAGGGATGCAGCAAGTGATTGCGGAGAGGTAGAAGTACGTACAGCATGTTATAGACAGAAGACTCGATGAAGAAAGTGGATCACATCATTGATGATGCTGTCGACAGTCAGGACCCAGTGGTGGTGAACCTCGGAGAGGACATAACGAGTAGTGATGGCACAACCTCTGCTGATGAAGACGACCTCAAGTGCGAGCCCCTGTGATGGCCTTCCGCAAGACAGGCTGTGCATTCTTGTGCATCTTTGTGTATTCGGTGTATTTTACGCGTGTCGTTTTTAATTGGGCGTAACGTTCAAAATTATATCTGTCCGGTGTGGCGTTCCCTTCTGAAGGGAGAGTACGTCTGGGCGGGACACTATGCACAGGGACACTATAAGCGGTCTCTTAAACCGGTGCACTGGTTTAAGAGACGTATTTGCAATACGTTAGGCACCTGTATGAGATTGCATTGGATAAACTTTATGAAAGTCCTGCAGGACGCGCGTACCTGCAGCCCTTAATTTTTTGTAGTTTATTTATTTATTGCTGTGGTGCGGTAGTTGTCGAACAAACATGCTTGTTAAACAGGGGCGATGATAGCAGGCTCTATGAGCACGACAATAGGTAGGTGCCCATCTTATGAGCTTCGTCAAAGGTATACGCGAAAATTGCTTATGTTCAGAACCGCCATGTGAAGTGTCAAAAATGCCTTCAACTTAATTTATATTTTGTATTGTGTTTTTTTACATATTTTGAGTTGTCCGTTTCTTAGCAGATAAAATTTTAAAAAAATTATGGGGTTTTACTTGCCATAACTAAGATCTGATTATGAGGCACGCGGCAGTGGAGTACAACGGAAATTTGGACCATTTGGCATTCTTTATCGTGCACCTAAATCTGAGTACACGGGCATTTTCACATTTCGCCGCCATCGAAATGCGGCCGCCAGGGCCGGAATTCGGTCCCGCGACCTCCTGCTTAGTAGTCCAACACCATAGCCACTAAGGAACCTGGGCGGCTGCAGATACAATTCATGTTTATTACCGTAAGAACTGGAAATGTTTTAGTGCTAATCTGCAGTCGCCGAAGTGGAGGGTTCTCAAACAGATTTTCATGCAGGAAGTATGCAACCATGCAGACGAAATATACGTAATACGTACAACTTTCTCAAAGCGACATGTGTATTTTATCTGTATTCTTCTGAAGTGCACAAATTCAAACGTGTCCTGACAGGCGTTTTACTTCTTTGCATATGGTAGAAAACTGCCATGTTTTTTTTTGTTTGTTCCTTCCATTTTGGTTTGCGACATGGTGATGGCTGGTGAATAAACCTGCTTGTGCAATAATAAAACGGCATCCCAAAAACATGGGGCTCTCCGTTTCATAGTAGCTTTGCGATTCTGCTGGATAGGGTAATCATGGATAATTATCCATGATACCGGCTGAGATAAACATCCCCAAAGTTATGTATTGTCTGAGCAGTCAAACGTATCAAGTTCGTTTCAAAATAATTTCCGTGAACACGAGTTACAGCTGTTTTTTGTGACCTGTCTCCTTTTGCAAAAGCTCATGTATTGATGGCAGATGGAAATTGCGAAACCCTTACAACCTTACAGTAAATTAATAATCACACATGTAAATGAAACTCGGCGTAAAGTTAGAATCGCCTTAGCGGGCTCTTCCACGATGATTTTTTTTTCCAAGATAGGCTGAGAGCTAAAGGCATTCGGAAGAAAGTTGGCTTTGCCGCATAGCCTATTCTGCTGATGGACAATGCCACGAAGAAATTCTGTAAAACGGCATAATATCCATGAATACTTTGTTTAGCGCAAAACGACAGAGACAAGAAAGACGACAGGACAAGGCGCTACTCTCAACTAGTAACTAGTAGTTGAGAGTAGCGCCTTGTCCTGTCGTCTTTCTTGTCTCTGTCGTTTTGCGCTAAACAAAGTATTCATGGATTCGCACCAACTAGCCCGCCAACGCATTGGGCATAATATCCACAAAAACACTACCAATCTTACATGAAAAGAGCTACCTTCGCATGTTTTTTATCGGCTTACGTTAGGAGCAATTATAGATAGCGGCTACCTGATGCTAATGACTTGATTACGGATAAGCTGTACGATCACCTATTGCATGTATGCACTAGGAATGTTATCGTGACTGGCAATTTTAATCTACTCTTAATCGGGATCGACTGGACTATAGGGGTTCAAGAGCAATAATGTTGTCCTTGATATCATGCTCAGTCAAAATTTGTAACTGAGACTGCAGCCGTTCAAACAGGGGACATCAATTCTTGACATTTTCTTTATGACAGTTATTATACGGCATGCATGTTTCAGTAGCACCAAGAATTTCTTACCAATCTTTTCTTTTGTTGGCAATGGCGTTGCAAGAGACCGAAGCACAAAAAACAGACTCGGTGAGTAAAACATTTTTAAGGGCAGACAGTGTTTCTTTAATCGAGCATTTGGACTAACTTCAGTGAACGCAATTTTTATTAAGGCGTCGTGGAAACGTTCTCTTAGGCTGTTGTCCAACGTGTAGATAACTTTATTCCCTTAAAATGGATGCGGTAACAGTCGGCTTACCCTTGAATAACTAGTAATATGTCACTCAAACTAAGCGTAAAAAATCAAACGGCTTCTCAAGCAGGAAAGTATTGCAACTTCACAGCTTGTCGACCTGAAACTTGAAGCTACTAGCAAGCCTACGCGAGCCACGAGACACTTATTTTAATCAAAGTCTTTCGGAGATCGTTAAATATGACAGTTAATGGTTACCGTGTTTCTTAAAAGGATGTGAACAAAACATGAAGGGCTGGTGATCCAATGACAGAAGTGAGTGAGATTACACAGGATTATTTTTAGAGCTTCTTTCCAAGGTCTAATGACTCTGTTCCTCAGGGCGTGCCGTTGCCGGTAGTAGAAGTCCCCATGGTAACTACAGAATGTAGTGTGTCTATACAGATCATAATGTTAATGCAAAGAAACCCGGAAGACCCGGAGGTATTCCGAATGCCTTCTTGAAGCGACACGCTCAGCAACCTCTGTTTTAATTGCGTAAGCATTTCTATGGCTATCCAACGAGAATACTCGTCAATCCGTCCATCCATCGTGTAACGATCCATTTCGGGATAGGGCCCGCAGCAGCGAGCGCGTTCACCTTTGTGCTGCCTCTCGCCTCAGCGCAAACTAAGCGGCGAGAACACAGCGGTCACGAAGCTATCAGCTCTCGGCGTCCTTAGTTTCAATCTAGATAGTTTTCCTCTAGATAGCTAGATAGAGCCCGCGCGGCCGCACCAAAGGAAGCCGCCGCTGGAGTACGGTTGAGCACGGTTGATAGTGGTTCGCATCGATAGGAGGCAGCGTCATCGACCAAGTCTATGCATGATGCCTACCAAATGTGACCCTGTTCTATTACATCACATTCTACAGCACTTATCGGCCAGCGTCCATCTTCCACGAAGCAGTGGCATCACCCAAACGCACCATCATTTAACATGAGTGAACATTGCTACTACTCATCGTCTCGTGCTGGGCTCAGTTAAAATTTCGGTGTTGCGACCCCGCTTCTACGTTTGACGATTCTTTCGTGCTGTTTTCCGCAATTATACGGAACATAATAGCATGAGACGACGAAACAACATGTGATTCGTAACAAATTCTTAGGCATTATATAGAAAAGTCCCACAGTAGATTTCGCGTGTATTTTTTTCGAGAACTATTGCAGAGTGGAACACCTTGCCTGCACGTGTATTTGGCAGAAATGATTTTGTTCGTGAATTGGAGTGTTCGGTTCAAGATCCGCAATTTCCGGTTATAATACTCTCTTTTCTTTCTTTTTCATTGTTTTCTCTTTTTTTTACTGTCCTGTTTTGTTACTGCATTTTTTTATCGCACATCCTGCTTAGACCACACATTCGTATGCAGTGTCGCAACATAAATACATAATAAAGTCTATACTGTCATTATTTCGCCATTTTTATGCCGTGTGGGAAATGTATTCCAATTTTAACGAAGAATGCCCGTCTGGAAAACTATCATTGCTACAGCCACATAATCCCAGGTTGGACTAAATCTTGTCAGCCGAGGATTAAACGTTGTCAAAAATGAAAAAAAAAAATGGGCGCACGCCTTCGTAGAAGTTAAGAAACAGGAAAAGTTTCTGACGTTCTTATGGCGAAGTCACTTGCAGTTTGGTGAAGAAAGACCGCACTTTGACGTTTAAGGCAGGCTTCTGCTAGTTTGACAATGTCAGAATCCTCGTACGAAAGTGGTCTCCTCCCTTGGTATGGAAGTGCAATTTGGCAGTGCCTCGTGTCACACGTGGTTTTCCTTCTCCGTTCTCTTTCCAGTGACGGCGAAAAGATAACTTTCACCACTAACTCTGAATTGACGTCGACGTTCCTGTCAGACCTCCGAGAGACAAAGTGGAAGGAGGACTCCTCTTTACGCCTCTTCTCCCTCTATCTGCAGCCAGGTGAGGGTGAAAGGGAGTGGCGTAGCCGAAGCAAAAAAATAATAATCCATCCAGCGCTGCCAATCCCAAAGTACCTCCTGCGTCCCGTCGGAGAGATGCTTACAGGACACATGTCGGCTGTAGTTAGACAGCGCGTATAAACCAGAACGTCTATAAGTGGGCAATTCATAAATTTCTGAAGAACGTTTCCAGAACGTCCGTTTCTGTCTCTACTTACCTTGAATTGGCATAACACTTCATTTTGAAATATTCTGCATTTGTTATGCAAACGCGATGGCAATGTCGTCAGGCAGAAAGCGCGGTTCATGAATTAAAATCGCGCAAAACACAGGGCACCGAATAAAAGACATTGCTAATGCGCTCGTCTGTAAATTATTTACTATTAAACTATTAATGGGACGTATGAGTACCAGAGGGCATATGATTTCGGAGAATTTAAGTTCAATATTACCGCTCGTGGCATCTAGTCTTTTCGCTATCCTGTACATTTTGCGCTAGTTAATTGCTGAGGTCAAGTTTCACTGATTAGCCCGCTCACCCACAGTATTATAGATTATACTTCCAAGAAACGCGCACATTGCTCATGCAAGGAGCATCCAAGAAACACACGCAAAACGAAAAAAAAAGTGCAGTTTTGCCCGAACGGCGAAGCAATGACTGGGATACCAAGGTTTAACATGGCGTTACAACTCCTCGGATGAGGTTCTAGTTATACGCGAACGCGCCGTACGTCGGTGCGCCAAAATTTCGGACACATGAAACTTTAAAACACGCCATATAGGGTCTGTAATGACGTTGCGCATGCGCCATTACGCTTTACGTACCGATCCGCGCCATATAATTACACCGCTTTCATGTTTGAGCACTGAAATTGTTTTACTTTTTAATATTTCATAGCCTGAGAAGATCTGACACAAAAGGCATGCGCTGGGAACGCTGTTTTCCAAGACATTTCTTTCTGGGCTGCCATGTGTTCCTTATGCTTTTCGCGGCTCATGAATTTACAACACTTATTTTCATTTGATTGTTCAGTTACCGCTCTATGAATTACGTCCATATCACTGGCGGACGTGAGTTCACTAATCGCCTCAGCAATTTTCGTCAGTGTAATCGAGAAGTAATGAGGGCAATCACCACTCTTCCAGGCCTTACCCTTCTGTTCAAACTTTACGCCCCAAAGATTTCGCAACTCAGCACGGGAAGTGAAACGGCAACATGTTTCAGTTGCTGCTAGATTGTAGTCTGTACTTGATTGTACTACAGTTGACGGCGGCAGCTGTGGCAAGCTACAAGCCTCCAAACTGCCTAAAGCATACGTCGGCTTTATGCAGGTGATTTATTAGCCGAGGCCAGTGCAAGGAAGGGCGGCTGATTTTGTTTGATTGCCCTGAAATATTTCGTGAATGCGCAGTTGCTGGAGGCACGCAGGAAGATTATAGTCATCGTTATTTTGACCGCGTTGTCCTTTGTCCGCGGTTCATCGAAGTGGACCACGTGCTGCCGCGGCATGCTACGTCATGTAAGCGTAGATTGACAGCATCCAAGCACCATTAGGCAACGGAAGCTATGGCACGCTACAAGCCCCTAAAGTAGGCTTCTTCTCTATGCAGGTTAGTTCGCTCTTTCTTCATCATCATCATCATCATCATCAGCCTGGTTACGCCCACTGCAGGGCAAAGGCCTCTCCCATACTTCTCCAACTGCCCCGGTCATGTACTAATTGGGGCCATCTTGACCCTCCAAACTTCCTAATCTCGTCTGCCCACCTAACTTTCTGTCGCCCCCTGCGACGCTTCCCTTCCCTCGGAATCCAGTCCGTAACCCTTAATGACCATCGGTTATCTTCCCTCCTCATTACATGTCCTGCCCATGCCCATTTCTTTTTCTTGATTTCAACTAAGATGTCATTTACCCGCGTTTGTTCCCTCACCCAATCTGCTCTTTTCTTATCCCTTAATGTTACACCTATCATTCTTCTTTCCATAGCTCGTTGCGTCGTCCTCAATTTAAGTAGAACCCTTTTCGTAAGCCTCCAGGTTTCTGCCCCGTAAGTGAGTACTGGTAAGACACAGCTGTTATAAACTTTTCTCTTGAGGGATAATGGCAACCTGCAGTTCATGATCTCAGAATGCCTGCCAAACGCACCCCAGCCCATTCTTCTTCTTCTGATTATTTCACTCTCATGATCCGGATCAGCAGTCAGATGTATTCCCTTACCACTTCCAGTACCTCGCTACCTATCGTAAACTGCTGTTCCCTTCCGAGACTGTTAAACATTACTTTAGTTTTCTGCAGATTAATTTTTAGTCCCACCCTTCTGCTCTGCCTCTCCAGGTCAGTGAGCATGCATTGCAGTTGGTCCCCTGAGTTACTAAGCAAGGCAATATCATCAGCGAAGCGCAAGTTACTAAGGTATTCTCCATTTACTCTTATCCCCAATTCTTCCCAATCCAGGTCTCTGAATACCTCCTGTAAACATGCTGTGAATAGCATTGGAGAGATCGTATCTCCCTGCCTGACGCCTTTCTTTATAGGGATTTTGTTGCTTTCTTTATGGAGGACTACAGAGGCTGTGGAGCCGCTATAGATATCTTTCAGTATTTTTACGTACGGCTCGTCTACACCCTGAATCCGCAATGTCTCCATGACTGCTGAGGTTTCGACTGAATCAAACGCTTTCTCATAATCAATGAAAGCTATATATAATGGTTGGTTATATTCCGCACATTTCTCTATCACTTGATTGATAGTGTGAATATTATCTATTGTTGAGTAGCCTTTACGGAATCCTGCCTGGTCCTTTGGTTTACGGAAGTCTAAGGTGTTCCTGATTCTATTTGCAATTACCTTAGTAAATACTTTGTAGGCAACGGACAGTAAGCTGATCGGTCTATAATTTTTCAAGTCTTTGGCGTCCCCTTTCTTATGGATTAGGATTATGTTAGCGTTCTTCCAAGATTCCGGTACGCTCAAGGTCATGAGGCATTGTGTATACAGGGTGGCCAGTTTTTCTAGAACAATCTGCCCACCGTCCTTCAACAAATCTGCTGTTACCTGATCCTCCCCAGCTGCCTTCCCCCTTTGCATAGCTCCCAAGGCTTTCCTTACTTCTTCCGGCGTTACTTGTGGGATTTCTAATTCCTCTAGACTATTCTCTCTTCCATTATCATCGTGGGTTCCACTCGTACTGTATAAATATCTATAGAACTCCTCAGCCACTTGAACTATCTCATCCATATTAGTAATGATATTGCCGGCTTTGTCTCTTAACGCATGCATCTGATTCTTGCCAATTCCTAGTTTCTTTTTCTCTGCTTTTAGGCTTCCTCCGTTCCTGAGAGCTTGTTCAATTCTATCCATATTATACTTCCTTATGTCAGCTGTCTTACGTTTGTTGATTAACTTCGAAAGTTCTGCCAATTCTATTCTAGCTGTAGGGTTAGAGGCTTTCATACATTGGCGTTTCTTGATCAGATCTTTCGTCTCCTGCGATAGCTTACTGGTATCCTGTCTAACAGAGTTACCGCCGACTTGTATTGCACACTCCTTAATGATGCCCACAAGATTGTCGTTCATTGCTTCAACACTAAGGTCCTGTTCCTGAGTTAAAGCCGAATACCTGTTCTGTAGCTTGATCTGGAATTCCTCTATTTTCCCTCTTACCGCTAACTCATTGATCGGCTTCTTATGTGCCAGTTTCTTCCGTTCCCTCCTCAAGTCTAGGCTAATTCGAGTTCTTACCATCCTGTGGTCACTGCAGCGCACCTTACCGAGCATGGCCACATCTTGTATGATGCCAGGGTTAGCGCAGAGTATGAAGTCTATTTCATTTCTAGTCTCGCCGTTCGGGCTCCTCCACGTTCACTTTCGGCTATCCCGCTTGCGGAAGAAGATATTCATTATCCGCATATTATTCTGTTCCGCAAACTCTACTAATAACTCTCCCCTGCTATTCCTAGAGCCTATGCCATATTGCCCCACTGCCTTGTCTCCAGCCTGCTTCTTGCCTACCTTGGCATTGAAATCGCCCATCAGTATAGTGTATTTTGTTTTCACTCTACCCATCGCCGATTCCACGTCTTCATAGAAGCTTTCGACTTCCTGGTCATCATGACTAGATGTAGGGGCGTAGACCTGTACAACCTTCATTTTGCACCTCTTATTATGTTTCACAAGACCTGCTGCCCTCTCGTTAATGCTATAGAGTTTCAGTATGTTACCAGCTATATTCTTATTAATCGGGAATCCGACTCTTAGTTCTCGGCTCTCTGCTAAGCCGCGGTAGCACAGGACGTGCCCGCTTTTTAGCACTGCATATGTTTCTCTTGGCCTCCTAACTTCACTGAGCATTATTGTATCCCATTTACTGCTCTCTAATTCCTCCAATAGCACTGCTAGCCTCGCCTCAATAGATAACGTTCTAGCGTTAAACGTTGCCAGGTTCATGTTCCAATGGCGGCCTGTCCGGAGCCAGGGATTCTTAGCACCCTCTGCAGCGTCGCAGGTCTGCCCGCCGCCGTGGTCAGTTGCTTCGCAGCTGCTGGGGACTGAGGGCCGGGGTTTGATTGTTGTGTTCATATAGGAGGTTGTGGCCAAGTACTGCACCAGGGTGGCCAATCCTGCTCTGGTGAGGGAGTGCGTTACCGGTTCTGGTCACCGGGATCAGGCCACACTCCAGGCCTGTTTATGCAATTTTATCAACACGCGGATTTTTTTTTTAATCCGGTGGAAAATTGCGCGGCACCGGGATTCGACCCACGGACCTCTTGCACGCGAGGCGGGTGTTCTACCTCTACGCCACCGCGTAGGCCGCTCTTTCTTAAGTGTTTTCTATTAAGTCTACTTCTACCCCACCCGCTGTTGAAAAAAGTTCCTATGCCGTCGAATGCTGAACTTGCAAGTGCATTGGAAAATGTTTGCCGAGAAGCTGAGGAACTGCAGGACAGTCTTGCTTTTTTAAACGCCATGTATGAAGAAACAAGAAAAAATATGAAAATTTCGCTGTGACTATAAACTTTTGAAGAATGAAAATGAGCGACTAACCAAAAATTTGGGCCAACAGAAGCAGTATTTAAGGGTAAATAAAATCGAAATTCAAGGTGCTTCATCTTCGCAAGGCGAGGACTTCACTGTAGTTGTTCATTATAGCAGAAACGATTAGGTGTTCCATCACAGCCAGTGAAATTGACATTGTGCATAGCATTCCTTCAAATTAGGGTAGAAACATAATCGCCCACTTTCTCTCGCTATCCCATAAAAGCAGACTTCCAGGGAAAGTGAAAACCGTGGCGAGTAGCGCAAAAAACACGGAGCATGAGAGACACAAGTACACAGGCCTAGCACCCGTCCTCTGTACTTGTGTCTTTCTTAGTCCATATTTTTTGCTCTGCTTGTCAGGGTTTTCAACTATGAACCAACTGGGCCAAACAAAGGTTTTATTCCAGAGAAACGCTAGAAAAGCCGTTTGCATCTCCAGCACCCACTTTTCCTCAATCTCATGAATGGAGGGTCCTCGCCAATGACCACCTGACCCTCCGAAAACAAGCGTATGCTTCCTCAATCACTATCGCTCGAGAAAGAAAATAAGTGGTAATTTATCTGGGCAGACAACTGCCACGTAAGGACAAGGGAGACTGAGGAGAGCAGGGTGCACCAAGTAGGCGGCACTCGATACCTTGACGTAGATGTGTAGTGATAACCGTACTCTTGTATTGCTGTTCAAAACTACGGTGACTTATTACTCTTTTCCTGAACATAAAAATTGTGGCAGAAACTACCCCACGATGGCTGTCGACGGTAATGTTTAAGCAGAGAATCAAAATAGCGACACATCGCGTAGGCACCTTCGAAACGAGTTATGTACGAGGCGTGCGTGCACTGCGTTGAGGCTGCGCTTTCGCGCTTCCCTAAGAACCACTCGGTGCCATCTGGTGCCGCCATTAGGGTGGCTAGAAGGGGTGGTGTGAATACCGGCAGCGCTAGGGTGGCTAGAAGGGGAGGTGTGAATACCGGCGGCGCAAACGTGACCCCACAGCGCACCGATGCCGCGGGGCGGCGCTGTTGACCAAGGCGGGGTAAGCACGCAGCCGAAATGAGCGCCTCGCCAGCCTCGCGTCGGCTACATCTCTACCACCGAAGTGAAAATGAGCCCGTTTCGGGTATCCCGCGCTTTCTGCGAGCGTCAAAGAATGAATCTCTATCATGAAAACAATGTTATGTCAGCCCAAATCATTACTCCTGTGAGATTTTACGGACCCAGTTCCCACTGTATCGAGATTCAAACGCGTTTTGTCTGTGCGCATTTCGTGAGCTGGCTTCGGGTGTTAGGAGTTAGTGGGGGCTTCGAAATAATTTCGACCACTTCGGGTTCTTTGACGCGCACTGACGTCACACGGCACACGGGCGCCTTGCATATCGCCTCCCTGAAAATGCGACCGCCGTCCTCGAGATCAGCATTCAATCACCCTATGCGTGCCGTAAGACCTGTAAACTGCAGACATTACCTGATAAAGTCTGGACGTATTTACAAACCACTTTTTGTCTGCGCTTGCAGACCTGTAGCATGTCATTTTGACGCTCATATAAGGAATTTACTATGATTGCAGACAGTGAAGCAACAGATCTGGTCATGAAATCGTTTATTCACAAGTGAGCAAAAATATTTACAACACACAAGGTTTCAGTGTTTTCCGTTTCTTCTCACTGCTCTGCTGATTGAAACTTTTAAGCAAAAAGTGAATCCTTGTGAGGCAATAAAAACGTATAACTGAGGCTGTCAGGGTAGCAAAATGGTCTAGGCAACCAATCTTTGACATTTAACCAATTGACTGCAAAATCTCGGCCACAGCTTTGGCATGCTAGCGTGTTACACTGAATTAATAATTATGGGGTTCTACGTGCCAAAACCACTTTCTGATTATGAGGCACGCCGTAGTGAAGGGCTCCGGAAATTTTGACCACCTGGGGTTCTTTAACGTGCACCTAGATATAAGTACACGGGTGTTTTCACTTTTCGGCCCCATCGAAGTGCGGCCGCCGTGGCCAGGATTCGATCCCACGACCTCGTGCTCAGCAGCCCAACACCATAGCCACTGAGCAACCACGGCGAGTGTTACACTGAATAAACGAGTGAGTTTGTTTTCAAGGGCATTGTCCAGCTTATAGAACAATTTTGAGGGATATAAAAGGCCCTCAATAGCCCACTCTTTGGATGCCTCGGGTGGAAGCTCTCTGGGGATATTGCCTTTATGGTGCTTCGTAGTCTTCACAATGTGTGGGCAAAACGCGCCTTCTCACCACATAACCTGCAATGTAGTAAACTAGCCGTGCGTCGCTGCGGTGCTCAACATAACTTTGGTGGTCCACAGCATCTCGCCCTCGAATGACGGAATGTCGGGAGGAACACTCCAAAACAGGCGACGAGACCAACTGACAGCGGAGGGCGCAGGCCAGCGCGGGAGTACCACGCCGTAATACCACGCCGCGAGCAGCAGCGCCACGTTCCCCCTGGTGGCATCGGTGCGCAAGGGGGTCACGCGCGCCCGAAGGAAAGCGCCGCCGGTATTCACACCCCCCCTTCTAGCCACCCTAGCAGCGCTTTCCTTCGGGCGCGCGTGACCCCCTTGCGCACCGATGCCACCAGGGGGAACGTGGCGCTGCTGCTCGCGGCGTGGTATTATTACGGCGTGGTACTTCCGCGCTGGCCTGCGCCCTCCGCTGTCGGTTGGTCTCGTCGCCTGTTTTGGAGTGTTCCTCCCGACATACCGTCATTCGAGGGCGAGATGCTGTGGACCACCAAAGTTATGTATAGCACCGCAGCGACGCACGGCTAGTTTATTACATGGCAGGTTATGTGGCGAGAAGGCGTGTTTTGCCCACACATTGTGAAGACTGCGAAGCACCATAAAGGCAATATCCCCAGAGTACAGTGGCTGTACCCAGAGCCCCTGTACCCAGAGAGCTTCCACCAGAGGCATCCAAAGAGTGGGACCTTGAGCTTCTATAGTGGGACCTTCTATAAGCTGGACAATGCCACTGACAGCGGTGAGTTAATGTTAAACATTATACCTTGCGTGCACCACCGCTGTTTGAGTGCGTAATACACAAAATACACAGGGAGAAGGGTTTGCTTGAGGCGTTATTTTGCCCCATATTTTGTAACCTCTCAGAGGGTTGAGCATTCTCATCGCCTCACATGGCACATCGCATCGTGACAGAATTTTTGAAGTTCAATTGAATTATGGGTCTGTGCGTGGGAGAAGCATAATCAGATTATGTGGTAACACCGTAAAGGCGGACTCCGGATTAATTTTGACACCGTGGTGATCTTTAGCGTGTCCCTAAATCTAAGTGTACGAGCGCTTTTTTTTTATTTCGACTCCATCGAAATGCGGCTGCCGCGTGCGGGATCAAACCTATGACCTCGAGCACTGAAATAACCGCAAAGCTACTGGGGTGTGCACTGAAGTGGTGATTTGATTTGCGACCGCTTCCGTAGTGTCTCCTAGACTCTGCAGTGCGGTTAACTAATACGGCTCTGCTTCTGCAGGCCCTGCGTAAGTTGTCCGCTTGACATGTTCGCGACGTGCTTATTTTTCAGAAATAGCAGAAACGTACTATACCGTACCTTGAACTTAAAGCTTATATCGTATTACTGCAACCACTGTCCAGTCTCCAGTAGTACCGTTTTCTTGCCTTCTCAGGTCACCTTCTTTGATATCACCCTCCCCCTGTATGGTAACCGATAAAGTTGCCGGGCAGTTGTTCACTGGTTTCTTGACTGCGCCGGTTCAACCCATCCAAAGAACCATAAACCAGCCAGGATGCATCATTTCAAGTAGATGGGGATACGGGAATTGTTTGTGAACACCACATGTACTGACCAGCAGGATGCATTGCCATATACACAGCTCAGAATGGTGATGAGTAAGGCTAGTTGGCCTTCCATGAGGCTATTTGGTACTGCGTGATGCGGGCCAATATATATATATATAAATATATAACCTTGTCTCAGACAACAACATTTCAGTTGGCAGTAAGCGCTTGTACTCGTTTTTCTGTGTCCCTTGTCGAGCTTCGTGCTGCTCCACTGAGAATATATGAAAAGGACAAAGTATGTGTACAGCCATGCACCTTTGACTTGCAAGAGGACAACGCCAACGACTGTGAGGATGTCTGTGCCGCACAAACAAAATACGGAATATCATATCCACTGCGTATATATTTCAGACATATCGAAGTGTAATCTCGAGCAGTTCATTATCACGTTCATGGGTGAGGCGTGATGACACTACGCCTGCGATCATCATTGAAGATTTCAATGCGGACATTTCAAAGCTAGACAAATGGTTTACTCAGTTTTTGCTGGAGGGGATCGGTTCGAAATGCCGCACCAATCCGAGTCACTCAACTACTCAGCAACGGTTGTGTGGAGGCACATACGCAGGATTTTTCTTCGGGGGGGGGGGGGGATAACCCAAGGTAACTTATCTATGTAAATGAGGGGGAGGCTACTTTTACTAGTACAAATGTGAATAATCCCACCATTCGCCATAAATACCAGTAAACCCGCAAAAGAGAATTGAAATAACGTGTATCTCACAGGTACCCCTGTGAGATACACCTCTTCTTTACTTGGCAAACAGCGAACCACATCAAATGGACTCTCGCATGAAAGATGGGCAGGAAGAAACCTGCCAAGAAGAAGTTAACATGCGAAAGTGCAAAATAAAGATTTCTGGTAGCGTTTTTTGAATTAGCTCTGGAAGAATTACAAAAAAAGGATTATTTTTGTAACAATCACAGTTCTTTTGGAGCCCTCGTTTACTGCTCTACCAAGTGCCAAAACCGACTCGTGTTCTCATTTGGGAAGTTACGTAACGATGCGTGGTCACGTGTCTTGTAAAATCGCGTAGAGAGCATGACGCTGCTGTTCTAGACGTACTGCGCCCACCACGAAAGGTTAAACACCCCCATTAGCACAATAGGGAAGTGGCTACGTCAGGCGCCTCGATTGATAACTGTAGAAGCGTCATTAAAAACACACGGAATTTTTCTCCACATCCGGCGGGATTTTCTTTACTTCCTGTTTAAATGAAAAGATGTTCATTATTAAATATTTTTACAAACAGTTTTCGCTTTTCCTCCCTGTTTGGCTGTCACCTTGGCTTTCTCCCAGTTTCCAGTTCCCAGTTTCCAGTTGCCAATTTCGCTCGAAAAGTGCTGTACAATTAGGGAAAAACCAGACAAAGTAACGGGTGACAGTCATATTGCTTATGGTTTGAACGGTTATTGCAATGTCTGAAGTTGGACACTGTTTCGGAAAATTTTATTTTCCACCTTATCTAACGCATATATCGCGGATATATGGTTCCGAGGATGTGCCAGCGTCGCGGCGAGCCGTCACTCGAGGAAATAATGAAGCAAAAGTAAAAGTTAAATGCAATTGTCGTTTTCTGCGACCACAACTCGTTCCACAAGCATACAGACCAGCCGACTATGAACCGAATCCCTTTCCTGGCGCTGGATCAGTCTAAACAAAGAAGGTTGAACTAACGAAGCAACAGGGATGCGCGTGATCGTTGAATAGGTGGCGACATAAAAATTGTGTTGTGCATTATAAATAAAATAAATTATTATAATTAAAACAATCAACTACGCCCTGTCTGCTGCAATAGATGGTGACAACTGAACTGATCTTGAGTTAATCGCGCGGGCACCGAATCGATGAGAAAACTGGCCTCCGCACCCCAGAAGATGCCGATAACTACCGCCATCCAGAAGGAGTGAAAAAAATTGACAACTATTCTACTCTGTGAAGATGGAATGGCAGCGAAAGCTGACAGTCAAAGCTCTCAAACCAAAAGCAAAGTGTTTCACATCCGCTGCGGGTCGGCAGTATCGGGTCGGCAGGTCGGCAATATCGGGCCGACCCGTGGCAAAGGTGAAGCAGGCGTTAAGCACCAGCGTGGTGCATCTACCATACGTGGGCCGCTCCCGAAGATAGTGCAACACCGGGCCGACCCCCGGTGGAGGTGAAGCAGGCATTAACAACACCCCATACGTAGGGCGATGCCGAAGATATTGCCTTACCGGGCCCACCCGCGGCGGAGGTGAAGCCGGCGTTAAGCGCTCCCCATACGTGGGACCATCCCAAAGATTCCGAAGGGCGCGTTACAGGTTTCTGAGTCCACAGAGGTATGTGCCATTGATCTTGGACCCTTTTTGCACTATCACTAGGATCGGCCCACATGATGATTGTTTCTGTGAACGGACGCCAAAAAAAAAGAAAAAAAAAAAACTACGGAAGTTAGCCATACGCTGATTTCGCTGTAAAAGGCAGCAAAATGTTGACCGCCGAGTAGATTAATGTATCGGCGGTTTAGGAATGTGTGTGAGGGTGGTGGCGTGGGTGGATAGGAAGCGGGGGGGGGGGGGGGGTATGCTGCTTAAGTCCACGGGTGCAATGATGTCGAGGTTTGCTGCTGTGGTGATCGGTAGAGGTCCGATGTAGTCGATGCTAACAATATGAAAAATTGTTTCTGGCAGCGGAATCCAGGCTGGCAACCTGGCAGCCTTCTCTTCTGTTTTATTCCCTCTTCCTTTGTGTCTGCATTCCAGTGCTCGTCTGCACGTTTTGTCTTCACGCACGCACGCACGCACGCACGCACGCACGCACACACACACACACACACACACACACACACACACACACACACACACACACACACACACACACACACACACACACACACATATATATATATATATATATATATATATATATATATATATGAAAGCCTCTAACCCTACAGTTAGAATAGAACTGGCGGAACTTTCGAATTTAATCAACAAGCGTAAGACAGCTGACCTAAGGAAGTCTAATATGGATAGAATTGAACATTTTCTCAGGAACGGAGGAAGCCTAAAAGCAGTGAAGAAGAAATTAGGAATAGGAAAGAATCAGATGTATGTGTTAAGAGACAAAGCCGGCAATATCATTACTAATATGGATGAGATCATTCAAGTGGCTGAGGAGTTCTATAGAGATTTATACAGTACCAGTGGCACCCACGACGATAATGGAAGAGAGAATAGTCTAGAGGAATTTGAAATCCCAGAAGTAACTCCGGAAGAAGTAAACAAAGCCTTGGGAGCTATGCAAAGGGGGAAGGCAGCTGGGGAGGATCAGGTAACAGCAGATTTGTTGAAGGATGATGGGCAGATTGTTCTAGAAAAACTGGCCACCCTGTATACGCAATGCCTCATGACTTCGAGCGTACCGGAGTCTTGGAAGAACGCTAACATAATCCTAATCCATAAGAAAGGGGACTCCAAAGACTTGAGAAATTATAGACCAATCAGCTTACTGTCCGTTGCCTACAAAGTATTTACTAAGGTAATTGCAAATAGAATCAGGAACACCTTGTACTTCCGTCAACCAAAGGACCAGGCAGGATTCCGTAAAGGCTACTCAACAATAGACCATATTCACAATATCAATCAGGTGATAGAGAAATGTGCGGAATATAACCAAGCCTTATTTATATATAGCTTTCATTGATTACGAGAAAGCATTTGATTCAGTCCAAACCCCAGCAGTCATGGAGGCATTACGGAATGAGGGTGTAGACGAGCTGTATGTAAAAATACTGAAAGATATCTATAGAGGCTCCACAGCCACCGTAGTCATCCATAAAGAAAGCAACAAAATCCCAATAAAGAAAGGCGTCAGGCAGGGAGATACGATCTCTCCAATGCTATTCACTGCGTGTTTACAGGAGGTATCCAGAGAGCGGGATTGGGAAGAGTTGGGGATAAGAGTTAATGGAGAATAGCTTAGCAAGTTGCGATTCGATGATTATATTGCCTTGCTTAGCAACTCAGGGGACCAACTGCAATGCATGCTCACTGACCTGGAGAGGCAAACCAGACGGGTGGGTCTAAAAATTAATTTGCAGAAAACTAAAGTAATGTTTAAATGTCTGGGAAGAGCACAGCAGTTTACGATAGGTAGCGAGGCACTGGAAGAGGTAAAGGAATACATCTACTTAGGACAGGTAGTCACTGCGGATCCGGATCATGAGACGGAAATAATCAGAAGAATAAGAATGGGCTGGCGTGCGTTTGGCAGGCATTCGCAGATCATGAACAGCAGGTTGCCATTATCCCTCAAGACAAAAGTGTATAACAGCTGTGTCTTACCAGTACTCACGTACGGGGCAGAAACCTGGAGGCTTACGAAAAGGGTCCTACTTAAATTGAGGACGACGCAACGAGCTATGGAAAGAAGAATGATAGGTATAACGTTAAGAGATAAGAAAAGAGCAGATTGGGTGAGGGAACAAACACGAGTTAATGACATCTTAGTTGAAATCAAGAAAAATAAAAGGGCATGGGCAGGACATGTAATCGGTAGGGAAGATAACCGGTGGTCATTACGGGTTACGGACTGGATTCCAAGGGAAGGGCAGTGTAGCAGGGGGCGGCAGAAGCGGCTGAGATTAGGCAGTTTGCAGGGCCAAGATGGCCACAATTAGCATATATATATATATATATATATATATATATATATATATATATATATATATATTGTAAGGAAGATAACGAACGTGCGCGTAGCAGAAGCACGAGCTCGGGAACTGCTCGGTGCATCGTAGAACCGGCGGTCGCTACGAACCCTAAGAAATCTCCTTTACAAGTGGTGGAGCAATGCGGGCTAACGTTCCACTCTACCATCCTGGAACTCCGTTCTCGGACGCTACCCTCTGCCATGCCGGACGCTGACCAGCAGACTCTTCCACCGCCACCCGTCCTTTGCCCTGGCACCGTTCGCCAACGGGAGCCTCCCATCTTCAGCGGAACCGACGACAACGACGTTGAAGAGTGGCTGTCGTTCTACGAGCGGTTGAGCGTTCATAACAAATGGAATGACTCAGATAAACTGGCTTTCGTATCATTCTATCTCGCGGGCGTGGCCAGTCTCTGGTTCAGAAATCATGAGAGGGATATCCGAACGTGGTCGGCGTTCAAGACTTCGATTAGAGAAGTATTTGACCGGCCCGCCGTCAGGAAACTCCGAGCCGAGCAGCGTTGGCGTACACGCGCACAGGGCACGGGTGAGACATTCACCAGCTATATAGAAGACATTCTAGATTTGTGCAGGCGCGTGAACGCTGCCATGACGGAAGCGGAAAAGATCAAGCACGTCATGAAGGGAATCGATAATGACGCGTTCCAGATGCTTCTGGCCAAGGACCCACGCACTGTTGGCGACGTCATCAGCTTGTGCCAGAGCTATGATGAGTTGCGTAAGCAGCGAGCTCTGACAAGGCGACATCCCACACCAAATGCAACGTCACTCTACAGCCTGACCACCGGCCCAGAACAAGCCTCCCTGATAACCCAAATCAAGGATTTCGTCCGCGAAGAAGTTGCAGGACAGCTATCTCTGGTGTCCGTTACTCAGGAGTCTGCCAGCACTTTGCCGTCTCATCTCCGTAACGTGATCCACGAAGAGGTTGCGGAAGCGCTGCCGGCTGTTCACCAGCAAGATGTCGTGACTACACCACTCACTTATGCTACGGTTGCTGCAATGGCCCCTAGCACTGTGCCCGTGCGTCGCTTCCAGCAGCCTGTGCACCGCCCTCCCCCTCCCGTCCCCTGGACCACCACTGCGGTCACTAACCTGTGGCGTACGCCGGACAATCGCCCTATATACTTTGCCTGTAGGTATCCCGGTCATGTCGCAAGGTTCTGCCGCCGCCGATCGCAGGCGTTCGATGGCGATCGCCGCGCGCCCTATGTGCCGCCTGATCCAACTGCGCCTTACGGATCCTTCGACCCATCACCAGCTCGCTCCCAGACTGATCGCCGTCCTCGCTTCGAACGCCTCCGGTCACCCTCCCCACGTCGCCGATCGCTTTCCCCTATGTGTCGACGGCCCGTCTCCAACGAAGAGGGAAACTAGACGACGCAGTTCCTGAGGCACGAACTGCGCAAGTGTCGACATGCCGCAGTCCTCCTCCTTTACCTGCCAATGTCATTGATGTGTTTATCGAAGATGTCGCTACAGTCGCCTTAGTCGATACCGGTGCCGCTATTTCAGTTATGGATGCAAGATGTTGCCGTTCGCTTCGTAAAGTGACGACGTCTCTGTCTGGATTGTCGCACCGAACGGCGAGTGCTCAACCCGTTCGCCCTACCGCTGCTTGCACTGCCCGTGTGACCATACAGGACGTTTTGTACACGATCGAATTCATAGTTCTTTCATCGTGCTCCCACGCTGTTATTCTAGGATAGGATTTTCTCTCACGCCACAATGCCATCATCAATTGCGCTCGGGCTGAGATTGAACTTTTCCACCTTGGTGACCTGGCCTCCGTCGATGCTCATCCTGCCGCTAAAATTGTCGTGAAAGGAGACACCTGTATTCCTCCGCGCTCTTCACCATTCGTACCAGTCTTCTGTAGTATCATATCCGACGGGACGGTCTTCTTCATGCCCTCTCATAACTTTGTTACCCGAAAAGCGCTTCCTTTGCCCTTTGCAGCTCTTGGCCTTGCCGCCGGTGTCAACACGATGCCCATTTACAATCAACTTTCGTCGCCGCTATCACTGCTCCGCCGCGAATGCCTTGGTTACGTCGAGTCGGTCGATTCAAGACGAATTGTCTCCGTCCTCGACGAAGTGCCTTCTACTGCCGTCCATGAACTGAGTACCCTCTCGGTACCCGACTCGACATGGACTGGTGTGTTCAGGCCATTCATCGCCGAAGATCTGACGCATTCGCAGCGATCTCAACTTCTCGCACTTCTTCAGCACTTCCGCCGTTCTTTCGACGTTGCGCAACCATCTCTTGGCCGTGCATCGACGGTCGAGCATTACATCGACACTTGCTCTCACTCACCGCTGCGACAAAGACCATATCGCGTGTCCGCTACGGAACGTGGCGTCATTGCAGACCAGGTTGATGACATGCTCCGTCGAGGCGTCATTCAACCTTCCCAAAGCCCATGGGCCTCTCGCCAGGATCACGTCACAAAAAAAGACGGTTCCATCTGCTTCTGTGTTGATTTTCGATGATCGAACAAGATCACGCTGAAGGACGTCTACCCATTACCACGCATCGATGATGCTCTGGACTGTTTACAGGGAGCCGAGTTCTTTTCTTCGCTGGATTTGCGGTCAGGCTACTGGCAGGTTCCGATGGCAGAGGCCGATCGTCCGAAAACTGCCTTTGTTACACCAGGCGGCTTGTATGAATTCACCATCATGCCTTTCGGACTTTGCAACGCTCCTGCTACATTCGAAAGAATGATGGATAATGTTCTACGTGGCCTCAAATAGAAAATCTGTCTTTGCTATCTTGACGACATTGTGGTGTTCGCCCCTGATTTCGCAACGCACCTGCTCCGCCTCAAGCACGTACTCACTTGCTTGACCAACGCCGGGTTGCAACTTAACCTGAAGAAGTGTAGATTTGCTGTTCGTCAGCTCGCAATTTTAGGCCATGTCGTGTCACAGGAGGGCATTCGCCCGGATCCCGAGAAGCTACGTGCTGTTACTGCGTTCCCAAAACCTACCACTATGAAAGCGCTACGCAGTTTTATCGGCCTCTGCTCTTACTTCCGACGATTCGTTCGAAACGTTGCGTCAGTTATATCGCCTCTCACGCAGATCCGTGGTGGCGCTAGAGATCTCTCATCATGGTCTCCAGAGTGTGACGACGCCTTCGCAACCTTGCGCCGTCTTCTCAAGACGCCACGCCATTTTGACCCTCAAGCGCCAACCGAAGTCCATACCGATGCAAGCGGTGTAGGCCTTGGCGCTGTGATGGCACAGCGTCAACCTGGCCACACAGAATATGTCGTCGCATACGCGAGTCGCACGTTAACCAAGGCGGAAACAAATTACAGCGTTACAGAAAAGGAGTGTTTGGCCATTGTGTGGGCGCTTGGCAAGTTTCGCCCATATTTATACGGCCGATCGTTTGACGTAGTGACCAAACACCATGCAATATGTTGGCTGTCGACGCTCAAAGATCCATCCGGCCGCCTTGCCCGCTGGGCATTGCGAATCCAAGAATATGACATTCGCGTGGTTTACCGTTCCGGGCGAAAGCACTCCGACGCTGACGCGCTATCCCAATCACCGCTTCCCCCGAAGGCCAGTCACGACTCTTCCTGTGAGAGCACATTATCCTCTCTGGACGTTGACACTATCACTGCTGCACAGCGTAATGATCCCTGGACTGCATCTCTGCTCGGCCTTCTCTCGGATACGTCGAAAGTTCCAGCGTCGCGTACGCTTCGGCGCCAAGTTCCTCATTTTGCGATTCGAGACCAGCTACTATATCGACGCAACTATGCCCCAGAGGGACGCACCTGGTTACTCGTCATTCCGAGAATCTTGCGATCAGAGCTCTGCTCCTCGTTCGACATCGACCCTCAGTGTGGCCACGCGGGAGTCTTCAAAACCTACGAAAGACTTCGACACCGCTATTACTGGCGGGGAATGTACAATTTCGTTCGAACATTCGTCCGCTCTGGTCGTGAGTGCCAACGCCGTAAAGCGCCACCGCACAACTCCGCCGGTGAACTCCAGCCTTTGCAATGCCCATCTCGACCCTTTGATCGCGTGGGCATAGATCTCTACGGGCCACTTCCGTTGACTCCTACCGGCAACAGGTTGATAATTGTTGCGGTAGACCACTTAACCCGTTATGCGGAGACCGCTGCTCTACCAAATGCTACAGCGCAGGAGGTCGCCAATTTCATACTTCACCGTTTTCTCCTTCGTCATGGCGGTCCACGTGAACTTTTAAGCGACAGAGGCCGCGCCTTCTTATCTGAAGTCATCGAACAACTGCTTGCTGAATGCGCTATTGTTCATCGTAAATGCACTGCTTTCACCCACAGACTAACGGTACCACGGAACGCTTTAATCGAACTCTTGGTGACATGCTCGCCATGTATGTTTCACCTGATCACTCTAATTGGGACCTCGTTCTTCCGTTTGTCACCTATGCCTACAACACCGCGACTCAGGCCACTACCGGATTCTCACCCTTTTACCTTCTTTACGGCCGTCAACCTTCGCACACAATTGACAACATTCTGCCCTACCGGCCAGACCCATCCGAATGCCCGCCGATCTCGGAAGCCGCCAGACACGCCGAGGAATGTCGCCAGCTGAACCGCCGATTCACCTCGAACGATCAGAACCGTCAAAAAGCCGTTCACGAGCCCAGAACTCGACTCCCACTTTTCCCCCGGGCGCTCTCGTCTGGTTGTTAGTGCCACACCGCATGCCTGGGCTCACTTCAAAACTCCTTCCGAAGTACGACGGGCCATACCGCGTTCTCGAGAGAACATCACCCGTGAATTACCTGATTGAGCCGCTAACGCCGCCGTCCGACATGCGACGTCGTAACCGCGAAGTCGTTCATGTTCAGCGTCTCAAGCCGTATCACCATTCTACCGTCCTTCCAGAAAACTAAGTCGCCAGGATGGCTCCTTTATTGCCGCGGGGCCATTGTAAGGAAGATAACGAACGTGCGCACTGGGTCAGCAGCATCGGCAGCATCAAGCGCGCAGCAGAAGCTCGAGCTCGGGAACTGCTCGGTGCATCGTAGAACCGGTGGTCGCTACGAACCCTAATAAATCTCCTTGACAATATATATATATATATATATATATATATATATATATATATATATATATAGATATATATGAAAGGACATATACATAGCCCCTGAAAAGTGTGTAAACCACGCTAAGAATGCTAAGGCATTAAAACCCACTTGCAGAAAAGGCGTCTGATCGTAATTCATTCTTCTTTCAACATGAAGTATTTCAAAACACTAAGATGATATGGTTTTTTCTTATCTCTAAACTATGCTTTTACTGTATTTTGCCTATCTGAGACCTGATTCAACACGATGACGTGCATTTATTCACCATTCCTCATTGCTCAGCTAAACACTGCTGTTGCCTTCAAAAACAGTATGGTGGATCCGCCATATGTGTTGTAGCTGATGAAACATATTGTCGACTTGGCGGCATCTAGTTTTCATGCCCCAACGTAGAGCCTTTATCGCTAGAGTTCTAGAACACTTTCTTCTCTCTTAATAATCATGAGACAGTAGTTGCATGAATGCATCATTCATCACATGCGATTACACAGGGCTTTACTGAGAGCTAGCTAGCGGAAACTGTATAGTGAAAATAAAAATATCCTTTTCTTCGGCTAGATTACCATAGATCTTCAAAACCCAACTGACAGCGCATACGTGGCACATACGAAAGTTGCATCATTGGACATGGGCCTGAAAGTGCATTTTATGTCCCTACAAGATGTTCTCCCGCAAGCAGTAAAACATCTTTTTGACCGCGTCTTATCCAACTTGACAGTAAAACATCTTTCAGGGGCTGTTGATGCTCATATTTCAGATGATTCTCACGTGAGAAAAGAAGGTATTTGTAAATTCGATAACAAAATGTTATTGATGAAACTGGCTGGTTGCCCTCGTGGAATTCTTCCGCTTTTGTACAGCGTGAAAAGAGGTTTTTTGGCGGTGCGTTTCTTCAAGGACGGTAAGAGTAGGAACGGGGAGGCAGTGTGAGGCCCCGTCGCAAAACACACCAGCGACCAAGAGCGCGAGCCGAGCGATGGCGATGCTTCTGGACGGAGGCGCATCTTCTAACTGACAATCGCCGCCACATAAAAAAAAGCCATCCTGGCGTCCTAAGAGGCTTGAGGCAGAGGGCTATAGTAGGGCTTGAGATGGGCCACGTGGAAGAGGCGGCGTCCACGCCGGCGCATGTCGCCAGGTGGAGAAAGTGGCTCAATGAGAAAATTGACCGGGGACGTTCGCCGCAAGACGTGGTAAGGCCCTTCGTACTTCGGGACGTGTTTAGAGGCAGGTCCAGGAGTTTGGCAAGGAACAGACAGCCATACAAGAGTCCCTGTGTCATAGACGGCATCTGGAAGTGTGTCAGTGTGGCTTTCCTTCTGTCGCTGTTGTTCTTGTGATATAAAGGTGCGCGCGAGCTGGTGGCACTCTTCAGCTTGGCGGGCCTGCTTTGTACACAGGTGGTCACTTGGAAGCGTCAGGATAGTATGGAAGGAAAGTGTCGAGCATATGCGAAGACTGCCGTCCATACAGGAGGAAGAAAAGGTAAAATACCGTAGTAGCTTGTACCGGGGTGTTGCATGCGACCGTTACAAAAGGAAGAACGCGGTCAAGTTTATCACGATGAGAGTCCGCTTAATTCGCGAGCGTTTCACCGGGAGTACAAATAGGCCGTTCTATAGACCCGTCAGTCTGCGGGTGGCCTGCAATGCTCGTTGGATGAATAATGTGGCATTCCGAAAGCATAGTTGTGATGACTGCAGAGAGGAAGGCGCGACTTTTATCATTGACGAGTTCTCGAGGCACACCATGTCGAAGGATCAAGAAATGCAGGAGGAAAGAAGCTACATCCCGCGCTGTAGCATTTAGTAAATCAGCAGTTTCAGTGTAGCGTGCCAAATGGCCCACAGCAACTGTGGTCCATCTATTGTCATCTGGTGTCATTGGAAGTGGGCCGTACAGGGCAATGCCGACGTGATCGGAGGGTTTGGCTGGTCACGGAAGCAGCTGCAGAGAGAGAGAGAAGGAATAATAGATGGGCAAGGAGTTTAACCAGAGGCAGTTCCGGTTGGCTACCCTGCACGGAGGGAAGGGTGAAGGGGGATAAAAATAGAAAGACAGCGGAAGAGGGAGATAGAAACAAATAGAGACCAGCATGACCAAACAGCGTACACAAGGAGCGGTAGGGGGCGGCGTTCTCACAGTCTATCGTGAAGCCCCGCAGACCGCAGGAACCTTAATAACGCGAGTAACGCCTTTAGCGTGGATGTTCTATGGGAGTACTGACCTAAAGCTTTCATTTCTGATAGTGGACTATTGTCCAATTGGTCCAGTACTCTGCAGAAAACTCTTCTCTGAGCACTATATCGCGGGCAGAGACAGATAATATGTGCGAGCGTGCGATCGTTGTTGCATGTGGCGCACATGGGGCTGTTGGCCATTCCAATAAGGAAAGCATACGAGTGCATAAATGCAACGCCTACCCACAGACGGTACAGCATGGTCTGTTCACGTCGTGGTAACCCAGGCAGTAGGTGCATCCGTATGTTCGGAGTCAACGAACGCAAACGACACAGGGTGAACGTTCGAGTCCCACAGAGGCAAAGTACATTCACGGGACATCAGTCGCAAGCCCAGCCGCAGCGTCTGTTCGCGAAAGCGGAATCAAGACACGTTGATCACTTTCATGTGCAGATCGGGCGGCTTTGTCCGCGTGGTCATTCCCACTGATGCTGCAATGTCCTGGAAGCCATTGAAAGATTATGTTGTGCCCCTTGTCATGGCTGCGCTGATACATGTGTCGAATTTCTGAGGGCAGTTGTTCATTGGGTCCGTGGCGCATTGGGCTTTGTATACACTGAAGGGCTGCCTTGGAGTCACTAAAGACTGTACATTGTAGCGGTGGCTCATGATTAATGAAATCAAGTGCAGCACGGAGTGCCGCAAGTTTAGCACCCGTTGATGTGGTCAAACATGAAGTGTTTAATTTGATTTCCTCAGATTTTGCCGGGATGATGACTGCAGCAGCTGAGCTAGCGTCAAATGTGCGTAAAGGTGGTGATTTGTGGCGCTGATTATCAGGGCAGCACTCAACAAACTTTCGTGCAAAAGTGCACATTCAATTTCGCGCAGGTGGTAGTGATAGCGGCTATCGTCGTATGTCTTAAATACTCCGACCTGACGAGATTGCCATCTACAGTCTTCGGGAGCTTAGTTGCGTCGGTGGGGCACGAATGGATCACGAATGGCAAAATAAACAGCTTGGAGTCGGAGGGATCAGGACACAGGGATGGTCTACGATCCAGAGAGTCGAAAAGGGAATCGATCTACGCGTCACGGTGTTGTTCGGGGCAAATTGAGTCAATGTCCAGAGATGACGTGGCGTGTGTGCGAGTGGTTCCGCAGGCCGAGCCTGGAGGCAGAGAAGAACGGGACAGGGTGTCTGCGTCAGAGTGCTTGCGTCCACAGCGGTAGATGACGCGAATATCGTAATCCTGGATTCGGTGTGCCCAGTGAGCAAGACGGCCAGATGGTTCTTTCAACGTGGCGAGCCAACGAAGTGCGTGGTGTTCCGTTACTAGGTCGAATGGGTGACCATATAGGTATAGGCGGAACTTGCCAAGTGCCCAGACCAGAGCCAAGCACTCCTTTTCAGTCATGCCGTAATTGGCATATCTTTTAGTCAACGTGCGGCTCGCACAGGCAACGACGTATTCGAGGTAGCCGAGCTTTCGTTGCGCGTGGACGGCGCACAGACCAACCCCGCTGGCGTCTGTATTTGCCTCAGTGCCAGCTACCGGACCCAAAGGGCGGAGAATGGGTGGAGAGCTAAGAAGACGACGCAGCGCATCAAGCTTGACGTCGCATGCACGGGACCAGAAGGAGAGGTCCACGCCACCGCGTAAGAGCTGGGTCAAGATCGACGTGATCGATGCAAAAGTTTGAAAAAAGCGCTGCAAATATGAGCATAGGCCCACAAATTTTGCAGTTATTTGATGTTAGTTGGCTTCGGGAATTCAGCGACTGCATGAGGATTCACAGGGTAGGGTAGAAAGCCGTGGTTGGACATGGTGTGGCCTAAGATGGTCAGCTGCCGCGCGGCGAAGCGGAACTTTGTGAGCTTGAGTTGCAGGCCAGCGTTGCTTTCACACGTCAAAACATTTCCAAGGCGAAGTAGGTGGGTATGAAAATCAGAAGAGAACACCACGAAGTCGTCGAGGTAGCATAGACGCATAGACCACTTGAGGCCACACAACCTATCATTCATGAGTCGTTCAAACGGGACAGGCGCATTAAACAGTCCAAAGAACATCACGTTCAATTCACATAGGCCATCAGGTCTAATCAATGGAGTTCTCTGGGGATCGGTATCATCTATCGGGATCTCCCAATAGCCAGAACGCAAGTCTTTAAGAATGAAAAGAATCCTGCTTTTTGAAGGCTGTCAAGGGCGTCTTCAATGCGTGGCAAAGAATAGACTTCTTCGGGTGTTAGCTTATTATTGACTACCTGCGCATACGTAGGAGGGGCGGCTACAGGTTGCACTGCATGCGCATAAGTAACAGTCGCGGCCACAGGTTGCTAGTGGTGAGCGACGAGAACAGCTTGAACGACCTCTTCCGCACTGACAGTGCAGAGTGATGGCGGCAGTCGAGAGGACGGCTGCAGGGTGAAGCGAACCAACGAAAGTTGACGGACAATTTCCTCGCGCACGAAGTCTTCGATCTGCAGAAGGAGCGGAATGGGCTCGGGAACGGCAACAAGATTCGATAGCGAGCCCGCGTTCGACTGAGGCTGCCGAGTCGAGGTGCGTTGCTTCTTCAACTCATCGTAACTCTGACATAACGTGACGACTTCAGAAAAGGTGTGTGGATTCCTGGCCAGGAGCATCTTGAATGCACCAACGTCGGTGCCTTTGACTATTTGCTGGATTTTATCAACTTCGGGTATGGCGGCGTTAACACTTTGACAAAAGTCAACGACTTCTTCCATGCAGCTCGTCAATGTTTCTCAAGTCTGACTTGCTCGGGTGCGCAAGCGTTGTTCTGCGCGCAGTTGCGGACAGCAGGTTGACGATACACTTCTGTGAATGAAATCTTGAAAGTTGAACATGTCGGGATGTCGCTTTCGTGATTGTGGTACCAGAGTTGGTCAACGCCAGTAAGATAAAATATGACGTTCGTCAACTTCGCGGCGAAGTCCCACTTGTTATGCGTGCTCACCCGTTCATTGGTGGTATCGCTGTCACACCAGTCGTGACAGCGATACCACATCGGTGTCATCTGTACCGCTGAATATAATCGGATCAGGCTGCCGATTAACCGCAGTGCATATGACGGCCTGGGGCGAAGGCACCGATGGTTCTGTGTTGCTGGTCACCATGGGCGGAAGTTCGGGTTCGAAGCTTCAGGGTGCAAGTGACAAGGCAACGCCAGCAACCTTCACCATTTCCTAAGAGGTTCATTGGTGGTGCGTTGCTTCATGGACACTACGAGTAGGAACGGCTAGGCAACGTGATGCACCGTCTCAAAAGACATCAGCCGCCAGCAGCGCGAGCAGAGAGAGCCGAGCATTGGCGATGCTGCTGGACCGAGGCGCGTCTTCTGCACAAAACATATACCATGTTATACCTACGTAAAATGTTTACCTTTTTATGAAAGCGAGGGCCGTATTGACTTTCAAGCACGCTTTCTGTGTCAGCAGTCTCCTGCTGAGAGATTCAGCTGAATTGATACGTAATGTTTATTAGTAACTGTGAAGTCTTGTTCTGTATTGTTATGTATAAAACATGTTATGTGTCCTTGCGTATAGTTATGCGCCGAACGGAGAGAGTTGATGCCATAAAACTTGCTGTCATAAAATTTTGTAAAACAGCAAAAACCCAAAATTCGCACTTTTCTCATGTAGAGGCCTGCTAGAGAGGGCACATTTAAAGGGACACTAACGGCAAATAAAAAGTCGACGCAAACTGTTTAAATACCATTCCAGGAACCTCGCAACGCTTGTTTCGTGCCAAGAAAGGACTTAGTTTAGGAGAAAATTGCATCTGAAGGGTCCGAATACCTTTTTTGAAATTCAAATCTCCCGCCACCCAACCGGGGGAGTGGTGACGTTGCATACACCATCTCCGCCATTGCTGCCATCAGTGAGTAAAACGGCGCCCTAGAAACGGCGGCACCGAGCCAAGACAGAACGGTGGATTCGGCGCTGCAGATGCTTTTTCGTCAAGTGGCGTAGACCGTTCGCGCATTGAACGGCATAATATGGAAGTTAAATTCTCTGCTACTTGCAGTTTGTGCTAGTTTCGCGAGCCAGCAAAACAAGCGCAGCACCACGCGATAACGAAACTGCTGAAACGCGAAAGTGTGGGCGGCGCAGAGTCGAGTGAAAATGAAACCTTTCGACCACCCGCATCGTTGTCTCGAGTAATTTCAATTAGTTCTTTTTTCTAAATATGAAATAGAACTGAATAAATAGCATTTTATTTCGTGCTCTAATACAATATAATGATGTTTTTGCATCAAGTGATTGAGTACAAGTAACAGAATTTACCTGAGGAGTGCTTTTGTCATCGGGCAAGTGCTTCAATGTCCCGGTGTAGCCTCTAATCATGCCCTGCATTTACCTCAGCTTCACAATTCCTAAGGCCCTGTTCGCAATAATATTGACGCCTTACAGATTCTCAAGCAGTAATCTATCACTTTAGCTGGACTTATTATTTCCTTTTAGTGTCTCTTTAAAACATGTGCAGAAGTGTGGACGTCGTACCGGATGTCGGAAAAATGCAGGCGTCCGCCAAATATTTGTCGACGCCCTCCAAACTAAGCAAGCTAACCGAATGTTATTCGACGGCCATGAATGAATGAATCACTAGGCAAGTCGAATAGCGGCGACCTAAAGCAACTTATCAACGGACGAGTTTTCCGAAAGTGTTCATCGTTGAGGAGTTCGGTGCACTCAAGCTTTTCGTTGCTAAATACTTTCTACATAGTAGAACAATGCATCACTTATTTTACTTACACACTGTCCAGGTTCTTACCCAATGATTTGTGCTACATCTTCACACTGCCACCTTCTACTGACGCATTTCAGAAAGCAGTTTGCTGTAGAGAAAAGAGATGGCGCTTTAGGCGGCGCACCGCACGTTGCCTCAGCGATAGCACACGAATACGAAACCATTACCTCTTCTGGCCTACTTCTGCGTGATAAGCTGTCAGAAATGGAACTGGATTTTCGCTAACTGTCTTCATTTATGCTGCAAAAAGTGGAGCGGCGGAGTGAAGATGTGTGCCTGTAGTTGGCTGCAAAATTTCGACTGGCAAATCATGAAATAGAATTTTATTTATTTATTTATTTATTTTACCCTCAGAGTTTGCACATTACAGAAAGAGGGGCATATTACAGACCAATATCGGAAAAACAGTTGATACAATAACAATAAGAATCACGAACAATCACAAGCTTAATACAGAAATGAAACGAAACAGCCGCTACTAAGATAAAGCAGAGTAATTTGAACATCTAAAACTAAAACAACAATAAGCTAAAAACAGAAGAACAAATTCAATACAAATAATTAAGCAATGCTATGCATGTTATTCAAGAAATGCTTGAAGCGCGTTGTATCCGTATAGCTGTAGCTGCTTCTGGCAGCTGATTCCATTCGGAGGTGGTTCTAGGTAAAAATGCCTGTGAATAGGTTACAGTTATACGACGAGGAACATCAACTTTTTCGAGGTGGTCGATTCTAGATGAAATAGAAGGAGGGGATTTAATGAACTGATTGCGGAGATGATTGCTGTGATAGTAAATTTTATGAAAAAGAGCGAGCCGGGCTATTTTACGCCGAAATTTAAGTTTTGGAAGGTTAAGTAGTGAGTTCATCATGGTAACATTGGCTGTGCGGTCATAATTGGATAAGATGAAGCGAACGGAACGATTCTGTGTAGTGGCTGCACGTCTACCGATAACCGACGCGTGCGCTACTGCAACACGCCCCTTTGATAAGGGCTTATATACCGCGGCGCCGAGCGTAGCCCGCGCACTTCTTCCCAGCTCATCACAGCCGGCGGCCCAGCTGTGCTGGCGCTCGCCAGTCACCTTGTCAATGGAATAAAGAAATTCCTTTTGCGTACTTCCTCTGTACCTGCCTGGTTCCTGCCTACCTGGAAGGACACCACATTCGGCACTCTTTCAAGTTCGTTTATCAGTGTAGTACCACCGGGATCCCAGACAGATGATGCCTATTCAAGTGACGGACGAATGTAAGTCGTGTGGAGAAGCTTTTTAAGTGATGGGGTTGCCATATGGAAGTTTGTTCGAAAGTACCCAAGTGATCCGTTAGCTTTGGTGACGATGTGCCTCACATGATGGTTCCATGATAGGTTACTACAAATGTTAACAACGAGATATTTGTAAGATGAAACAGACTCAAGAGGCGTATTATCAAGATGATAGCGTGGTGATGCTAATAAGGTGCGAGATACGCGCATTGATTTGCATTTCGAAATGTTCAGTTCCAATGAATCTGTGTGTCCAAGATCACGGACCGCTGCTACATAAGGACTGCCTCTGCTGCCGGCTCTTCGCGATGCACGGCTTCCCTCCACCATAAAAAAAAGAAGCTTCACTCATCCACCAGAATTAAATCGCTAACCTCCAAGGAAAGGACTTCAAACCCGGAACGTCTCTCGTTATACGTTGACAAATGGAGCAGCACCGCCTCTTGGCATATAGTAAGTTTCCCGCTCGTTATCTACAACACTCACCCCACTTACACGCAAACTTTCACCCACTCTATCACCAACGTATCTAGAATAACTTAGCACACCCATGTGCGAAGCTGAACGTTTCGTAAAGATTCAAACAGTAACTGGCCCACATGAAACTTCTGCCGCCGAAACAAAGGCTTGCAAGGCCACACCGGCGTCATGTACATCCATTGTAAACACCGTGGCAACGGAGGCAGTTGAGGGAAGCAATGGACGTGTCACCAAGTGGCAAAACATAGCAGCACCCACGAGATTGCCATGAAATGGTGTATAACCGTCTGGTAAGCTCGGCATGGAAGCCCTGCCCAAAAGAGGTGGCGGTTTCAGTGAGTGTTGATAGCCTGACCAAAAGGAAGTTACCTTCTAACAAAAATACTACTTTTCAAGAAATTTTGATGAAGCGCATTTACATATTCGTCTGCAAATTCGAGGATGACGAACAGGTCTGCCACAAACCACCAGTCACACTGAACACTTCCCGTTTAACAATGCCTTTTAGATTCTGGCACTCCTACCTTAGGCATACATGTGAGCCAGCACTCGTTTATTGATTCCATTTCAGGCCGCTCTGAATATCCGTACCTGATACACGCATTCCTGCTATGAACTCATTTTACATCTACACCGCTCAGGTACGCGACTTGTTCCCATTGCTAATCTTCAGATTTTGGGCTGCTAAGCTGTGTGCAAAACGTTGACTTGCTTCAACATTATTATCTGTTTTTGTTGCGCAGTTTATGTACCGCAAACAGCGGCGTACTTCTATTTTCTAGGCATTACGCGTTTCCTTTATTTGTTTTTGTAATGATATTGTAATAGCAAGCCGCAGTTGAGATCAGCGAGTGCAAAAAAAAAAAAGAAACATATGTATGACATTATCCAGGGGAATGTATCCGCTGATGTTCTGCGGAGAACCGCACACAAGGGACTAGAGGTGGAAGAGTAAAAGCGACTGTAAGGCATTTTCTAATGCAAGCTGTAGATCAACTTCTACTGGCCCACATGTCCCGTCTTCTTATCATTTGCGCACTGACTTTTTACTAAATTCTTTCCCATTTATTGTAGCGTGTTTGCTACTCGCCTGCCGCCGGCAAATTTCCGCAATTCCTTCCGGCGACTGGCGGTCAAACCTTTTCCGGAGCTTGCCATGCCTGATTGCGCGCTTGTATGCTATGATTTATCCTGTCGTGGTCCACTTGTTGCTTCATTACCCTGCTACTGTATCCTAAAATGTCATTCGCACGCTTTGCCGCATGAGAAAAGGCCCTTTCAGCCCATACCTTGAATGCGCAGTCCGTTATGCAATAAAATTGGGTCTTACAGCGACAGACTCAATGCTTCAAGGACCCCTGAAACGGCTCGGACAAATTTTGTAGACGCGTAGGGTACAGATAAAGTTAATCATTTGCACCACAATTTGTGTGATACGTCTCATATTAAGAGAGGTATGGGAGATTACAAGTAACCCTCCTACATAGTCATGCATTTTCTCCTCAACTCCTTCGACGAGTGATCGGGGCTCAGCTCCTCCTTTACTGGCTCTGCGTCATGATGGCACGTCGTGTCGTCGACTTCCGGTTCTCTAGGAGCGAACGCGCGAAGCCTCTACAAACTCTCCGCCAGTTGCTTGGCAGTCGACTCCAAGCGAGAGCTATCGAAGCAGCATGCGTTGCGAGCATTCTGTCGCAGTGCCGAACGTGTCTTGTATTCCGGTAACCACAGGCGAGCTGGACGTTTCGGCAGAACGGTGGAGGCATAAGCTCAAGCTGATGAACGAAGTTTAGCGTAGACGTACGTGAGCTGCCTGATCGGTCTCCACGGTCCAGCCACCCGTTGGCGCAGAGCTTAAGCAGCCAAACAAAGAGCTAATATTGCTCTAACCAAGCGTAAAACATTTTAAACATTTACAAAAACAATGTGTTAACGATTACACTCGTGCAAAACATTTACGCCAGCAGCAAAGAATACATTTCGTTACTGCTACTGGGTGTGGTTGAGCTCTGTGGTTGTGTTCGCAGTCCACAACGCAACAAAGTCGAATAATAGTGCTCGAAAAAAGACTGAGACGGACTCTGACCGCGGAGCTCTCATCAAAATGGAGCACGTTGTAACACAAGAAGGCGATGCTTGCTGTGTGCCGCAAGTGCTTAAGAGTAGTGAGAAATTGTTCTTGTGCATTCTCTTTCTGTTACTTTCTTTATATAGAAACAAATTAACTAACATTCCAACTATTACGAACATAGTTTGTTCGCCATAAAGGTAGAAAAATTATCGATGGCTGGTCCTGGGCAGCCAATCGGATAGCGCGCCCTACTGACGTCAATTGGGTGATTTACGTCATATGGGTAAGGGCGGCTGAAAATTCCACCGAGCAGTGTGCTGCGATCGGCAGTGATGTACATTTTTAAAACCTTATAATAAATTACACGCTTTACGCGGATCACTTAGATGCGTCAATTAAGGATCAGAAAGACCTTCTCTGACGACTCATTTTGGGTACTAGGCGCGAACACGTACAAGACACAAGGAAGGAGACGGGATAGAGCGCGTTTTATAAGTACGTCCTGTTGGGCGAGTTGGTCACAATTCATCTTGGGTACTAGGCGCGTACACACACAAGACACAAGGAAGGAGACGGGACAGAGCCCCTGAGTGCATTTAGTCAGTACAGTACTCAGTGCATTTGTAGAAAATCGTCAAAATTGTTTGAGGGTTCCTTTCAGTTCTAAACATATACATCGGTTTATTTACACAGTTTATACTTATTGATAGTCGCCTCTTATTGAACGGCAATAGAAATTCCGTGGCATCAGCAAGGTTGTAATATTCAAAGAGGATACTTTTTCTCTTTAGCACTATGCCGCATGAAGTACGCTTGTCTGCGTACACCAAACTTTCTGCCAGAGATCCGCCCTTGAGCTGTCATGACGCCTCTCTCAATCGTGAAGCTCAAAATTTAATTTTGTCGAATGACGCCATCCAACACATAATTCAACATTCCGCAGCCACCCAACCTGCCCGGACTGCAGCAGGGGCCCTATAAGGTAAAGCTATTCCAATATGTTTTTATTCCAATCTTCTCACGTCAAATTTGCGTAACCGCCGACGCAAGCACCGGGCGGTATCCCGAATGGTTGTCTAAAAAGACCAATCAAATACTCTCCCCATTCATAGGAAGTCACTTTCGTTTGCTTTAAAAACGAATAGCATTGCCTACACTGAGCGCCTTGTCTTATCTAATTGGCGGACAAGAAGCGAGGAGTACGCTCAAGTGGGAGGGATTTCATTCATGCGAAGAGAATTCGGCCGAGCCAGTGCACTGAAAATCTATAACAGAAAGAAGAGGGTAGTGCCAGCGTTACTTAGCTTGCGGTGGCTGGTCCAAAATCGCGGCGGCATGCAACGGAAGGTTAAGGATGCCGCTAAAACGGATCCTCAGCAAAAAATAGTTGGCAGAGCGAGGTCGTAAACGTGCCGAAAGTGCTCGAAAATCCCAGCCGGTCACGCAAAAGGCTTTAATGTACACAAATAAACCCATGCTTTCCGGCAGGTGCGAGTAGCCAGTGCCGGAGCAATTGATGGTAGCCATGTTTTATTCCTTTAGGAACGGGGAAGCCTGCGGATGTTCAGAAAAAATTGTTTTGTCGGCAAGCTCATTCATCTTTAACGCGTGCATGTTACTTTGACGCGATGAGTTTTCGCGGTTTTGTGAAGTCGCGTGACAGGCAGGAGAAATGCGTGCAATCCGAAAACTTTTAACTAATAGCCGAGGGCTAATGGCGAAAAAGCGTCGCCTCAGAAATAACTGCTTTTCTTTTGTTCGGCCCAATCGTGCAAAATCAGTGTGTACACGCCATATCAGATGGGCAGCTATCGCGGTTTTCGTGACGTCGCCTGAAAGAAAGGTGAAGTGGGGGTGGTCCAAAAAGTTTTCGCCTAATCGCGCAGGTCTGATTGCAGAATTGGAATAGAAAAGTTTGGAATAGCTTTACGTTATTGCGTCCCAAGTATCCTGACGCTCTCCTCTCCTACATTTGGATTGCCTCCCTTAACTGCCCTTCCCATACTATGCCTTCCAACCTCTTTCCTGAGCCCGACTGTTATTCCCCTCTATTGAAAGGGCTGAGCCATTGCGCCTGCACCTCTCCAAGCGGCGCTTTGGTTCCTTCTTTTGCACCACATGAGGCCATGCCTAGAGCGCGGCCAAACTCACCACTTCGGTAGCTACGTAATCACACTGCACCGAAGTAGCTAACGGTATGAATGAAAGGCCGCTTCAAATAAACTTACATTGATTAATTCATTCATTCAATATGTACCCGCCGTGATTGCTCAGTGGCTATGCTGTTCTGATGCTGAGCACAAGGTCGCGGGATCGAATCCCGGCCACGGCGGCCGCATTTCGATGGGGGCGAAATGCGAAAACACCCGTGTACTTAGATTTAGGTGCAGGTTAAAGAACCCCGGGTGGTCAAAATTTCCGGAGTCATCTACTACGGCGTGCCTCATAATCAGAAAGTGGTTTTGGCAAGTAAAACCCCATAATCTAATATGTGCAGTGGCCGAGGGGCAAGGTTTCGGCTTCGTCAGCGACGCCTGTCTTTGGTTCTTTGGTTGGAGATCTGGTACTCAGGGATATAAACGATTCGGAATATGCAAGGTCGAGGTCGCTCATAGAGGGCCTTAAGTAGAGTTATTATATAATAAAGAGAGCCACATATGCCGTAATATTTGGCTTGTGTGTAGGCGCTTGGCTGTATCTAATGCTGCGCTCAAGAGGCTCGGTAGCTCAGTGCTTTCTTTCGTTTGGCCGGCTGCTCTTGGCACGTGTAGATTGCGACTAGACAGCGTTTTCACCAGGATTCACGTGGTATGTGTAGGGTACAGTGTTTTTGGTTTAAGCCGAAAAGTGTCGGTGACAGCAAATTTCCCAGAGCGTCAATGCATTGGTAGTCCCGTGGTGTGACGGCTTGTCAGATTGGTATTGCAAAATCATTTGTTCTGGCAATGGACTGTCGTGAATACAAGCTAGCACAGTCGAGATCACTTGCCTTTGCGAACTATATCAAAGCTAATGGCCCAAAACGTGTTTAAGTGTCCCTTCGAGATCGCAGTCAACAAAGGTATCGTTGTCAAGCATTTGAATACGTCGTAAAAATAGTTTTTAAAGGCTACTCCTAGTCCCAGCCGACATATGGTAGCATCGCGTCGGCAGTGATTTGATGGCATGCAAAGGCGGTGCAAGACTAGGCGGTGCAGTCGATTGTCTTGAAAACTTGCATGTTCGTGTTTGCCACACAGATAGCGTAGTGTCTCGTAACAGCTTGAGAAGTATTCTGTATCTGAGGGTGACAATTGTATCAGTTCTTGTGTGCTGCCTTCAAGATCTGTCCAAGCAGTGTTATCGGCCTGCTCATTGCCAATAATACCGCAGTGATTACCGCAGCCATTAAAGCTTGGTGTGGTGCCCATTCTCCAATAAAGTACAAATGAACTCGAGCAGGAGTTGTTCGTGTGGTCTGCGCCGAAGGATGAATATCGAAGAAGTTTTAAGACGTGCCACTCCACGACATCGACGGCTGTGGAATTCGTAGCTCCTCGCGCTGCACTTCGCCTCGCAGCCAAGAAGAATCTTCAAGTTGGTCGGTATTCAGTGATTCTAAAGCGGCGCTGCAGTCTTCCATAGATGCCGACTACGGGGGAGGGGGAGGGGCCCGAGCAACTCCCCCCCCCCTCCCGCCGGGCGATGCCGAAGCCTCCTCCCCCCCGCACACCCACACCTAAAGTGCCATAACCAGAGCTTTGTCACCCACACCACTTGAGATTTCTTTTGACTTTCTTCGACCTTTTCACTTGAAATTTTGCGGTGGCTAATAGCTCAGTCCATCATTGCTGGCACGGACGTGCACGGCTTTTAATTCGTTCTTTCGCTTTATTTCTGCAAATCCTGGCAATAGAAAGAACCGGGTATTAGAAGCACAAGCAGCGGCTGCCGCATTCGTATTTTCTCACTTCAACATTGTTTTAAATTTCCACTGTAAACAACATGCGCATACACAATATATTTACATATACACACAGAACAAAGCACTAAAAATATTTTTTGCAGCAGATGGAGGTAGCCAATTAAAAATTATTTCTAAATGTAAGAATAGCCTATGCCTAGAGAATGATTATGTTGCTGTATGTTCACCACGCTTCAAAGTGCTTTGCGTGCTTTTTTGGCCATAAAAATAAACCGAAGGCTTCAGTGACCCCTTCAGTAGTCTTTTATCAATGGTGTGTGAAATGCACGTGAATATTGTGTGTCTCAGTATTGCTTCTCTTTTCAGTAAGCAATGTCAACGACTCATGAAAAACAACTGACAACATTTGTTAGGAATGGATACGGCGTGAGTAGCAAGCGAAGGTCAGAAATATATACAGGGTGTCCCAGCTAATTATTATGCACCAAGTTTGAAAAAAAAAAAGCAATGCGTTACTCGAAGAAAAGGTAGTGCATATTGTTTAGAGTACAGTGGAGTAGCTGCCAGTAATTCTTTTGTTGCAGAAATTTAATTAGGTAGATGTAATTAATTATCTAACTCTAGACGTGCTATCCTAATTATCTAAGTCTCAATGAGGCATTTAAGGCACAGCCAAGGTACATCTAACTGCGGTATTTTCAGCGACGTACTAATTGCGTGCAAATTTTTTCCATACTGATAAATAAGCCACGCAAAATATGTAAAATGCCACGTGACTGCACTCTCACACGGATCATAAAGCAGCGCTTTCGAACAGCCTCCCTCTGAGTTATCTAGAACGAAACAAAGAAAATAAAGGAAAGCATCGTGGTCCAGCTGGGGCCTTATCTGCCGCGCCCCAGCTGAAGTAACAGATCGCGTTTGGTGTCAGTTGGAAACAAGCTGTGATAGCTGTTGTCTTAGCGTAAAGTGCACGGAGTCCCTTTTTTTTTTTTGCTACAATATCTATCACCACAAAAGCGAATTGACAAAGTCAGTGCAAAGGTTTAAAGGTGCATTTTGTTTCGTCCCAGTCGCCATGTGTTTCTCTAATGAACAGAAATAAACTAGAAGGGAGTTAGCCGAGGAGCCCTATACTTATTAGTCATATAAGAAGCCAACGAACACTGACACCAAGGGCAGCATAGGGGAAATTGCTTGTGCTTAATAGATGAAATAAAGAAACGATAAATTATAGGAATTGAAAGTGGATGAAAAAACAAGTTGCCTCAGCTGGGGAACGATACTACAACCTTCGCATTTAATGAGTAATTAAGTCTAATGGGTAGAAGGTAAAGAATACCCTTGCCTTGGGATCTGCAAATGACAACAAGAGGAAGGCCGCACATATATGTATATATCAGTCATGGAAGTGTGGCGGTAGACCAGAGGCATCGACTATCATCAGAAATTATGAAAGCCTAAGACAAACCGGCAGCTTCAAGAAACAGCGGTGGAGGTCTCCATTTATGAATTTTAGCGTACGCACGGATGTTCTAGCATTTATGACCTCATACCCTCATGCCAGCGTGCGAGACGTGGCCGCCCAAGTAGCAATTTCGAAGTCATCATTTTGGAGGATTTTAAATGACGGCCTTAAATCCGTACCACCTTAACCAGCACCAATGCTTAGAAGATAGGGATCTGTAGAATCGTCACAAAAGCCGATGAGTCACCGGACTTCTTGAGCAACATCATGCGCACAGATGAAGGCAATTTTCGCGGAAACGCCTACGTAAATTTGCATAATGCGTACTATTAGAGGGACTACAATCTCGAATGGGTAAAGCGCAATCGGCAGCACTACCAGTAGCCGCTCAATGTGTGGTTCGCAATTTACGCCGGTGCTATAATCGGTCCCATCTTCATCGATCACACACTGACTGGATACCGTTACGTGAACGAAATCTTTGAAGGAGTGGTGGATGAGCTTCTCAGCAAGTCCTGCTGTCACGTCTTCTACTTGTGTGGTATCAGCAATATGGGGCACCAGCACACAGCAGGAGCCGAGCACGAAACTGTCTGGATGCGACTTTTCATGCGCAATAGATTGGAAGGCACGGGCCTATGAATTGGCCGGCTAGGTTATCTGACCTCTCTCCGCTCGATTTCTTTCTTTTGGGTTATGTGAAAGATCGTGCTTACATGATCGAGACGGACGTCAAATTAGTTCAAGGTAAGGATAACGGATGTCTGCCGTGGAATTCTGGCGTCCTTCATCAAGAAAGCCACTAAAGAGGTCACAAAACAGACACAGTACTGCGTAGCTGCAAAAGGAGACCTATTCGAACACGTCCTCTGGGCCGGTGTTCAACGGTGCTTACGAATTCATAGTTAACAAGGGCACAAATCTCATGTTTTTTTTTTTTTTTTTTTTGTGCAGACATCCTGATTGCCGCCATCAGAAGTGGTGTATTTACTTTCTTGAACGCATGGGCTTTGCCTTTTCTCTACACGTTGGTCGCTTCCCTGTCTGTTTATTTCGCTTTTATTTTTTGACACAAACCTGTTTTTGCAGCATGTATACACTTTTATGAAAAATAAAACGGTAATTTTAATTTGGCTTTGGTCCGAAGCAAGTGTCTGGCACGAAATATTGCTTCGCGCGCACTCTTCTTATGTGGTGCGAGCAATGCCCAGATTTTTAATCCTTCTATGCTTATTACATTGCTTTTCGCATTGTGTGCATGGTCAGAGCGGCGCTTCGGCCGCGTTATCAAGGGGATGTTGTTTAAATGTGATCAGTCGGCCTTGAGAGGCGGATAATAAGTGTGACGTAGAAATAAAGGGAAGGAATAGCTGTGAAGCAGCGAAACCTGCTGTTGTTGCTCCTTCCGTACCATTGTCAAAGTGATGCGCTTTCTCTTCGCAGAAAATGCAGTTGCTTTCAATCAGCTTATTTGAGCGCGCTGTTTTATGATGTGGGTGGGAGCGCACTCACGTGGTATTTTTCATATTTCGTGAGGTTTGTTTGCCAGTCGGAAAAAAAATTGCCCGCAATTGGTACGTCACTGAAAACACCGCATTTAGATGTCATTTCGGGGTGCCCACAAATTACTCATTGACACTTCGAAAATTAGGACAGTGCTTCGCGGGTTAGATATCTAATTGCAATTACTGAATTAAATCTCAATAACGAAACAATTACTGGCGGCTACTCCACTGTACTAGAAACAATGAGCACTAGGTTTTCTCCGAGTAACGCAACTGCTCTTTTTTTTAAGTATTGGTGCATGATAGTTGGGGAACACTATAATTCACTCAGTAACCAAAATTGGGCCAAGCGGGATTCGCTCGAAATCAGAATCAACGGCAGTCATGCACAGCAGCGCTTACAGTCGGACTCACAAAATAAGAATGAGAGAGAAAGAGGCTGCAGTTTCGCCTTTCCGGCGAAACTGCAGATTACGACATCGAGATGACTCGGGCTGCGAAATATAACTGTCTCCTACTATGAGGTCTTGTATATGCTCATATAACCCCGTCACTTCAGCACTCAATTCTTCAAGGTAACACGAAGTTTCTTCAAGTGTAAGAAATATATATATGGGGAAATCTCATCGGCCGACCTCCCCCCCCTCCCCTTCCCCAGAGAAATGAAAACTCTCCGCCTATTTCCTTAAAGGGCCACTAAAGGCAAATTCTAAGTCAAGCTAAAGTGATGCATTACTGCTAGAGAATCTCTAACGCATAAATATTATCGTGAACAGAACCCTAATCAAGAAATCGAGGCAAATGCAGGACATGATTAGGGACTCCGCCGGGACCTTGCCTGATGACGAAAAAACACTGCAGTTCAATTGTGTCACTAGTACTCGACTACCCCTTGCAAAAAAGAACACCTTCATATTGTATTATAAGATGAAATAAAATGCTACTTGTCCAGTTTCATTTTATGTTTATAAAGAAAAACTCATTGAAATTTCCGTTGACAACGACGCGGGCGGTCGAAAGGTTTCGTTTTCGCTCGACACTGCGCTACCCACGCTTGCCCGTTTCAGTACTTTCCTGATCGCGTACGGCTGCGCTGGTTTTGCTGGCTGGCGAAACTCGCATAAACTGCAAGTAGCGGAGAATTCAACTTCCATGTTATGCCGTGCAATGCCCGAATGGTCTAAACCACTTGACCAAAAATTAGCAGTGGCTTAGCTCGGCTATGCCAGAATATACGTAGCGAAAGCTATAGCATGGTAGGCCTTGGTTAATCTTGATTGCAAGTCCAGGTTAGTCTGGTTGCCTAGCTATGTTGCGGCGTTTAGCCAGTCGTTCGGCGCGCTGTTCGTCTGTTTCCTGGGCGATTCGTTTCCTCTTCATCTCGTTCCGATGTCGATTCCAGGCTTCCTCCTGCTTATCAGAATTGTCGCCGTCCATACTCATCTCGTTCCGATGTCGATTCCAGGCTTCCTCCTGCTTATCAGAATTGTCGCCGTCCATACTGCCGCCTCAACTGGGGTTGCGGCGCACGCAAGCTCTCCTTTTCAATCCTCCGACATGTTATCAGGCATGCGACGCAATTGGCGAAGCGAGCGGAGGCGAGCGCAATGACGAGGACTGCGGTGTGACGTCATACCAAACGGCGGCGGTTGAAAGGCGCTGCGCAGCGGCGGAACACCTGTGCCTCGGTGCTGCTAGTGCCACATGCGCAGTAGTGACTAGGAAGCGAGAGAGAGAAATATCCGCGGCGAGGCGCGCGTTGTGACGTGATGTGCCTCCTCGGAGCACCGCCACGGCGAAATCGCAAGTTCACGGCCAGTAAAGCTTTCGCTTTAAAAAGCAGCTGCAGCGGTGAATCGGCCCCTCTGTCTTGGCTCAGTGCCGCCATCTGTAGGGCGCCGTTTCGCTCGCCGATGGCAGCAAAGGGCAGTGATGACGTATGCAACGTCACCACTCCCCCTTTGAGTGGCGGGAGATTTGAATTTCGAAAAAAGGTATTCGGACCCTTCAGATCCAATTTTCTCGTAAACTAAGTCCTTTCGTGGCACCAAACATGCGTTGGGAGGTTTCTGGAATGGTATTTAAACAGTTCACGTCGACTTAGTATTTGCCTTTATTAATAAAGTGACAGCGTTCCATCCTCAACGCACACTTTCAAGTTGAGCACGGCTTCATGATGGATAGCCATTGCAGTGAAGGTGCAGCGACAATATTATAGATAGTGGATATTGCTACCAAGTTTGAAGAGATATACAATGATTGCAACAAGATATATATACTGTGTTATGGCATCAATTGGCATTGCGGTTTACAGCGAAATTACCATATGATGTATAATGATGTATACCCTGATGTGCTCGTAAGGATTCGTGATTCACGGCTGGTGTGTTGATATGCAGCGACGCATCAAGATACGGTACTTCAATGGTTACCGAGTCATTGTAGAAATGCAGCAAATCTTGCTATACTCGCTTTAGCGTGCAAGGCACATAAAAAATAAGATAAGACTTTGCTTCTTTCTTTGTTGAAAAAGGATGCGCAAACTTGCGTCCTAATTAGATGAGAGGCTTAGTTTATTATTGAGGCACAGCATTTGACATTATTCAGGATAGATCCCTTATGAATTTCACCATACCGGTCGAGGTCTGCTGTCACGCAATAAAATCCTTACTGCATAGATTAGGACTAGGCATGGGCGACACAAATTGCTTTTTATACAGGGTAGGAACAGCTAATAGCTCATTTTCGACGTATAGAACACATTCTCTTACATTTAAGCAAATACGCAGTCTGAAGTCAAAAGCCGGTAAAGAGAATAGCAGATTCTTAAAAGAAGGGCACTATCATTGGAGAAACTCCAGTGTATGGCCAATAGAAACATCGCAAGAAGGAGGTCTCTGTGTATCCGTAGACTTGCGTGAAGAATTTATTATCTCGAGGAATCATTAAAAATTAAAATAATGTATAACATTCTGATATTCTCATGCCTGTTATCAATATTTATACAAGAATGTGCGTCGACGTTTGCGACATCTATGACTCCACAGAGTCCACAATCTCAGGCATATGTTCTTCTGTGTCTCTTGTACGTTCTTTTACTGTGGTGTACAGTGTATTTCGCTGGTCTCTCTTTTTCGAGATTTATTGTGAAGCATTCTTTGCCGAATTCTTGACACTTTGCGCTTTGAAGGTTCCTCTCTGGCGTAGCTTGAATAAGAAGAAAATAATGTGTGACCGACGGTGGAATCGAACCCTTGCCGTCGAGCACAGCAGACTGCTGCTCCAACTACTAGGGCATGATCGCTTTGTTTTTGTCACCTTCTGCAGGTCACTAGATGCCTTTTAGGTTAGTGGAGTCAAGTCAAACTATGTGTTAATTTTTTTAGCACCTTAGGCCACAATCACACGCGTATTTTTCTCGTTCCAAAGCCAGCTCTCTCTCTCTTATGCTGGGCTCGTGCGACCCCGTCCAACTTCTTCTTTCCTTGTAACTTGTCGTGCTTGGAGGCGCGTTCTTAAATTTCACAATCTCCGGGACCCACCCATTTTGCTCAAAATTTTCCTTGTAGCAGATAACACTACGTAAATTTTACCACGTTGTACCAATCCTATGATCACCCAAGTTAATCAACCTTTAACATTCATTCGCCGGAGTACAAATCACGTCGTTTTAACACACAACATATAACATAGCCATAGGTACGTACGATTATATACTATGTAGTCGCCTATGACGCCAAAATTTCTGTTTCTCTCGCTTACGCGCGTCCAGTACCTACACAGAAACAGTCAATTGCCATGTAGTAAGCTCCATCAAACGGCAGGCATAGAAATCATGCCGCTGCGACCAAACTTGGGTTTCAGCGCAGCCCTCAGCAAAGCAGCACAATATGCTACCCATTTGACCACGCACTACCCAGTCATCCAGGTAGGCGGGAAAGCGCTCAAATACAAACATGCATAGTATACTGAAGGCACGGCCTACGGTGCTGGTGAAGGAAGAAGACAAGCAGCGCGGGCTCGCCCACTTTGCCATAGCTCCCACTGACTTCTTTAGTCCTACCACTGCTAAGCTAGATTAGCCAAACACCCCCATTGCAATAGATACAAACAGATACAAGTAATCGTACATAGACACCTAGCCCCCTGTAAGTGCATGACGTACCCAAAGAATGCGAACGCATTGACACGTGGACTTGATTATCTTTTACGGGTGAGCGCTTTTCACCGCCGAACAAATTTTATTGCTCTGCGTGCAACGCGCCCGCATGTATCCGAAGTTTCTCGAATGTTATCGATGGTTTTGTTGTCACCAAAGCTTGTGTAATATGAATGCATGTGCGACGCGAATTGTGCAGAACGTTCTTATACGCTTTTTATAGGCAGCGGTTGCTTATCCGCTGCTATCAGTGTACGTGATGAAGTGGCACGACATGCACTTGACGTTACGTCATCACATTAATATTCTGTGACAACGGATATTAAGGTGACTGTATGTGCGGGCGCATACGCGGTTGCCCAAGTTGTCTGTCTTGTCAGAGAGCAACAAGCAGCAAGTTTTCTGTTGGGGAACATACCCAGTCCACCATGCCTGCTAGGCAAGACAACAGCCAGCACATGCCCAGGGGCCCAAGGAAGTTGACAACTCGACTCACTAGGAACAGCGGTTTAAAGAAGATAGATAGATAGATAGATAGATAGGTATTGATGAGATAGGCGATGTTTGCTAATTGCGTTAAGGAAACGGTATGCTCCTCTCTCTTAACAAGCATTTACAAAACACCTCTGTTCACGAATAAACATCTCTGACAAAAAATTGTCACCTCCTTCATTCCCTGGAACGAAATAGCGCCCAACCTGGCTCGAGAACTGACGGGCCGAGCAGGTGACGCAACAAATACTGGGAACGGAGAGAGACCGGGTGACAAGCTTTAACGAGAGCACCAGTCACTATAAATTGGGAAGGGCCCATTTCCCGCCGGCACACTCCTGTCTGAAGACGGCAAGCGACGGCATGGCGCCTCTTACAAACAAATACATATCCGAACCCGGTGGCTTACCACCGCTACTAAGTGGACCTTTACGTCGATAGATGTAAATAATACAATAGAATAATATACAATACAGTAAACAATAACAGAATACAATAAACAGAATACAATAAACAAGACCAGAGAGCAGTGGCAGACCGCGTTGCCCAGCTGCGCACCGGAATACCAACTCAAGGCAATCCAGCAGGCTGAAGATGCCGCCAGGGCCCAAGTGCTCGAGGCTGTGATCTAGGCAGAGAGGCCTAGGTATCAAATCTGCTGTCCACAAATAAAGTTTATGCCTCCTCCTGTGCATATATCAAATATCGCATAATGCAAAAAATTTTCGCAGCACAACAAAAGTACCGGAAGTCGGCAGGTACTTACGCGCACAGTCTTGAATGGCGAAATACGGAGCAGCTCTGTAAATGAAAGTTGCTCGGCGAGACATGCGGATCCCAAAATTGAAAGCCAGCATAAGTTAACCTTTGGGACTTCTTTCATTTGGTGCCACAAGAATCACGGAAACGGAAACATATTGCATCAGCTCTCTTCTCATCGAATTTGCATGCTGTCTCTGAAAGAGCTACGCTGCGCGCACATTCGGCTTTATGCTACAAAATGAAGAAACTTGTTTGAATCCCTTGATGCTACTTTCCCGGTGCCAGCGATGCATCTGACCTACCTATGCCACAGTTATTATAGCACGTTTGCCTCCCTTCCGTTGCCCATTTATTCAACTTCTTTCATTGGCTTGCACTGAAAAGCACTGAAAAAAGCACTGAACTAATCGTAACACAAGAGGCAAAGTATGCTAATGCCGCGCATCCGTGCGGAACTTGACACACGTCTATATGGGGCTTTTGCGGCTTGCATGCTCATCTCAGTGAGCCCCGTTAAGCTTCATGAAATATTCATGCGCCGCGTTATGAACGCGCTGCGGTCAGTGTCGAGGAAAGAGCCCTGATGGCGTATCCTGTGTTGGCGTGTCGCTGGTGCTTTGCGTAACTCCGCCTGTGGCGCCGTCTATATTATCTCTCATTTACCCCCTGTGAGCCGCGTAGTATGTCTATATGTGGGGAATAAGGGGTCATTTTCGGTTCCCTAATGAGACGTGTTTCAGTGTGGGCTCATTTTCTGCATGTATGCGGCTTTTCGCCCACGACAATGGCTGTGCCATCAAGAGAAAAAAAGGGAACTGCTGCTACTTGCAGGAATCAGCAGTTATATTTGTTTATGCATTCATGTTAGGAGATATGATCTTGGGTCTTTTAGCGACGGATACGCTAAAAGCAAAGGATGCGGCGAGGGCTTACGCGTATTTGCGGCATGAAAAGTTCGGCGGCATGTTACGCTCCTGTGACACCTGTGACTTACAAGACATAACGAGCCGCAGTGCGAAGCGTGCGGCAAGCCGTTGTTTGCGAGTTTCGGCATCCTCTCTACGTTGCCGTCTCGCATCTTCGTTTTCGCAGTTCGGCTCCTTCGACTCGTTTTAGACGCTTAGCTGCGGCTTCGCGCGCTCGTATTCAGACTCGCGCCAACGACGCTTCTCTTCAACATTACGGGAAAGCAGCACTCGCGTTCGAACGCCTTGCTCTCGCCGCTTCAAGCGTCGCACCTCGTTTCTAGATTGGCGAGTATCCCCGGCCCTAGCGTACTTCCGACGGAGTTATGCAATGTTTTATTGATAGCTCGGATGCTTGTTTTGAGCTTGTTCTTTATTGAAACGTATGCTGTTCTGTGTGTTGTAAGAGTGATTCCATTGAATGTATGCACTGTTTGCTTCACTTTTCTGAGCGTTCGTAACCTCTGCCATATGGGTGTATGAGCCATTCAGAGAGAGGGAAGTAAACTTTATTACAGGCGTATTAGTTATTGAGACCCTGGCCGAGGAACTAGCGTAGAGGTCATGTGACCTCGACGCGATTAGCGCACTCCACCAACATGACAGCATTTTGGGTCATCAGTCTTGATCGTATGCTCCCAGGCCTCGAACGTGGGAGCTTGCCGAAGAATCGTTCTTGGTGAGGGGTTGGATGGGCGCCCCCAAAGTATGTGATTTTTGTCCCTGGTTAGTGCTCCGCAGTGCCTGCAGTCAGGTTTAAACTCTTTGCTTATAAATTTCAGCCAAACTTTTGGTGCTTAGCACGGATCGAGTCTGTACCCGCCCTAGAGTCGTGGTCTGTACCCGCCGTAGAGTCGTGTCCTGCTCCCGGCAGAGAATCGTGCTCGGAAACGGATACGCTTTCCGCGAATCCTTGTAAAATTGAATTAATTCCTAGCCATTTATTTTTTGCTTAGTTAACGGGCTATGAGCCATTACTTACGGGGCTATGAGCCACTGCATCTTTGCTTGCTTACTCATGTATGATGGGGTATAAAGGTTATAAACAGGGATAAGGTGCCTCAGAAAGGCTGGCCAATGTTTCGACAGGAGGACTTACCCCTCGTCAAAGGCGGCCTCGTCATCCTTGGCATGTTAGTCACGTGCGGTTGTTTTCGGTAGGGGCTGTTTGTAAAGGGAGAGAGGCATTACGGATGGTGTTATTTTTGTACCACTCGACTAGACGCTGTGTCTTTAGGTATGTGCTTTAAGGTATGAGCCACTTAAGGCTTTCGCCCTAATAAATGTAATGGCGATGTCAGAAGGACGTAATATTCAGTGCGTGCGATTTTCATCGTTGGCAGGCCGTCAGAGAATATCTAATCGCGGTCGCTGTCAAGCAAACTCACTAGGAATCGCTTTGGTATATCTCATATCAGTTGTTTTCAGCTATCCATTGTCGAGTTTGTATACAGCTGCTTCAGCAGCGGAATAACGCGTACAAAATAGCATCAGCTTCATGAAATTTGCGCCTACTATTAGTTCGGTCCTAGACTTCCGCTAAGTGTATTTTTTTTACCGTAGTTATATTCAACTCCCACTCCGACTGTTGCTTTACTAATCCCAGCTGGAGTGGTGGCTGAGTAGTTATGACGTTCTGGTGGTGAGCGCAACGTGATGGGTTCAACTGCCTTCCGCGGCGGCCGCGTTTTGGTGGTGAAAGAACAGCTCCTTTACTAAGAATGAGATGTACGTTCTGTAGCGTTCCTAACTAGAACGGCAGCAGAAATGACATAATCTCAGTGAGACGGGTGTCGTCCGCCATTTGATTCCAACTTCTTCGTTCTCACTTCTCCCCTAGCCCATTTTTTCGTCTTCATTCATGCGTCCAGCGCAGACCGTTTCACTCTTCCGGACCTCTTTTAATTACATCTCCTGGGTAATACTTGAATATGTTTCCAATAGAGGCGCACTCCGTTTGACCCGAGGCTCCGGTGTGCCAGACATTTTTCAATATTCCATGCTGGCATGCTGTTTTAATCACTTGAAATGGTCCGAAAAATTTAGAATTTGAATGCACAGCTCCTTGGCAGCAGCGGCGGTGGAACGCAGACGCCTTCCAACACTTTCTTCTGGAATTTTGCAGTTGCGCAAACCTGACCTGGTGTAACCCTGCTGCGCAAGGAATCATCGGACTCCATCGCGACACGTGCAAAGACCTGACCACCTAATCACTGCTGCATGCGATCATGATGGCTGCCACGTGTTGCGTCATCGTTCAACAGCTACAAGGGCGCCACCGACAGCTATAAAAGAAGAAACCACTGCCGACCCCCTCTTCAATTGGCAGCAGCGGCGGTGGAACGCAGACGCCTTCCAACACTTTCTTCTGGAATTTTGCAGGTTGGTTATCGCCACCTCCCTGTCATCTACGTATTGATAGACATGTCTTTCGCCGCAGCTGCTGCCACTCTTGCTGCTTTTGAACTAATGCTTTGTTGTAATTCGTGATACTTCTTTTGTTCCTTCTTGGTTCCTGTTCTTGCTTTTTTTTTTTGCTTTTTTTTTGTCGGATAAGCTCCACGTTTGCTTTGGTTGGCGTTCGTGTACCGGTGGACGTAATCTGCCATGAGTGATGTAAGTGTTACCGATTGTGCAAAGTGTGAAAAGGCTATAGAAGCTGACTGTCGATCATTAATATGCAGTGACTGTTCGGGACAGTATCACCTAGGTTCCTGTTCTGGCGTGTCAGAATCTAGGTATAAATCTAAAGGGGACGACTATAAACAGTCTTGGAAATGTACGACGTGCCGTAAAACCAAGACCACTGCGTCCAGCTCTAGGGAACCCGATGACAGCACTGTCACGGCGCTTCTGCTCGACATAAAGGGGAAATTAGATGAGCTGCTTCCTCTCAAGAACACTGTAAATGATATGGAGCTAGGCTTTGATAAAGCACATGTCCGCCCAGTATGACAGCGTCCTCGCCTCCGTCGCAGAACACTCTGGCGAAATTAAGCAACTAAGGAACAGAGTCTCGAAACTTGAAGAAGTTAAAACAGACGTTGAACTCAGGAGAGTGTCTGCGGCTGTAAATGACCTTGAATACCACAGTCGAAAGCTAAACCTTGAAATTCATGGGCTGGCTTACCATGAGAATGAATGTCTTATAACCAGAATAAACGCCCTTGCTGCCAAACTGGAACTTGATCCTCTTAACGAGCAGACCGTCTCCGCCATTCACCGTCTTCATTCACAAAAAGATAAGACACCAGCCGTGCTCGTTCGCTTCACGCGACAGTCGACAAGGGAAAAATGGTTTGAAAAAACGAAAATTATATCAAGGGTAGAACATGATACCTATATGTCCGAAAACCTAACCGGGTATAATAGATCGCTGCTCAAAGTCGCAAAGGAATGGGCACACGTAAACAATTTCAAATTTGTGTGGCATCGCAATGGAAGAATATTAGTCCGGAAAGCAGAACATGCCCATGTACATGTAATCAGGACCGCAACCGATCTCGAGAAGCTCAAAGTATGATCCTGAAGTGTTGTCCCTACGTTTTCCTGTTTCGACATGGCTTCTGTTGACTCGTTACCCCCGTCTGATTTTTTGCATTTTGTTAGACCAGACCATAAAAAATCCACACGATGCTTCCATCTCAACTGCCAGTCAGTGAGAAACAAGCATGACATGCTCGACCTTTTTTTCAGCAGCTTGAACTTTCAGTTTGATATCATTATGTTGTCTGAAACGTGGTATGACCAGCACTCGGTCGTATGGCAACTGCCTAAATATCAGTGCTTTACTAAAAACAGAGAAACGTCGCGAGGTGGTGGTGTCAGTGTGCTTGTCCGTGATAACATTGATGCAAAGTGCATCAATGAATTTTGCTGTATTACTGATGACTACGAAGTCCTAACAGTCGTGAGTGCTCTAATTGTCTACTCAGTTTTCTACCGTCCACCTAGCGGTAATTTAGACAATTTTTTCCAGTTTATTGAAAAGTTCTTCCTTTACGTCGGTGAATTGCAATTTAAACTCGTGTTGGGTGGTGATTTCAATGTCAATATGATGCTCGACAACTCCATGAAGCGAAATTTTGAGGCAGTTATATACGCACATGGCTGTTTCAATGTCATATCATAATACATACTACTCATAATACTACTCATAATACATCTACGTGTATCGACCTATTTATTACAAACATTGCTTTGAGTAAGATTAAATCGGGAGTGTTTTCCTGTGGCCTTAGTGACCATATGCCTATATTTCTGAGCCTGAATCATGCATGTCAACGATCAACTGCTACCGATACCTTCGTACAAGTGATTACGCAGAATGCGTTAGAAAATTTCCATGCCGAATTAGGAAGCATCGACTGGACGGATGTTTATACCACGCAAATACCGGATGTCGCATATGAAAGTTTCCTCAGGCTATTTTCCTCGTGCTATCGCAAATATTTCCCCTTTACTATTATGAAAAAGAAACCTTCCAGGATACGCAAGCCGTGGGTCACAAACAATCTTCTCCATCAAATAAAGAAAAAAAATTGCCTTTATGATAAGTTTATCAAGTCACGAGATCCGAACGACTGGACGGAGTTTAAACGTTTTCGCAATCGTCTCACGAACGAGCTTCGCAACGCGAAAAACCGTTATCATACTGACTTGTTTAACTCTTGTGAACGGGACAGTCAGAAGATATGGAAACAGCTAAATCTTCTGCGCAACCATACACCTATTTCCCAGTCACGTATTAACATTGTCAGTAACGGTGTTCAACTAACCTATGAGTCACTACCTGATGCATTTTTCAATGATTTTCTAGTCGGTAATAATAATATTCCTGTATGCATGAGTGCCTGCGATTTCATAAGGACAAGTGTTGCAGACACGATATTCCTGCACCCGACCAATGAATCGGAGTTAATATGCCTTTTTTCTGAGCTGAGCAACAGCCGCAGTCTGGATGTAGATAATCTGCAGATAAAGCCAATTAAGTATGCCCTAGATATTGTTGCCCCATTGCTAGTATGCATATACAATTTATGCCTCGATACCGGAGTCTTCCCGCATAAAATGCAAGTCGCTAAAGTAATCCCGTTATTCAAGCGTGGGGACAGGACTCTTATGACAAATTACAGGCCCATATCCATTTTGCCAGTCTTCTCAAAAGGCCTGGAAAAGGTTATATTTAAACGTCTTTCTATATTTCTGGAAAATAAAAACCTCTTAACTGACTGTCAGTACGCCTTCCGTAAAAACCGGTCAACACAATTTGCCTTGTTGGATCAAAAAGAATTTATTCTCCAAAACATCGAAGAGTGCTTGCTCACACTTGCAGTGTTAATAGATTTTACAAAAGCTTTTGACTGCATTAATCATGAACTTCTACTCAATAAATTGTTTAACTATGGAATTCGCGGCGTCGCCCTTGACTTAATTAGATCATATCTAAGCTCCAGAGTTCAGTTTACACACGTAAATAACCTGTCATCTCAGTTAAGGAACACATGGATAGGAGTGCCGCAAGGGAGCCTACTTGGCCCTCTACTTTTCAATATCTATGTTAATGATATTGTAAATATTGACAATGACACCAAATACATCATCTATGCTGATGACACTACACTATTGTTTTCGTCTCACCATACCTCAGACTTGTTAAGGACTGCCAATGCAGTACTAGACAAACTACATGTGTGGTCCGTTAAAAATGGTCTCATAATTATAACACTACTAAAACTAAAGCCATATTATTCCAAGCCAAGAACAAAAACGCTACGCTGGCTGCTGACATTACACTAAATTCGGAGAAAATTGAACTAGTGAGCTCAGTTAAGAGCCTAGGGATCATTTTCGACCACGATATGTCGTGGAATAGCCATATATTATCACTTGTCACTAAACTTTCACAGATAGTTGGACTGGTTTTCTCCCTTAGGTACCTTCCACGACATGTAAAAATGCTAACATATAACGCTCTTTTCATCAGTCATCTGAATTATTGCTCCCTTGTCTGGGGTACCACATCTGTCACAAATATAGGTAGACTATTCATAATTCAGAAAAAAATTCTTCGTGTGATATGTGATGTACCATGGGACTCCCCAAGTGAACCTCTTTTCCAAGAACTGAAAATACACAAAGCGCATGATTTGTACACTTACAGGTTAGTCCGTGCATACGTTAGAGAGTGTAAATCGAATAATTGCTGTATCCGTTCCATAGCTAACCTTAAACAGAACATACGCCATTATCAAACACGATCTCCAGAATATTGGCACGTAATGCACCCGCGCACTAATTATGGAAAGCAAATGATTGCTTATACGCTGCCTGTCCTGCTTAACACACTGATCGCCGTTGATATCGATGTTTTACAGTCTTCGTTAACTAGTCTGTATAATTATTATTGCTGCTAGAGCTGGTTTTATGCCTAATACTTTGTACTTGTAGATCACAATATTACTTTTGCAACACTATCTGCTGTTAGTATGTGTGACTGATCTGAGTGTGGTTTTTTTTTTCATACAGCTGATTTCTTAATATGCAAGCTAAGTAACTTGTTTTGGTTTATCAATGTTTGTGTTTATCAATTTGTGTTTGTTTCTTTTGCGTTAATTTATTCGCCCTTTTCTGCTTAATTGTTATCATTTCCATATGCACTGTTTTCCCCCCTGCTGCTGCCATAAAATGGGTCTTAGGACTTAGTCAAGCTGCTGACGCAGCTTTTTTCCTCAAGACCTGTCCATATTCAAATGTATGTTGTATATGGGAATAAAGCACTTACTTACTTACTTACTTACTTACTTACTTACTTACTTACTTTCCAAGGACATAGTCTCCAGGTTGTATGTCCGGTATATCGCTACTGTGCCTTTTATCAAAGTTTCGCTTCATGCCACGCTTGTAGACCTCCTGTTCTTTGACAGTTTTCCTTACTTCCGCGAGTTCGAAGTTCTCTAGGAGGCCTAGCTCACGATCTGCAAAAAGTATGGATGGGCGCTGTACCCGAAGTTGCAAATTGAGGGCTGCAGCCTAAAGCCGTGGTGTATGATCTGTTGTGATGTTTCACAGCGGCCTCGAGACAGCACTTCCAGCCACCGGCAAAGTCTGGATACATCTTCAGATACTGTTTGATGTCTCGTATGGCACGTTCCGCTAGGCCGTTTGCTGCCGGGTGGTATAGAGAAGAATACTTGATCATTATGCTGTGCTCCTGTACCCACTTTGATAATTTGGCACTTCAGAAAGCCGGCCCGTCGACGCAGACGAGCATCTTCGTGTGTTTAAAACATTCAGCCTTGATGAGATCTATTACGCTGTTTGCGTCTTTTTTTGCCAGATTTAGCCGCAATCGTCCTTGTACACTCATCTATGGAGAACAAGAAAGCTTGCGTTCGCTTGACTCCTTCTCCCATCTTTTTGGGCTCCACGAAGACCAAATGAATTACCTCGAAAGGGACGCTTGAATATTCACGGTTTGTCATAACGTCTGTCGTTTGCTTGAATTTAACTTTGTTGACCTGGCAGAGGTGGCATGTGCGGATGTAATGGCTGATGTCGTTTTTCATGCCCGGCCATGTGAATCTCATAAGCAATTTCTGATAAGTCCGCCAGAAGCCATCATGTCCGCCCGATCCAGGAGTGTCGTGGTATAGATGAAGAATCCTTGGAATCAGCTCGTGGTACGTGATACCTTCCATTAATAAACTGGAGCTCTTCTGTAACTTCGCACAGCTTAATATGATTGATTGCCTCTGGATTCTTGCTTGATTCCTGTACAAGTAATCTTGATAGTGCGCCAGCGTCAGTGAGGAGTGGGCCAGGATGGTGCGAAATCACGAAATCAAATTGTTGCAGATAGTTCACCCATCTAGCAATGCGGCCTCTTGGCTAGGCCACGATCAGAAGTTGGGTCAGTGCTTGATGGTCAGTGAAAAGTATGAATTTGGCACCTTCCAGGTAAGTACGAAAGTATTGCACAGCTTTTAAGACGGCCAGAGCTTCCTTTTCTGTGGTAGAGTAATTGATTTTGGGTGGGTTTCCGGGTATAGCTGTAGTACCCCACAACGAAGTGTTTGGTTTGATGAGCTTGTTTGAGGGTTTCTGGTATAGAACTACACCGGTAGCATAATGTGATGCGTCCGTGTTCAGCACGAAAGGCAGATAAAAATCCGGTATTCGCAAGATGAGGTCCGACGATATTAGTTCTACAAGCTCATAATAGACAGCTTCGCACTTCTCGTCCCATTGAAAAGGCACGCCTTTCTGACCTAAACGTGTAAGGCACCTTGTTCTCAGTGCATAATCTTTGATAAACGCTCGGAAGTGTCCTGCTAGGCCAAAAAAAAAAAAAAACACGCAGGGAGTGCTCGTCATAAGGCTTTACTAGCTTGGAGATTTTCTCTACCGATTCTTGTTTAGTGCTTCTAGTGTCTCCATCAAACACCCTGCCAAGAAATACTACGGTATCTTGAAAGAACGCACTTCTCTTTAAGTTGACTTTGAGTTGGGCAGCACTGAGAGCGTCAAGAACTTTTGAAAGATGACTACGGTGTTCGTTGAGTTTGTCTTTGAGTAGATGATGGCGTCGTCGATGTACACATTGCAAAATATGGCCAGGTAAGGTTTCAGAATGTCCGTCATAATCTTCTAAGAATGGGATGTACGTTCGACAAGCCGAGTTGGTCAAAACGAATCCCGAATTCTGGACTGCGGCCTTAGTCATGAGAACCTTTAAAACGGTAAATAAACTCCATGAATCATCGATCATAGCTAATATACTGGCTTATCTATTATTGTGAAAGCAGTTGTACGGACACTTAAGGCGCATTTGTGCCGTCGGCGTTGGCGTCGCCGTAGCTGTCGCCGTCACCGTGAGGTTCGAGTAAAAAGTCAAAGGGAGACAAAGTCGCCGTCGCGCGCCGTATCCTGTATGTGTGAGTTGCGAGTGAAAGCGTGTGAGGGTGAGCTGGCGAATGCGGCTCAATCTCGCGTTTGCGAACGAGGAACACGGGGCCGGAAGCGCGGCCTCCGCTGTCGCGCTCGAGGCACTGGGGTGAGGCGAGGGTGGGAGGGCGTTCTTCTCCGGCGGCTGCTGCTTGCGGATGCCGCATCTTGAAAGCGATCTGCGACGTGGCCACGTGCGCGCCCGCTCGAGCCTCATCTTCAAAGCGAGCCGCGATATTTGCATAGTGCGCGTAGTGCCGGTAGCTTCGTATGCGCTGTGCTTTAGGCGTTTCGTTCGCGTCGGAGCATGGGAGATGCACTAAAGCCAATTCGATCGCTGCTGCTCCAGCACTCCAGCATTTTGATAGCGAGTTACCGCGCTCATCGAGCGAGATGTGTTCATGTTTACCTGTGCACGCGTGACACTGTGCTTGCTCATGTCGTTAAACCATGTTGGCGGGCTAGCTAATCTGAATCCATCATAGAATGGGTAAGCGCGTCCGAATGAGGGCGTAGAATGAAACAAACACACAGAGAGAGCTTTGTCTTTGTGTGTCGGTTTCATTGTACGTCCTCGTTCGGTCACGCTTACATATTATATCATTGGTAATTTAGTTAGTAAGAGAATGTTTACGTGTTTATACGGCTGATAAAAGTGCTGTCCTTACTTCATATAGCTATCTATTACTCTATTACTTTAGTATTGCAATCAGCGCTGCGCCTTTCGGAAGAAACAGCGTCTTTCTTATACCATATCAAACTAGATTAGTGCTTTCGTTTTACTCTCGCTGTCTCTCTCTCTCTCGCTCTCTCCACACACACACACACACACACACACACACACACACACACACACACACACACACACACACACACACACACACACACACACACACACACACACACACACACACACACACACACACACACACACACACACACACACACACACACACACACACACACACACACACACACACACACACACACACACACACACACACACACACACACACACACACACACACACACACACACACACACACACACACACACACACACACACACACACACACACACACACACACACACACACACACACACACACACACACACACACACACATATATAGTTCTAGGTTCACTGTAGAAAACACGCTTCTCAAGCGATCTTCAATTTCCCAACTCTTGCCCTATCTGACTCTAACGTGCGCCTGCGACTTTTCTAATTCAATCATCCCGACCAATTTTCTGCCGGCCCTACTCGTTACATCGCTAGCACAGCTCCTTTTTTACAGCGAAGCTGTAAGCTATCGAACCTGTAATGTATGTAAGAAGTAACGCTAACCCGCATGCATTCCTTGTGTCCGTGGGCAAAAGTAACCTTTTTCATGGGCCGATCCGGAGGTACTGAGCAGTGGCGTAGCTAGGTCGTCTCGCACCCGGGGCCCCTAGGTCTTCTGTCACCTCCCCCCCCCCCCTCGTTTGTAGTCGAGGAAGGCGAGGATATCGACAATTTCCGGGTTTCAGCACCAGTACAGCCGCCTTGGGTACCGCGCACGTCCCCCGGGCCCCCCTCTCCTTCGATTTCTTTCCTAGAGATCGCGAATACAGCAGGTATACAGGCTGTTTTTTCTGCGCCAAATAACACAGGGGGCTGTACTGATACCTTGTGGTAAGCGCATGTGCGCATCTTCTGCCAAACTGTAAGGCTTGGCCGCCAATACAAATGCGGCATCTTGGAAAATATGGCTCACGTCACAAGTAACAAAAAATATGTTTATAAAGTTTTAATTACCAATTTTAGCGGCAATATTGCCTTTGCGAAATTGAAGCCCGACATTCATATCTTGCCCAACCACAACTTCACACAAATCGTCGTAGGTACTATGGCGCGCAGTATTCTGGCTGTGGGAAGCCTTGAACGAAAACGAAAATTAAATTGTGTGTCAGTGACGCTGATCCCCCCACCATGTTAGAAAAATGGAAAACGCCATGGACCTGCCTCCCGGCTGTGCGGGCACCAATGCTATGACAATTACGAGTTCTCTTCATTCTGATCAAGAAAGCCTTGTATTTATTTGCCGATATACGGACAAACGTGATAATCCGAGCTGCGGTACCACCACAAGATTGGCAACACTACAGAGCACGCTTCGCGTCGATTCTTGGCGTCACCATAAAAAAAAGGGCCGCGATAAAGTCCGTGCCAGCGAAAGCTTGCACTACTGTTGGTCTGCACTCGCAATGGAGAGGATTGAGGGATCAACGTCACTGGTCCACTATTTCAGATTTCTTTCACTGCTGCCATACTGGGCGCCGCCAGCAGTGCCAAAGTACTGCATCATGCGCCTTCTGCGGGGAAGCGGTCGCTTAACAAACAAATTGGCAGTGGCTTAGCTCGGCTATGCCACGATATACGTAGCGAAAGCTAAGGCATAACAGGGTTAGCCTCGGTTAATCTTGATTACAAGTCCAGGTTAGTCTGGTTGTCTAGCTATGTTGCGGCGTTTAGCCAGTCGTTCGGCGCGCTGTTCGATTGTTTCCTGGGCGATTCGTTTCCTCTTCATCTCGTTCCGATGTCGATTCCAGGCCTCCTCCTGCTTATAAGAATTGTCGCCGTCCATACTGCCACCTAAACTGTGGTTGCGGCGCACGCGAGCTCTCCTTTTCAATCCTCCGACATGTTATCAGGCATGCAACGCAGCTGGCGAAGCGAGCGGAGGCGAGCGCAACGACGAGGAATGTGGTGTGACGTCATACCAAACGGCGACGGCGGAAAGGCGCGGCGATGCGCAGTGGCGGAACACCTGTGGGTCGGTGCTTCTAGTAATGGCGTATGCGCAGTAGTGACTAGGGCGCGAGAGAGAGAGAAATATCCGCGGTGAGGCGCGCGTTGTGACTTGATGTGCCTCCTCGGAGCACCGCCACGGCTTAATCGCAAGTTCGCGGCCAGTAAATGTTTCGCTTTAAAAATAAGTTTTCTGAAACTTTCGCGGGTAGGAAGGAAAACGTGAAACATACCGGCAGGTTTCGCAACGGCTTCTCGGAGCGAGCGGGAGAGGGGAAGTAAAAGCGAGCCGAACATCGCGGCACCCGTGACTACAGCCTGTCTAGTCATACGCCGCCAAACTCTTCGGCCGCACCGAGTCTGAAGACGATCCAGAGAATCCCATTCGCGACTTTTGGCGCGAGCGCCGGGTGCGCTCGTTGAACGCCCTCTTGCTGCCGTCTTTGTTCAGTGCGCGTTCGGAACGGAAGAGGGGCCCGAGAGCCTCAACGCCTTACAACGGGCCGTAGGCGTCTCGCATCGGCCGCGCGACGCATCGGCTCCGTCAACTTTTGACAGGACCCGTGGAACTTCGGATGTGACCCTCCTGAATTTGACACTACTGGATCTCCAACATCACGAGGAACCTGTCGACAACCGTCTCGTACAGATGGGCTAAACTTTTGGCATTCTACGACAATTTCTTACTTTCGCCGCGCCGCGGATAGCTAACCCTCAAGAGGGTTAGCTTTGACTCCGTCGGCGCCGGGGTTTCCCCGGGACTTACCGGCCGATGGCGACCACCAAGACGGCTGGATACGACCCTACCACCATTTCCTGGGCAGAAATCGAGACTCATGGCTGAGACGAGGACCTGCCACCCACAGAAGATGAGTGTCTTTCCATGATGGTGAATCTCCGCCGGAGACGCCAGCAGAACAAGACGGCTACAAAGGGCGACGCCGCAGCTGCGTCGCCCACGTCAAACACGGCTGCTAGGAATCCCAGCCACCCTGGCAAGCCCGGCAATGCTCGCGTTGCGCTGCTGCTGAACAAGAAGACGGCAACCACCTGGCGCCCGAAGCAGACGCCAAAAATGAATTCGGAGGATCTCATCGTGGTACTCAAGCCGCGTGTGACCTTGGACCTCAAGTCGGCCTTTCGGCATGGAGAAGTGGGAGCGGCAGTGGCCCACTATGTGGGTGGGATGGCAGGAGCTGCTCTCAACGTCTGGCGGGTCTGGGACCAAAATCTCATCGTCTGTGGAGCACAAGTGGTGCAAGCAGCGGACAAGCTTGCCAAAGAATTTGACTTGAAAGTGGGTGAACGCTCTTTCCCCTTTCGGGGTCATGTGAAACTAAATGGTGAAGTGTGCCGAGGTGTGGTCAGTGTACGGGCTGACGAGACCTCCGCATCCCTAAAGGCTAAGCTTGAATGGCGAGAGGGCGATATTGCCTTCATACGGAAACTTGGTACATCCAATGTGGCGGTGGTGACCTTCGTGGGCCGGCGGTTAGCGCGGTACATACACTACAATTGCGAGTGTACCCCGGTCAGGGAGTACAAAAAGACGATCCCCGCCTGCTACATATGTGGCACGATGGGGCACCACGTGGACAATTGTCCCCACCCAGTCGTAGGACGGTGTGGCTACTGCGGCCAACACGTTGGAACTTCGAACCAAGGCCTGGCAGAACACGAGTGCACCCCGACATGCATGATCTGCGGAGGGGCCCACCTCACTGGCTCCAGAGATTGTGTAGGCAAGTTTCGGAAGCTACAGCGACCGGGACAACCTACCCAGCAACACAGGGGTCAACCACTGAAGACGGGCAAGAAGGGACACGTCACCCAGCAGGACCACGTAACCCCGACCAACAAGAAGACGGGCAAGTCCGGGCAAGCCAACAGAAAGCAACCTTCTCAGAGCCAACATGTAAAGTCCGGGACCAGTGCCAAACCGGCAGCCTTCAAGGCCGAGGATTTTCCACCGCTTGGCAACAACCCTACTGCAATCCAGGTGAGCAACTGGGCGGGATTTGCCTCTACTTCCTCTCAACCCTCCCCCACCCCCATGATACTGCAGCTGAGAAAAGAATTAGAAACTCTCAGAAGTCAGAACGCGCAGCTAGCAACTAAACTCAATGCACTGGAAAAGGCTAGGGCAGAGCCGCTTGTTCCAGGAACAATGGATGAGGGGGACGACTCGGCATCTATGTGCTCGAGCTTTGCTCCGATGTCACGCTCCCCTGTAATCGCTAACTTGGAAAGCCGCATAACGGCGCTTGAGCATACCTTGGCCGAACAAATGGCCCAGCTTCCCGGTCTGATTGCGGAGACCATTCAAGCTCGGTTGCAACAAATTGCAGCCACTATAACTCAACAGGTGACGGTACAAGTAACGCAAAACATCAAGGCGTAGATCCAAGCCAGTCCAAAATTGTTTAGGCGCGCAGGACCTGTCAAGGAGGTGAGCCGCCCATCAAAAATGTTTCGGTCTGTCGATGACGATGAAAATGATGATTCCGCCCTAGCAGCTTTGCAAAATGCCGGAGCAGTTGCGGCAGTGGGTGGGTTAGACCAACCAACCTCGAGTCAGCAACATGGCTCAGGGGACTAATCAGTCACCTCGAAAACCAAAACGGGAACCTTTATCGTTAATACAGTGGAATTGTAGAGGATTCCGTGACCGGCATAAAAGAGCACACTTCAGCCTCTACCTCGAAACTCTTGAATTCCTAGCAGCCATTGTAGCTCTGCAAGAACCTGGTGCATCTGCCAAAATGTCGGGCTACAACACATTCCAGAAAGACCCATCCACCTGTATTCTTGTACACAAATCGTACACGGCACAGGAAGTGGATCTAGACATTAATCTGGCCTACTCGTACACAATGGTCACTGTGCTTCCCCTGCGGCGCTCTGACTCATCAGTGCATATTCTTAATATCTATTGTCCGCCCAAACTCAAACACGTTAATTTCTCTGACATCTTTAGTCGGGCGCTGAAGATAGCGGGTCGAGACCCATTGTTGATTGTGGGCGATTTCAATGCTCCCAGTCAACTATGGGGTTACAGGAAGGAGGAAGCACGTGGGCGTAAGCTAGCGGAGCTTATCTCAACGCTAGGCATCACTCTGCAAACCGACCCGGCACACCCTACGCGTATGGGGAATTCCGTCACCAGGGACACGTGCCCTGACCTGACGCTTTCCAAACACGTACAGAACATCGAATGGCACAACATGGAGGACACTCTCGGCAGTGACCATTGTATCATTAATACATTATTACATGTAAGACCTCTAAAGCGGCCACTTATTCACGCTCGTCTCCCAAACTGGCAGGCATTCCGTAAGTCCTTACGAGCCACCGATCTCTTTGAACACGGATATGAAGCATGGGCACGAACACTCACCTCAACCCTCAAACAACACGAGAAGCACATCCAGACAACGGAGGACTGCCCAGCTGTGGATAACCATCTACTCCACCTCTGGGAAGCCCGCCGCAGCCTTACCAAACGCTGGCATAGACAGAAACACAACCGTACCCTCAAAAGACGAATTGTAGAGGTCACCCAAAAGGCCGCGGAATATGCCTCTCACCTGGCTGACACTAACTGGGTGGACCGGTGCAACACAGCAGCTACACAAATGTCTGGTAAGAAGACATGGAGACTTTACCGCCATCTGATTGACCCCTCACAATCAAGAGGAGAAACACAAAGACATTTACAACGTGCACTCCACAACTTCAAAGGCGCCACAATACAGCTGGCCGAGACATTACGGGACAAGTACTTGTGCCAGAAACAGGACAGCAAAGGCACGGAATATCTTTATGCAGGCAAAGATAATCCGGAGCTGGACCAACCGTTCCAACTCTACGACCTCAAGGCGGCTCTGGCCAAGATGCGCAGGGGCACGGCGCCAGGTAGGGACAAGGTTACAGTTACACTGCTGGCCAACCTCCCTGACCAGGCATATGAAGCCCTGCTCGAATACATTAACGCGATTTGGAAAGGGGAAAAACCGGTTCCCTTAGATTGGAAGACAGCACTGGTTACATTTATTCCTAAATAAGGCAAGACAATCAACACAGACAACTTAAGACCTATCTCGCTCACATCGTGTGTGGGCAAACTGATGGAAACGATGGTGCGCGACAGACTCTCAGAATATTTGGAACACCGTAACACCTTCTCGGACACGATGTTCGGCTTTCGCCACCACAAGTCAGCGCAGGACATCCTGCTCCAACTTAACAGATATGTAATACAGCCTATCGAGCACCCTCATAATGGCAAGGTTATCTTAGCCTTGGATTTGAAGGGTGCTTTCGATAACGTTAAGCACAGCGTCATACTGAGTCACCTCAGTGAGACACACTGCGGCCGCAACACTTTCAATTACATAAAGGATTTCTTGACAGATCGGGCTGCACTGATCCGTATTCAAGACACCTAACATGGACCCTATCAAATGGACACGCGGGGCACGCCACAAGGCGCGGTGTTGTCCCCACTGCTCTTCAATTTAGCTATGCTACACCTTCCGGCACAGTGTAATGATATTGAAGGCATACGACATGCGCTGTATGCTGACGATATCACGATCTGGGCCACCGAAGGCAACTTAGGGCACATGGAGGAGAGCCAGCAAGCAGCAGCACGGGTAGTGGAACGCTACGCGGAGCACTGCGGCCTCCAATGTGCACCAGGAAAATCAGAATTTGCTCACCTTAGGGCTTCCCCTAAGGATAATACAAACATCCACTTATCCCTCGGCAGTTGCCCCATCCACGAGTCTAAGGAGATTAGAATTCTGGGACTCTTCGTACACCATCAGCGAAAGGTCGACACAACACTTGAAAAGCTCCGCAAGATTGGAGAGAAGGTGGGTCGAATGGTCCGCCGGGTCTCCAATAAGAGAGGAGCGTTACGAAGCAAGGACGCGGTGAGGCTCGCTCACGCTTTCGTAACTAGCCGCATCCTGTATTCAGTACGCTACCTCCACTTGCGGAAGCGCGATGAAGACAGGATAGAGGTTATCCTCCGCAAAATGATGAAAAGGGCTCTTGATCTCCCGGTATCCACTTCCAACGGACGACTTCTCGATCTTGGAATGGTCAACACCTTCCAGGAGCTCAAAGAAGCTCATCTAACAAATCAATACAAAAGGTTAGCCCAAACACGATCGGGCCGACTACTTCTGGCTCGACTACACATCCAACACGACTTTCACATACAAGAAAGAGTCAGAGTGCCAGAACTATGGAGACGCGTCATCCGTGTTCGACCTCTTCCAACCAAGATGGATAGAGAAGACCATATTTGACGCCGCCAAGCTAGGGCGGAAGCTTTGGAGCGTCACTATGGCAACAAACATGGAGTTTACTATGTAGATGTCGCTGGGCCAAGCCACGGGGGATGGTATACAGCAGCAGTCATACATCAGGGAACACAGGTGGATGGGCTCACTTTTCGTGCACCAGGTACAACAGAAGCAGAAGAGGTAGCCATCGCCCTAGCTGCCTTGGACTCTAATTCTAAATATATCATTACGGATTCGTGTAGCGCGTGCCGTAATTACGAGGCTGGTTGGGTCACCCTATTGGCCGAGCGAATACTGAGAAACTGCAGCAAGGATGTCGATCCAACCCCCCGCTGTATAGTTTGGACTCCTGGCCATCAGGGCCTTCAAGGGAAGGAAGCTGCTGATGCGGCAGCCCGAGCACTCACTTACCGGGCGTCCCCTTTGGCCTCTGAGATCCTGGAACAAGAAGGCGGAATTCTCTTAACTTTCAAAGACATTTCTACCTATTATAAGGATAGCCATCGCCGGTACCCAGCCCCAGCTACAGGACTGGGGAAAGCGAACGAACGCGTTCTACTTCGCTTATACACCAACACAATGCTGTGCCCGGCAGTAATGAAACATTTTGATCCTGCGATCACTGGCAGGTGCCAACACTGTGGCGAGGTGGCTGACACTTATCACATGGTGTGGGCCTGCCAGCAAAATTCGGCTCTCACCCCCCACCCCAACCCTACCCGAGGGGACTGGGAGGCGGCCCTGCTTGGTTGCTCAGACCCTCAGGCCCAAAAGGCCTTGGTGAAGAGGGCCAGGCTGGCGGCTTCGACCAATGGGGTCACGGACTAGGGACTCCACCTAGTATGTAGGGCTCCTGCGCGAGTCCACACCTCTCTTCCTTAATAAATGCTTTCCACCACCTTACAACGCCTGACTATGTTTAGCGACGCCTACTCCTAGCATGAACGCAAGGCACGAGCGCACCCCACATGAAACTGTCCGCTAAGGCGAGTAGTTCAGCGACCATTTTGCGAAATAAATTTTTTAGCCCGCACATTCGTGCAATTATTTCGTGGGGTGTTGATAGAGCTGCAGCCGACAATTCTGCGGCGCAACGCATCGGGAACATGAGCTCGGGCTACTGGATACCTGAGCATTCTTTGCCATTTGCGCCCAGTAAGGCCGGCGGAAAGAGGGGTGTCTTCAGACGTATATGGCACCCCCCCGCCCCACTGGCCCCTTGCATCCGAGGTGCACGGCGCTCTGCCCCCCCCCCCCCCCCCTGCTGCTACGCCACTGGTACTGAGCCCAATCTTGACTTAAACTGAGGCGAAGAGTGTGCATACGCTTCAGAACACATACATAAAAAGTTTTGATAAAGAAAAGCATAAAACATGTCTCATGGCGACATGATGGATAAGGCACCCGTTAACAAGGGGAAGCACACAATGATTGATAACGACATCTGTTCTTGAGAGAGGGCGTTTCGTGACGTCAATACCCATATAAAATATAAACTAAAGCGCAGGTTTGGGACAGAAAAGTTTGTAACGCAGGACGCATTTCCTCCACCTTCGGTGAAAGGGAATGTTATTTCATGTTCTGCGGCCCCTTTTCCTCATGCCATGTCATCCAAAGGTATTTTAAATAATAAAGGAAAAAGACCTGTTTTAACTTCATCACCAGTTATTGAATGAGCCTCTCTCATACAAAACCGACAAAACCGACAAAACCATCGATATATTCTTGGGTAATTGTTGAACCAACAGACTGTCAAGAAAACTTCAAAAGTCGCTAAGTTCGCTCAACCGCTGCACAATGATATTACTATTGAAAGTTTCTCAATAAATTATTTATTGAGAAATAAGTAATTTGTTTCGCGTTTTGTACATGTGTTTTGTTGTGTAGCAGTTGAGTCCACCAAATAATAATGACTTGCATATAAGGGCGACCTTTGAAATTTCGGCTCGCCTTCGCCGTGATGCTCCGTATTAAGTCCAAGGGCGATAACACCGTCGCCGCGCGTCGTGTGCTGTAGTGCGAGTGAAAGCACGCGAAGGAAGCCGACGATCACGGCTCAATCTGGCGCGCGCAAATGAAGAAAGTGTATTGCAAACGTGCCACTTTTCATCGCGCGAAAGGCCGGGGGGGGGGGGGGGATGGGAGGGAGGGAGGAGGCTGGAGCAACTGCGCATTTCTCGACGGGACGCAAGGGGAACGGAGGATCGCCGCTCAATCTTGCGCGCCATACATGGAGGCAATCGTGAAGGCACCGCGAGAGGGAGGGTTGGGCAGCTTGGACTCTGCCAACAAATGCGCACTTTGTACGGCCGCGCGTGGTCGCGTGCGCCTATCTTGAAAATAATCTGCAGATGCCTCATATCTTTCTGCGCGCTGTGTGCTCGCAGCTATTCCGTTTAAGCGATAGACCGCACCAAGGCCACTTGTCACTTGGCTCGCTGCTGCTGCAGCGTTGCTTACACTTGTGTTTCGACAGCGAGTGAACGCGCTCAACGGGTGTAGTACGTTCAAGTCTGCTCGTGCGCGCTGACACCATATGCTTGTTAGTACAGTTACTAAGCGAATGTTTCCAAGCATATGCGGGTGATAAAACTACTATCCCTACATCGTATAGCTGTGCACTAATTTGCTATCGCAATCGATCCTTCACCTTGCGGGCGATACTGCGACTGCTTTAATGCCAAGCCTGCTTTGCCTCATTCTTGTCACTTTGTGGTAGGTAGGTGGGTTCATTTTTCGGCTCGCTTCCATAAAAAGAAACTAATGTGTGACCGACGGTGGCTTCGAACATGGGGCATCGAGCAAAGCAAGCAGCCTGGTGTTCTTAAGTTTTAAGCCACGAGCGCACGCACACTTCTCTCGTTCCAAGGCAAGTCAGCTCTTCGAAACGCTCGGCGAGTGCACCGCGTGTCACTTCCTCGTCTTCTTCAATGAATGAATGAAAAACTTTATTTTCACAAAGGAGGTATACCGGCGAAAGTGGAGCCCTCAGTCCAGGGCCCCTGTGGCCTTTGCCATCTTGCTAGCTCTGTCGATCAGCTTGAGCTGTTCTTCAGGCTTTGAGCAGGACAGCGCAGTCTCCTACTGCTCCGGTGTTGTTGTTTTGTGTACTGGTGCTACCTTTGGTTTCTGGCAGGCCCATGTAACGCGGTAAAGTGTTGCGTGTTCCCCGCATAGCAGGCATTTATTGTCATATGTTGACGGATAGATTTTGCTGAGCAGACTCAGGTTGGGGTATGTATTAGCCTGTAGTTGTCTCCAGGCAACCGACTGCTCTCTACTAAGGTCCTTGTGGGGAGGGGGTAGGTCCTCCTTAGGGCTCTTGGGTTTTCTAAAATCGCTCCATAGCGTCTGGTGACTATCCGGTTCCCTGTCGTGGTGCGCCCCCCGGTTGGCGTATGCTTGGGCGTTGGCGTCGGCACGCTGGTTCCCTGTCACAGTCTCATGACCTGGGGTCCACGTAACGAAGCATCTCGAAAAGGTGATTTTTCTCGTCTTGAGTATGCGGATGGCCGCAGTGGATATGCGTCTACTGCTGTACCTTCTGCACGCTTCTTGTGAGTCCATAAGTATTGCTGTAAGTATTGCGTAAGTATTGCTGTAAGTCCGTAAGTATTGCTTCGCCCTGGTGGGTGATGGCGAGTGCGATTGCCGCTTCCTCAGCCTCGAGGATGTTGTTGCCTTTGATCGAAGCGCAATTGATTTCTCTAAGCTGGTGATCAACAACACTGACTACCGCCCCGGAGTGCTCTTTGTATGTGGTCACGTCGACGTATAACACGTGTTTTCTCACCGCGAAATATCTGTTGTGTGCTTCTGATCTTGCCTTTCTTCTGGCCTTGTGTAATTTAGGGTGCATGTTTCTCGGTATCGGGCTGACCTCAATGATCTCTCGAATCTCTTGAGGTATGCTTTCCGTGCTGTTAACTTCTCTGCAAGCATCCCTCATACACAGTATCTTCAGCGTGTTCCTGCCCGTTGGAGTCAGCATGAGTCTCATTTTCTGCGCGAGAAGGTGAGCTTCGATGGGTTCTTGCACTGTGTTGTTTATGCCCAATTGAAGGAATTTCTCCGTCGAGGTGTTGACCGGCAGTCAGAGAGGGCATTTGTAAGCTTTCCTAAGAATTGCCTCAAATTTTTCTTTTTCCTGCTCGAGCAGTGTTTGGTAGGGGACACTGTATACAATCCTAATGACAACGAGGGCCTGTGTTAGCCTACATGTGTGCTCTTCCTTCATACCACGTCGTCTGTTTGAGATTCTTGCGATCATCCTCGTGATTTGAGCTGTAGTGTTTGCCAGCTGCCTGATTGTGTGATCCACACGACAGTTGCTTTGTATCCACATGCCAAGGATCTTAACTTGGGATACCTCCGGAATCTTCTTCCCCCTTATGAAGATGTCTATGGGGTTTTGCAGATTGTATCCTCTTCTGAAGACTCTGAGCACCTCGGATTTCTCCGGGGAGCAGACAAGTCTGCAGTGTTCAGTGTATGCGTGGACTGTATCTGCTGCACCCTGCAGAAGGTCTTGTTCTTCTGCTAAGGATCCCTTCGTCACCAAGATTGTGACGTCGTTGGCGTATATGGCCTGCCTGAGCCCTTCAATTTTTTCGAGCTTCCGTGCTAACCCGATCATGACAATGTTAAAAAGCGTAGGGGATATCACAGAGCCTTGCGGTGTTCCCTTTTTGGGCATGTTGAAGGTGTCAGTCCTGATGCCTCCTATACCAATGGTAGCGGTTCTGTCACTGAGGAAAGTTTTGACGTAGTTGTGTATTCTCTGCCCGCAACAAATCTTGCTTGAATTCTGTAAATCGTTTGATGGAGTTTTCGTCCAGGTTCCTTATCATGGCGTTGGTGATTCCATCCTTGCCTGGTGTGGTGTCCTTCGTGGCAGACATCACAGCGTGTCTCACTTCTATGGTAATGGGCTCATCTAGAGCGGGATTTGCTTCGCCCGTGTATGCAAAGCTGCAGTCGACGTCCGTTGTATCCCCAATGTAGCGCTGCTTGATGTTCTCTAGCATTTCCAGGTCTGTGCCTTGGAATTGGTGCGCGATTCATTGGGTCGTTTTAAAATGATTTTTTGACTTGGTCATGGTTGGGTCTATAAGAGCTCTTAGCAAAGTCCATGTCTTTTTCCAGCCTAGGGTCCCCAGTAGCTCATTGCATTTTTGGTCCCAGTTGCGCCCTGAGAGTTCTGTCACATACTCTTCGGCTTGTCTGGTGACCCCAACGATCTTTAGTCTGAGTTTTCTGTTGTGGTTCTGCCGCCTCCATCTTCTTAGTAGCCCCGGTCGGGCGTCCCATGGGTGTAAAAGATGATTATCCACCTCGGGTGTGTTTTTGGTGAGGGTGACCTCTCGGGTTAGCCTTTGTCTGCCTTAATTCCTGCGACCCAGCTCGTAATGTCTGTGATCCCAGTGTCATCGGACTTCGCCCTAGTTTTTCTATAGGCTACCCAGTCGGTCAGCCTAGCCTGGCCAAATCTTTTCCTGATCGGGAGGGTTTCTATCTTGATGCGCAAAATGAAGTGGTCGCTGCCAAGCATTTCCCCGTCGTTTCCCCATCGCGTGTCCCTTACCCCTCTGACGAATGCCAAGTCTGGGCACGAATCTCTGTTGATACTGTTACCCACTCGCGTGGGTTGGGTGTGGTCTGTGATGAGACTAAGCTTTCTGCGATCCGTTTCTCTGGCTAAGTCCCTGCCTTTTTGAGTTTCCTTAACGTAGCCCCAGCTTTTGTGCCAGGCATTAAAATCCCCCAGGATGACGAGACCCTTCTTGCCTGCTGCTTGTTCTGCCTTGCGTAACAGGTAGCCAAAGTTGGCTTTCCCCTGGCTGGGCGGGCTGTAAATTTTGATGCATTCTTGGCTTCTGTTTTGGGTAATAATTTCAATAAAGACGTGGTCAATGTCCGTTGCGTCGATGTCGTGGCTGATTACGGTGACAGCTTTGGCAACCAGCGTCGTGACCTTACTATGGCCGAGCCCTTCATAGACTGAGCAGCCCGCAAGAGTGTGTGAGCAGCCGGTTTCCTGTAGGGTGATTATGTCTGGCGGAGCTGTACAGTTAGTGATGTGTTGTTTAAGGCGACCCTGCTTTCTGCGGATCCCACGGCAGCTCCACTGCCATATATTGAGGGTTTCCAACTTGACCGAGCGTTTACGGTTGCTCGCCATACTCAGCCGATGGCCTAGTAGGGTTTAGTTCTGAATTTCATGCCCGTAAATTGTAATAGGCGTTTTCTATGCTTGCGCGCCTCCTCTTGGATGTCAAAAACGAGGTTGCTAAGATCCGCTAGTGCATTGTTCATGGCTACCATGGCAGTTATGAATTCCTGCCGCTCTCTGGTGGCCGACTGAGTTTCTTCTGTTTGCGTGTTTGAGTTTGTCAGCCCCATTCTCAGTGCCTTAAGTACATCTGTGAGCTCGTTGAGCTTCTGTCTATGTTCTGCCCTAAGCGTTTGAATAGCTTGCCTTAGCTGATTTACTTCGTCTTTCTGCGTGTTCGTGTGCTTTGGAGCAGTGGGAGAGGCTGAGAAAAGATGCGCTTTCCAGCTCACCTTACTGTCTTCTTCCTTCTTGTTTATGGTCTTCTTCTGTTGCTTCTTTTTCGTTTCCGGAGCCTGCCTGGTCTTGGACGCGGATCTCGACCTTGATCTAGACGTTGATGTCGAGCTGCAGTTCCTACTGAGCCAGCGTTTCCTGGGCCGGCCATGTTCGCTGGCGCCCCTGGCTTCGGCGTGCGGTTCCTCTTTTTTTCTCGCCTGTGGGCTCCTCGGTTTACAGAGGCGTTCTTTGCACTGCTTTGCCCGTGTCGGCTGCGCTTCCTTGCACAGCGCACACCTGGGCTCGCAGGTGTGTCCGTCTTCGATTACTGGCTCGGCGCAGTTTGAGCAGACAACGGCGTCAGGTGTCGGGCATACATCCCCCCTATGCCCAGGCTTGAAGCATATATAGCAAACTTGTCGCGATGACCGATAGAGGTAGCAACGTGTCTCGCCGCCGTAGTAGTAAACGTAGCGGGGGACGATCTTGACCTCGAAGGTAATTACCATGGTTTGGGAGTTTCCAAGCATTCTTGCGTAAAGTATTTTGACTCCATGGGTACGTACACGAAGGTGGGCTAGTAATTCGGTCGGCGTTGTACTGGAGTCAGGTCCGTGAATCACTCGTTTACACGAATTGTCCGGCGCTGCCACATACGCCGTCACTGCATAGTCTTTCGCACCAAAACGTAGACTTGGAATGCTCTGCACTACATTGGCAGTCTCCATGCTTGGCGTGCTGATTATGGCGATGTTCGATCCGTCGCGCAACCGTATAAACAAGTTGCCTTCGTTGCACATGTCTGGGTTTCCACATGCTTTGGTTATAGCCTGAGCCATCTGATGCGTGCTCAGTTGACTGATGTTTAGCCCATTTTTCGGTCTAATGATGACTTTGAAATTGGTCTTCGGCAGTGGAGGTAGCTTCTCTTGGCGAATGGGATTCTCCTTTAGTTTGGGCTGGCTCGGTGCTGATTTGTCGACCGCTTCGGTCCCGGTATCCGGAACAGTGATCAGCCTTGAGTTGTGGTATTTTGTAGTAAACCATCCCCCGTTGTCAAGGGTTTTCTTTTGCGAGAGGTCGGTAGCGTTGTCGTCGCGTGGGGGGTTCTTTTCGATCGGCGTCGTGGCTCCGATCGTAGCAGACGCGTCGCCGTCAGCCATCCTGGCGCGTCCCGCACGAGCTGGAGCAGCGTTCCGTCGGGCCGACGGCCCGACGCCGCCTAGGCTTAGAGCAGCGTTCTTCTTCGCGGATCTTCAAACAAGCAGAGAACGAGAAATATTGACTTATGGTTGAAAACCGGTTATTCACGGGTTTCGCTTGATTAGTAGAGGGCGATAGAGCACTGCATTTTCGGCCGTGCTCGGTGTTTGCAGCTCGGTGTGTGCAGCCAGGCTGGTGGCACAGTATTGTTTTTTCACCTTGCCAGTTGATAAAACCTCGGCAGCTGCAATCACCTGTGACTGCTCGCAAAGGTGCCATAAGGTCAGGCAGCAAACAGATACCACGGAGCAAAACCTTCAGAGTACATTGTGTGAGTCAAGGTGTGTAATTTGTGCTTAGTTAGGCAGCATTGCCACAGTCACAACTATTCATTGCAGCTCCTAAATTTCAACCACATCAACAAAATAAATTAGGACACTTCCTTCATTCCTTCAGTGCGGTGGCAGATGCTCAGCTGCAGGCTTTCTAGAACCATAAATTATCTTCAGATATTGCCTGTACAGCCTGTAGCACATCTTTCAAGCACTCCAGACAAGTACATCGATTACACTGCACACAGAGCATCTGGTGTCCATTTACCGATAGAGGCAAGGTAGCCCCTAGGACACGTTTTGTGACAGGCATGCTGGACACTTTGTTCCCTGAAATGCAAGCGCCACTTAGTATTTCAGTGCCTGTAGTTGCCTTTACATCTAAATGAATATTGAATACAGAGTAATAACATGAAGACAAAAAAAGCCATCAGCCATCAACTGTGTGGCAAATCTGGGCGCAAGCTATTCTCTTATCAAATGTACCTGTAGGCATTGCGACCAATGTGCTCCCAAGATGTATGAGGAATTAGTCACTGCGGAGCTGTAAGGACATGACAATCCTAGGATGATTATGTTAGCGAACATTGTTTAACTGCGCGAACAAACGGACCACCGAGACAGCATGGGACAAGGACTGGCGCAGTCCTTGTTCTTGCACCCGTCCTTGTCCCATGCTGTCTCTGTCTGCGCCCGTCCTTGTCCCATGCTGTCTCTGACTGCGCCCGTCCTTGTCCCATGCTGTCTCTGTTGTCCGTTTGTTCGCGCAGTTAAACAATGTTCGCTAATATGTACCAACTCGCCCAACAACAAGTTCTTCTAAACTAGAGATGATTATGTTCTCGAGGCTTTTTCCCCCACTTTCCATCTTTTGAAACGTGTATACTGTAGTCATGAAAACAAAAATGCTACAACTGGCATGTGGTAAGTTCTGCGTATTATTTCCTAGCAGCTCAATGAAACGAGCCACGATGACAAATTGAAATGCTGTTACCTCATCAGAGATTCAAATTTCTTAAGCACTAACAAAACGAGATAGGCATTAGGGTGAGCATCACTTAAATACATTACACTGGTTTAAAGTTATTGCACCACCTTGTGCCAGGTAAAAATGTTAGAAACATCAAAAATGTTCAGATTCTACGACCAAGCGTGAAAAGTAAATAAAAACATCATTAAGCTTTGATTAAAGGGGTTCAGAAGCTTTACAACTGGCAGTCTTTGTGATGGACACGCTGATAGATGAGCAGTCATTCCACTGAGACGAGAATGTTGAGGGCTTCGCATGGAAGTCTGCGAGACACTGAAGAGTAGTCCTTGGTCCACATGAATGAGGTTGCTTGCATACACGTCTGGGCCACCATACCGAATGCATGGAGTTACCGGAACTTTTTCTCCCTGCGTTGTGGTAAAGAAAGCATGGTTAAATTTAGACGATATTTAATATGCAAAAAAAATGAGGTGAGGCGTGCAGACAGGACACAAGAGTAGAGAAGTGGACAACACGAACGCGAAAAACACGAAAAATTTCATGAAATTGTTTTAATACATAAAATTTTGTACTATGTGTCATACATTATGAGGGTTCATAACCACAACATATTTCATACATAAGCAGGTAGAATTATAAGCTTGGTCAGTTTGTACAAGCTCGTTTGAGGCAAGAAATCGGGTTTCACAAAGGCAACCTCAACATTCTTGATTGAAAAAGAACACCTCAGATTACTTGCATTCCTGTGAGTGGGAATTGCACAGTTGAAGAAAGACAAATTAAAACTGGCGCACCGATACTGAAAAAAGAATAAGCACCTGCTACTGCAAAAAGCTAAAGAAATGGAGAACATTAAAGAGCAAATACAGTTGTCACTATATATTGATCAAGTACAGCAGAAATTGAAATAATGCAAATTTGAATGCAAGAAACGTAAAAACAGAAACTTGCAGCCAGGCCACTTTGAATTTCCCGCGTTTGCTACACCTCACAACTTTGGCATCGTCCGGTACTCGGGGATAGTAATCGCTTAAATTTAAGATGAACGAGCGTCGGCATAAATTAACAGGATACTTAAACGGGCAATATTTGCGCATAAAACAACTCACGTAGCGAAGCTGCTGCCATATACCCGATGACGCATCTGCGGGCGTTTGGGCGAACTATTCAAAAAGGAATGCGAGTTTCACTTGTTTCACGCCTACTAAGCTAAGATAGAATTTGAGTTTCCGACTAAACTATACTGGATATTTACGCTCCGAGTAAAACGCTGGAAATTTTGTTACGTCACATTGCATAGTATCAAAGTGAGAAAATTGCTTTTATTATGTTCTGTCCAGGCGGCATGTAGCAGCTACCACTCTGATGCAGCGAAAGCATGAAAGTAATACTCGCGGCAAGGAAAACAAACACATACAGCGCCAACGCTGCGCCTCTTAGAGTTAGAACTAAGCACGATCAAGACAGTTTTCTAGCCTTCATAACGCCATGAACACGACCAAACATAGAGCGAAACAACTGTCTGCTCTCGAAAATTATTACCGCTTACATTTACATGCCTATGGCTGCCACAAGCAAAAGTCAATGAGCTAGCTGTCCACAAGCTGCAGGTTAGACTGACAGCAACATATAACGGTAACGTAAAACAATTTCCACGCTGATTAGCAGCCGCGGTGTGCGCTAAGTGCCGCAGTTCTCGTTTGCCGCTCGAAATTCACACCATGATGACGGGCACTGCATCTTTCACATGAAATATTGCACGCTTTGCTCCGGAGCTCAATAGGAGGGCGAAACGCATTTGCACGTACCTGAAATCCGCACGCCGGAAACCCGTCGACGCTTCCGAACCCCGAACGGCTGCTTCACTTGGACGGGAGGCACTTCTATCAAACATTTCACATGTGACATGTCTCACACCGATTATGCGAACATGAGAAAATGACGCAGGCCGCATTGCGACGCCGTCCAGCCGTGCATCCGCCGATGGGCTGCGTGCGCGGACTTGCAGAGAACAAAACCATACAAAACGTTACGCGCGAGAAGATGCGCGGAGACGAAGCAGCGGTGTGGCCATGGAGGAAGGAAACTGAGGAGAGGCCCTACCCCCTCCGCGCGCTAGGAGAAATGTGTGGAGGAAATGACGTAGTAGGTTCTCCTTTTTTGCTGTTTTTTTATTTCTTTGCTGTAGCGGCCACGCCTTTCGGGCCACAATGGCGGCTTTGTTATGGTTCTGTGCGCTCACACGTGTTGCTCACTAGGTTTCGTACCGTGGCAAAGGCGCTGTGCGGGCCAGGTTCGCGTTGGTCTCCGTGTTTAGTTGCGCTGCGTTAGCTGGACCGTGCTCTCCCGGATTTTGCTGTGGCCAGGTGGGACACGAGGAACTAAAGTTCGTGAAATGAACGCGCATGCAACGCTGTACGCAATGTACCGCACCACGGCAATGGCAACGGACGAAGTAATATCCGCGGGAAATATTGCCCTGTTTGGCGGAATCATCCTAACGTGCTAACGATTCTTTAGTATTGCGGTGGAGCGCGCGCGTCCGAGCACCATGGTTGCGCGCAGCGCGGCGTGGTTTCGCGAGAAATGTAAACAAGAGAGGAGAGCTGGCCCGATAGGAGGAGCAACGCCATGAGCAACGCCAACTTCCGGCTTCACTTTAGCTTCACAAAGAGTTTTCTTTTCGTGAGAGTCTTGCCCAGCTCCCAAAGATCTTCTCAAGCTGAGACTTGCTGATGGCTGTATGTGTTTTTTTTTATTGTGCATGCGCTCGAACCACCATGAATCCTACTGTGTAATGACATTAGAGCAGTATTCACGTCCAAAAGGAAATGCAGCCGGTAATTGGGCTTCCTAAGGGTTGTGGCCTGGCGGCAGCCCCCCTCCCATCCCCCGTTTCCGTTTACAAGTTAGGGGGTGGGGTCTTACACCCCCCTCCCCACAGTGTGAGTGGGGGGGTCGCAATTGACCGTGGAGCGGGAAGGAGCGGGGTCATTGCCATAGTAGCAAAAAATTTACAGTTAGTGAGCGTTACAAGTGCCCGGCGTGCCCTCCTTGGCTACGCCGCTACTCGCCCCCCACCTCCCCCACGCAATCGACGCAAATATTGCTATCAGAACGTGCATGACACCCATGCATGACATAACATGAATGACATGCCGCGAAGCTGGCATGGATGTCTTGACATCATCATCATCATCAGCCTATTGTGATGTCCATCGCAGGACGAAAGCTTCTCCAGCGATCTCCAATACCCCTGTCTTCTGCTAACTGGTTCCACATGTCTTCAAGTTTCCTAATTGCATCACGTCCACCTTATTCTCTGCCGTCCTCGTCTGTGCTTCCCTTCCCTTAGCACCCATTCTGCAACTCCAATAGACCAGCAGTTATCTCCCTTACGCATTGCAATGTCTGCCCAGCACGACTTATTCCCCTTGATGTCAACCAGAATATCAGCTATCCCCGTTCGCTCTCTAATCCACATCGCTGTCTTACAGTCTATTATCGTCATGCCTAATATTTTTCATTCCATCGCTCGTTGCGCGGTCCTCACGTCTTCCCAAGCTGCTTTGGTAACTTCCAATTTTTGGTCCCATACGTTACTAACGGTAGAAAACAATGATTAGCAGTAAGCTCCATGGTCATGAATTAGTAATGCCTGCCGTAAGCTCTCCAACTAATTTTTTATCTTTGTTAATTTCCGTGATCAGAGGCCCCTGCGAGTAGTTAACCTCAATAAACGTATTTCTGCACAGGTTCTAGAGGCTGACTGCCGACCATGACATTTCGTTCTCTCGCCAGGCTGCTGAACATTACTTTTCTCTTCTGCATACTAGCTTTCAATCAGACTTTCACACTTTCTGCGAAGGTCCTCAAACGTTTGTTGCAAATAGTCTGCAGCGTTGCTGAGTATTCCAATGTCATCTACAAACCGTAAGTTTGTGAGCTATTGACCGTTAGCCATCACTCCTAACCATTCCCAGTCTAACTGGTTGCACACCGCACACCTTTAAGTATTCAGTGATAGCATTGTAAATATTTTGCCATTGATCATGCGAAGCCTTTCGCAGATATCTGGCAATGCAAAGTCGGCGCGTTAGTGTCATCCGTTCGATATCAACATTTGTGGGAAACTTCATTTTTGACCGCTGTTCGGAGTCAATGCGCTGCTGCCTAGATGTCCTGATCTAATCATTCCAGCTACCTGATTCAAGCGCAGGTAGCGCGCGTTTCATGTATAGCGAATATCAAAGCGTTACCTGCCAATATTTATTTGTCATATACTGTAAGCTTATTCACTTACTTTCTTATAATGAGGGTGTAAATTAGAAAGACTGGGGTGTTCCAAGGGTGTTGTCTTATTGAACACCCGTTCCCGTTAAAAAAGAGCGTTTGAAAGGTGTTACAAGGGTGAAAACATAAGTACACCCGCATTACACCCATAAGGGTGTGAAAATTTTAAGAGTGTAGGATGTTTTTAATTCACGTTTCAAGCGCAATACTAAGAAATGTCTTGCGATTACGATGCTCCCTAATGCGAAATTTGAGTGCAGCTTTATATGTGTTTTCATTTCGCGATACATTGAAGCAAAGAATTTGAGACCGAAATCACCGCAGCTACTGGCAGTGGACCCTGCCGTCAGCGCCTCCGCAGACGGTATGTGGACGCTGGAATGACGAGTGGCATCGGAGCCAGCTGTACATGGACGACGTCGAACGCGCGGGCATTTGGCACGAGCAGATTCGCGCAGTTACTCCGACGCCGATGCTCAACCCAGGACCGGGCGCCTAAGAGTTGCGCACTGCAAAAAACAAGATGCAAAAAGGAGACACGGGCAGAGTACGTGTCATGTGAAAGCTACAGCATGCAGAGGACATCTTGCTGATCCATGTCGTAGCTGCAGCAAGTGCAGCCAATTTTAAATTGTGCGCAAGTCTTATTTATATAGGTTTAAAGCAGAACGTAGCAGACTGGTCACAGGAAAAGTGGCACGCATGAGCGCTGATTATGCTGCACCTTTTCTGATTTCTTTTATTCTTTGTGTACCTTAGTGTTAACTGAATGTGATTCTTATTCTAGCATTTGTGGAAACTATGTCTTCTATTTATGTCCTTTTTATATTGCCCTGCTAACATGAAACTGTCTTCTATTTATGTCCTTTTTATATTGCCCTGCGAACATGAAACAAATCTCGCAACCTATTACTATACATGGACCTACAGTCGACAGGAATGAAAAAAGGATATTTGTGAATGGCTCTTTTTTGCTGTTTCTTGATGATTTGGCTTCCTTGCGATAAGTAAAATTGTCAGGACGTGAAAAGTGAGCATTATACTCCCATTAGGTACTACTATAATTCATAACACTTCGACAAGAATCTGTGATTCTGTGGTCTTAACACTTCGACAAAGTTCTGTGGTAGCGACCTTATCTCGAAGGCCATGCTCTTGGTATATTGCAATGTCGCTCTTCATATACTGTGCTAGTTGCTCGGAACGCGCTGCTGAGAGATCGAATTGAATAAAAACAATGCAATTTTATTCTAATAATTACTTTAAGATCGCCAGATACATTTTTAAATTTTTTTTAATTATGGGTTTTACGTTCCTAAAGCACTTTCTGATTATGAGGCACGCAGTAGTGGAGTGGAGGACTCCGGAAATTTTGATCACCTGGGGTTCTTTAACATGCACTTAAATCTAAGCACACGGGTGTTTTCGCATTTCGCCCCCATCGAAATGCGGCCGCCGCGGCCGGGATACATTGCCAGCGAACACCATGCATGTTGGAAAGCACACTTCGGTATCACCGTCGCCGGACGCTGAAGGGAGCCAGCATGCACCGGAAGCAATGAATGACCACAATCACATATTTTTTGCATACCTCTTGCTATGCATCTGCTGATGAGCGCGACGTGTTCCATTACACTGACCAATTGTAACTTTCCAATCCAGGTCAAGTCCAAAAAGCTCAACAACGTCATTGGTCGTAAATGCGCCTATTAGGTTACGCAGCTGAACGTTAAGATGACAAAAAAAGAAAACGCTTCTATGAATGACTTAGAAATAGCTACTCGCTTAATGCTAGAAATGCATGCCCAACTGAATTCTTTGTAAGACCTATCTTAAGCTGCATGCTTGTATGGATGCTTCTACATGTTTTTTTTTTTCTGTTATTTGCGTAGTTCGCCGGTGCAATAGATTTTCGGTGCAGCAGTAATGACTGCTGCACTGAATGTCTGAATGCTCGAATGACTGAATGCTGGAAATCGGGAATAATTCATGTCACTGCCAGAGAGGGATATTTTACAGGTCATGTCACATTTACAGGTCATGTCACAGGTCATGTCGTGCTAATTAAGTCTCCTTTCAGTAGCACTTTTTCCATCATGAACGTTTACCGACACGCCCAACTGACAGTCATTATACCACAGAAAGACACAACAACTTAGAAGAGCAGATGATTTACCCTTGTACAGTTTGCATGTACCTTCGGCTTCGATTCTCTGCAATTTTTTTTAATTAGTCCCTCTACAGCGCTGGCGCAAAGGTGGCTTTAATCATCGGCATGTTTGTTCAATGTTGTAGCAGATTATTGCAAATTCGTGAAGGCTGTTTTTGGCCTAAGCAGTTTAACGACATCTTCTCCCAGATGTTATATGCTGCTAAATTTTTTGCAAGGAGTTTGCAAAGTTGTGCCTTGGCAAATCAGCTGAATTCTGCAACCGTTATGACGGGAGCTCTAACGGCGTCACCGTAATCCCCACTGAACTGTTTTGTATAACCGATGCCCTTTGCCTCCAAAGCACTCGTGAAGTGCGAATCGGAGTTCGAGAGAGCTGTTTAGTGACAGCACAAAATGGAGGGAATTCTTAGCGCTTATCGATCAGCGAACGACAGAAGCGTAGCCGTAGGGCAAATGTAGATCTCCATCAGAGGGCCTCCACTTTCTCCACGTGATAGGTATTTGCGAGAGCACCACTCCATATAGGAGGTTTTCATGCATGCACAAAGCGCCGGCGGATATGACCGGCAAGGTAATGACGTAGCAGGTGCAATTACTCCCGTCTCTAGGTCATGAAGTCAATTTAAGCCTTCGGGCTGTTTCGCTATCCTGAAATTGGTATCTTAAGTAACTATGCCTTACTCCACGATGTCATTGCTGAACTATACTCCGTTCCATACATAGCAGTCAATGTATGGAGGCTAGAGAGACTTGTTGCTTTTCTTTCCCCGAGATCCAGAAAGAAAGCTAAAAAACATGTATGGGGGTTGGCCCGCACCACTCTGAGGTATACCGGGCAGAAAACCACATATAAAATAAATGAACAGAGGCTGCAAGAGTAGCCCAAAGCAATATTAAGAAAAAGACAATAAAGAAAAAAATGGAAGCTAAGCCTGGAGGATACTGACATAGTACCAAGGACAGATGAATTAAGTGAAATTGAAACCGGAATGCGCTAGACGATAAATCGCGCTTCTTGTAATAGAGTAGCTGGATTCGGCAGTGATGCGCAGTTGTCACTCTGCTACCGGTTTATTGTATTCCGTCAAAGGGAGCATAAAGCGCCACAGAAAAGCCCACAGAAGATCGGCAGCCGTCCACTGCACGATGGGGATGCCTTGGCGAGAAGATGCGCAGAGCAGGATGCACCCAGAGTAGCATGTACCTGGATTGCGCATGGCCTGCAGGCTAGACAGAGATGACGGGACGAGGCAAGGAACAGAAGAAGCACGAGAAAAAGAGGTTAAAAGGACCGAGGAAAGCATGAAAAGGATAGGAGGAACATCAAGATGAAGCATGCAGTCAATGCCAACTATGGTTAGGATAACCCGACCATCGTTTGCTTAAACAATGTAGTTGGCATGCAACAAACATGCGAAAGTAATATGAGAATAAAAGAAGAGTGCAGCAGAAAAATTACTAAGGGGCACCTGGGCGCGTATGAGCATGGGAGGGGCAGACTGCATAATTCTTCTTGCAGTGGCTTCGCTAGCACTTGGATATAGCTTGGAGTTTATTTGGAGTTTATTTTATTTAACCACAGTGTTTCAATGTTTAATTTTTTTATTATTCATACATGAGGCAAAGTTACAATGCGTGGTGTGGAATGCGGGAAGAAAGCTGCTATATAGCTGCGATATAGCTGCGATAGCAAGCTGCAATACAAACGCAGCTTGACTGGCCCCACATCCCAGCAATACAAGGCAGAAAAGTTACAGCATTCGTAAAGTCACGAAAACAAGTAAATAGGCACATAAATACATAGTGAAATCGGCAAAATAAGAAATAAAATTATACAAAAAGAAAAATGCAGAAATATGTTCACTCCTCGAAAAAAAATTAAATCGAAAAATAAAATGCAGAATTTTATGCCGCATATTTCGCAACAAGAAAACAGAACAACAAATACATCATGTCAGTAAAAAAAAGATTGGACATATCCTGTCGAGAAAGAAGGCGCAATCGCTCTAATGACAAATTGAATTTGTTTGGTATGTGTGGGAGTGAATGTTTCAGCATTTGGCGACCATAGTTTGTTCGGCATTGAGGAACCTTCCAATAATCGTTCTGTCTAGTAGGTCGAGACGAGGTGCTGCGCTCTAAGCATGCTATGGAGGTAAGATGATTATGACCTTTGTTAAATTCAGTTTTCAAAGACACTAATAAACAATATTAATACATGTTATCAAATCCTAACACTTTGAATTTACTGAATAAAAACGAGGTATGTCCATTATATTCAGCATTTGCAATACAACGTAATGCATTTTTTTGTAAGCGTGAGTAATATTTACTTAGATTGCACGGTGCCAGTGCCCCACACCAAACGACCATAGCGTAGCTGTGAGCAAAAAAGCGTGTTATAGATAATTAACATCTGTGTAGTCGGTAGAAATGACTGACATCTCCCAAGCATGCCTAGTGCCTTACTTAGCTTTTTTTTACCATTTCACTGTGGGAATCCCATAACATAAGCTCGTGAAAAACTATTCCCAATGCTTTTGCTGTCGCCCAAAAATCAACCGCAGAATCGTTCAGGTATAGCTTTGAAGTACCTGTGTACGTTGTTCCCTTCGATCGAAACAGAACGGGGGTGCTATGCAGGATGCGCCGAGTTTCTCGTTCACCCGAGTTTTACCCGAGTTTGCCCGACGGCAGTCAGTGAACGGAGATAGCGCAGAACGCGCAAAAGCTACAGGCAAAAAAATATGTAGACAAAAAGCAGCGTATGACAACGTGAGCGCACCCTGCGCGGCAGGCTGCTTCCACGTTTCAAGCGCAGAAGGCTGCACAACGAAACGCGCCAGCGCCGCGTATTGTTATCAGCGGATTATCACAACTTAGCAATACCGTGACTGTCCCGCTGTCTGTCTGCACACTTGCCGTGAACCGCTTGCCACGCCTTTCCCGGGCGCGTCTAGGGCGTGCCTCCTCTTTCGTGCACTATCATTCTTTCCTCCTTCGAATGCGAACAGGGTACAGCGGCGCATTCTTGCACCTACACTTTCACTCAAACGAATACGTTAAAGTACAACAAATAAAATAACGAACATTTTTATTGCTTTAAGTATCTGTTTTTTTGTTTTCAGTGCTAGAAATTTGTGATGACAAACGGAGATCGAGCAAATTATCAAATTTTGCACTTCTTGCCGCGAGTGGCGACAGTGAGGCGAAAGCTTAGAAGCAGATACATTGAAGAGGGTCACGCACACGAGGGCGTTCATACAGTGGTAAGTTGCCTAGGGGCGCTGCAGTACCATTCTCAATAAAGTCAGTCATGATCCATGGAGGGTCATGGCCACTCTTTCTCTATTAGGGGAATAGAAACGCAGCGCCGCGGTACGGCTGTTCATCGCAGGCGCTTCACTAGGCTATTAAGGCCCCCGCTTTAGCAACTAAAAACGACACAACGGCTGTCGTTGCAAAATGGCGGTATGTTATTTTAGAGTCCGTAGTGACGCAGTTCAGTGAAAATGTATCAGTTTATCTTTGTGCGCGAAGCCTCTGCGATACATTGCGAAAAGTGCGTGCTTCCCAGCGACACAATTCATCGCTTGTCATCGCTTGCCCGGTGAAGGTGCCTCTGAGCGCATGTACGCAGTATATGAGTGTGTTGTGCAGTCGAAGGCGCTTGCGGATTACCTCTGCTGGAGCCAGCAGCGATCGCAGATGGATATCGTAACGACACCGCAGCAATCGCATTTGGCAGGTGAGGGCTCTTGTGTGCAGTTATGAAATCAGACTTCGAACGGAGAGAGGTGTAGGAACTGTTGAGTGCGCAGTGCTTGTGATGAAGAAATGCCATTGCACTGGGATTCTCGGACGCTGATCGTGTTTACGACGCTGTGGCTCCGTTTCATCACCGATGACAGAGCAGCCATCTCATACGACTGCTGCGATACGCACTCCTCGGCATCGTCGTCCCCCTCGGCGCATCGACGCCTTGCAAGCAGCTACAGTGACGTGCCGACAATTTACTGTGCGCTACGCGCCACAATGCAGGCAATGAAACCGTGTTGTGGGGCCATCTGAGCCCGAGAAGATGTATGCATAAGCCAGCGACAGTCAACGCTTTGTTTTTGATAGTGGTGCTCAGTACATCACCGATGACAGTGCGTTGTGCGTGCTTTATGTCGGCGGTCAAGATTGTTGATGCCTCTCAGCTCGACACCGCGTCGCTGTTGCCGGAAGATAAGTTGGGCGTGGCCCAACTGTAGTGGGTGCGCGCACAAGAGTTACATGCCTCGCGTGGGGCGTGACCTTTGGTTTTGAGTGACAGGCGAACTCCTGCTAAACTCGTACATCGCGAAACCCCCTCCGAGTTCAACTCGGGAACATGGCGGCGGCAGCAGCAGCCTGTGTCAATGCATCCAGCGGCAGCAAGCGTCAGTATGACCGTCCGGACCCGTTGACCTACATGACCGACGGAAAGTTTCAGCGTCATTTTCGCCTGTCGAAGACATCAGTGCGCTTGCTGTGTGACGTGCTAGGCGAAGGCTCTCGTCTGCGGAGTCAGCGTCGCGGGCTTCATTCGCTCACCGTCGTAGAGCAAGTCCTCTGTGCCCTCTGTTTCTACGGGACTGGGACTTTTCAGGGAAGCGTCGGCGCCGAGCGTTACATTGGACGCCATCAAACTACTGTTAGCCACTGTGTCAGAGATGTGTCTGACGCGCTTATCGATGCGGCAGTGCGTAAGCGGTGGCTAGCTTTCCCGAATACTGCGGCTGAGCGGGCATATATAAAAGAATGCTTCCTACTTCGTGGGAACATTACGAACGTAGTCGGGTGTGTCGACGGAACGTACGTAGGAATGAATTCGCCTTCAATGTCAGCGTTACTGTGATTAACATTGAAGCAATATTTAGACGCGCCATACTGCCAAATTTGTCGCTTCTGTGTAGCCGACTGAAATTTTGTGTTAGCGACATCTCACATGCGGCTGCTTATGATACTGACTTTTTGGCTGGTTGATGACTTCTGTCCGGTTGTTCTACTTGTCTGTCAGGGTGCCTTCCAAATGGCTCACATTCTTGGGAAAGAGGTTAAGTATAAATAGATAAATGGATATCACAAGTTGTGTGACGTAACCTATGAATGCTAATTTCATAAAGAACTTGGGGTTCTTCATTGGTGAAGTAACTTAGTATGCACAATGCTGAACTTTGGTCATGCGTAATCTATCGGCCGCAGTATGAAACAGCGAGGCATTGCACAATTTGTTGCAGCGCGAGATGTGGATGTTGCGCCAAGCCGGTTGTGCCTATGCATTTGTGGCGAAATGAAAATGCATTAAGAATCTTGGTGTGTTGGCTTGCATGAAGAAAATACTTCAGAGTGTTTGCTCTGTTCACTGTCGATGCATGTGCCAGAGGGTCAATGCATCTTCTTTTTTTTGGAGGGGGGGGGGGCGGCGTTATTCTGGATTGATAAATCATATATTTTCGTCTCTAATGGGGCTCTCATTCTTAAGCAGTAGAACAATGCACTTCCAATGCTCTGCACAACTCTCTGTACGTGAAGATGTCATGAAGCACCAAGGCAAAATTACATATCGGGAGAAATGTGGTGCAGATGCCAATGAAAAGTGGGTCTTTAACCCACCATGATAAAAATAAATATTGCAGAGCATATAGACCGTTTGTACAGCTTTAGAGCAATGATTACACAAAATGTGATATGCTCAAATGAGTAAACACTTGCCACAATGCCAAAGTAGGATGAGCGACATGCAGCATATATTGGCATTGAACATGTCTCGTAACCGTTATTTTTATTGTAAGCCCTCTCTGTCACACCTTTCCCTCCGGCACTCCCTTTACTGAAACGTGGCACTGTCTTTCCGTTGGTGTCGTGATGGTAATGGTAACGGCAGCAGCAAGGCTGGTTAATGCTTGCCCCTTTGATTTGTGTGAGTTTAGTAGTAAAAAATATGGCACGTGCATACATACACCTGTGCTGCAAAATTTAACACTTGTGATTTTTTGGAGAGCTAATTTGTGTTGGGGTATTTCAAAGATGTGCGCCATTGTGGCCTAATAACTAGAGCATTGGTGAGGTTGAAGACTGGGTGTATTGGTATAGAAGCTTGAAATTGAATTGCACAACAATTCGACGGGACACAAAGAGAAATACAGACAGCAGAATGCTCTGCTGTATGTGTTACTCTTCTTCGTGTGCCGTTGAATTGTTGTGCGATCCAAGTTCAAATAGAGCATTGGGCTTCTTTGGTGCAGGACCGAGGAAGTGTGAGCTATTCGACAATATGCCAGTGCCTTGCCACACAATTATGGAAGTCGGAAGGTTTGCAAACAAAGCTTTGCTTTCACATCCACCTGCTCATGTAATACAAGCACTGATTGAAAGAACCATCATACAAAAATAATGGTAAAATCAATGGCCTGTGAAAAGTGTAATTTGTATATTTGCACTGTTGACACAATAGGTGCCATACCGGCCTCAAAATTGTACTGGACAGAGCAGTTTGTTTCCTATGTGAAGCACAACCTTCCATTACATGCTGTGCAGATAACCAAGTTCAGTTTGTTTTGACGTGCTACAGAATATTCACTGTAATCTGTTTTTGATTCTAAAGAAGTGCCAAACACCACCTCTTTTTCAAGGATGTCATGGAAATATTTGGCGAGACCTTTTTACAGCCCCTCATAATGGAAGTGGGGCCAGCCAGCTTTGCTTGGATGCCTTTATAGATTTCTGCTCCTGATCATTGTGTGCTATGAAGTTGCAGAAGTCTATGCAACTGGTGCAAGGCATTACATGTTTCTCTAGTCGGATACAACTTTAGGAGGCTGCGGAATCTGCACTTTAAGGCAGGTGAACGCAAGCCTGCACCAATGGGCACGCACTCTAGGCTGACATCGTGCCGCCAGACAGACTAATACCTGCTCGTTGGAAAGGGACTATTTCTTTAGACATGGAGGCAATCGACTGCTGCGCTTTGGTCATCTGGGTGGGGCCTCTCCTGTCTTCTGAAGTTTTATCCGACTCTAAAGGATGCTGCTTTTCATACTACACGAAAGGACAACGTGTACAATTATTTGGCCTATGAAATAGATACACGAGAAGTGTGCCATGCAAGGGCTTAAGATGTGTGAAAATTAGTACATGCAATTATAAGACAATGTTAAAGAATATGTGGTATCGAACATGTATGTAACGGCACATTTGAATCGGGGAGTGTTGCAGTCATATGCACAGTCTATAGGTGATAGCATGATTAAACTCCTGCTGTTTCCTGTCTTCATTGTGAATTATGCACACCGTTCATCTTGTGGCTAATCAACACGCACTGTATTCTTGCACATAGAAAGAACAAACAGCACAATGACGTGTATGCTGCATTAGTGTATTTTTTATTTACATAGTCAAAGAGTGGCACAGCTTGTCTTACGTTTTTGCCTATTTTGAAGGGACACCAAGTGCATGTTACAAGTCTCCTAATATGCACAGCACAATGTTTACTGCAATAATTTTATTCATCTTCTTGAATAATAAACAAAATATTACACTGAAAGCTCCTTTATAAGGTGCCTTCTGTGGGCTCGACAGGAAAGCAGTGAGGGCACCGATACTACTATTGCAGAGCAGCCCTCTGGACCTCTGCCACACACTCAAGAGCACGTGCCTGGCGCTCGCCTACTGCCACCAGGCGGTTGAGTGCCTCCAGCAGCAGAATGTTTTGCTGCAAAAAAAGTGTATTGGAATGAATCAGCCACATACAAACCATTATTTACAAAAAAAATGCTCGTTGCACTATTAGTACCAAGTGCCATTAACTGTGGAAGCCTGTAGTGTAGTATGCATAATAAAACAATGTGTCGGGACAACGTTGCTTTATTTTTCATAACTGGGGTTTTCTTTTTCAGAGCCAATTGTCATGTTGATTAGTGTGCCAGCAGCTGAGGTGCCCCCCACCTTCACGAGTCTCTACTGTCAGCACCACAAACCTATTTTTGTTCGCTGCAAAACAAATGCTTCACCCTACAATCTCGTCTTATACGAGCTGATTGCATCCTATGCCTACAAACATATTTTTATCCCATTACGCAGTGTTCTACCATACTCGGCTGTAGTTCTCTCTCCTTGACGTCTATTCTGTCACGCTTATGTAATCGCCTGTTATGAATTGGCAACGAGTGATCGAATACGTGCATGGCCTGCCTGCCGATTCCAATTTTTTTCTTAATCTCAACTAGCATATCTGTTGCCACGGTTTACTACGCCACTGTCTTCCTGCCTTAATGCTATCTCCAACAATTTTTGTTACATCGCTTTCTGCACAGTCCTTGACATCTCAAGTTTCTTTGTTAACCTCCAAGTTTATGTCCCATATTGCATAACCGGTAGAATGCAATGATTCTAAACTTTTTTCAAGGATATCGGTAACGTGGCGATCACGATTCGGTAATGCCTTCCATGTGCTGTTCAACCCGTGAAATTTTTGTATAAGTTTCCTGCTTTATATCAGTACCTGCTATTGATATTTCACCTGGATAAAGATACTCTTCCATAAATTTTGCGGGCTTGATATCACTCATGAATTTCTGTTATCTCGCGAAGTTAGTGAAGGTTACCTTCATCTTTTCCATATTTTCGCTGGCCCGCTTGCATGTAAAAGCACGAACACTCATTGGTTCTCACTGCCTTCTTTAAGCTGCTGGACATTCAGTTCGTTACTACGAAAGTGACTTAATCCGTGCACTCTTATTATGCTAAATATGAAACAGTAGAAATATACTTATCTGCAGTTTGTCGATGTCTCCTTCACTGTGTTGGTAGCGAGATCCATCGTCGGTACCACCTCCTTGTCGCATCGTAGCTATATAGGCTGTCTTCCTTTTTTACACACTATGTAATGTTCGGGACGCTCGCAGTCACGCAGAGTGGATGAACTCGCAGAAGCAGCACCGGACAAGTTGTTTCTTCAGCACGGCGCCGTGAACAGTAGGTGCGCGTAGCGATATGTAAAATCGCCGAAGCTATTGGCAGTCTTACGGTGTGCCCGGAAAGATTGCTGACGGAGGCACAGAACTATCCAAGAAATAGTGGTCATTGTCGAGCCTGATCACTACGTCGCGCACTGCAAGCTCGTTCTACGAGTTTGTTTACACTGGGCCTCTTCGATGTTTAGCCGCCATGCTCGCCCGGTGAATGGATGTGATGACTAGTGTTCCTGTATATGCTCCCGCAGGGAGCAGAGTTGCGCATAACTTTTCCGGCGCCGCTCGCACCGCTATTGGCCGAGCGCGAAAAATGACGTCAAATGATCTGCGCCGCTGCGAAGCCAACTTTACGGGCGCATCGCCGACTCATGCGAACTCGTCGTTTCCGTCAGTACTATCGCCATTACAATCAGTGGACCGTCGATCGTGCGTTCAGAGGAGCAGCTAGAAGCTCTTGCATGTTGAATCTTTTTCTACTTGCAGATTTGCTGCTACTAAATAGTAAGCACTACTAAATAGTAAGTACTACCAAATAGTAATAGTAAATAAAAGTAAGTTTTGCTTAAGATATGCGCATGTCAACATTTGAAATGCGCTTAAATCTGTGTCTGCACCGCATGTATCGAAAACGTGCAGTTGTTGTGAACGATGGTTAGTGATAAATGGCGCTCTGTTAACGGTCACTGACATAACTGCTGGCACGATAGCTCTCTTGGCGACGGTCATTATTCGGCTGGTTTCGGTAGCCAAAATGCGCTAAGTGTCCATCTTACGTGTGTGAAGTTGTAAACACTCTTTAAAACATTTCTTGCTTTCTGACCATTATAAGACAACTTCATATGCATGCTGAAAATCATTGCACCGCTTTTTGTGGCAACGTACTGCGCGTTTGCGAGCGAACTTTGGAGCTGTTCGAGCCACGGGAATACTTTATTTTGGGGAATCGAAGGCGGTCCTACCCCCTATTTGTACGTTCGTGTGTGTGTTTGTATATGCGTGTTTACATAGGTACATACAAAGTTTCGGTTGGTTGGAAGCCCACCCCCTCCGGCTGCACGAATGACTCGTTCGAGCGTAGCCTGTATTAAGAAGTGCCCTTTGCTAAGCGCTTGCGAACAATTGGCGCTTGTAGCTCGCGACCACTAGAGAAAAAGGCGGAACACCGCGCGGCATTTACCTCCTGCGCGCGCGAGGAGTGGCTTCGCTGCAGAGCTGGATCACGGTGGCGGACCTATGCGCAACTCTGCTCCCTGCGGGAGCATATACAGGAACACTAGTGATGACGCCACCACAGCGTTCCCTCGTGGTATAATGCGAAGCGTACTAAATTACAAATTAGTCTAATGCATATTCAGTGTACATGTTGTAAGCTTTAAAATGCTCCTATACCACGTTAAAGTAACTAATAATATTGTACTAAATGCATTTGTTTTATAACTTGCTTGTGCATATAATGCACTCGGTGGAACGCCAAACAAGTGAAAGAAGGCACGACCATGCACCGACGATATGATCACGTGAGCCCCAGTTTGTCGACCGCCCAGAAGGAAACGCCCAAGGAATGATAGCCAGCCAGAGTGAATCTAGATAAACCAATGAAATTGGAGGCTTGTCGAAAGATAAACTGTCTCGGTACCATTCGTGCTTTCATCTTGGGGTGTCGCCAGAGCTCGTGAAGATCCCGAGTTTCGCCAAACTCGGCGCATCCTGCATAGCACCCCGGCTTTGGTTTTTAAGCAGTTGCTTTGTAGGGAGTTTACGGTCGAACATGCATACAAGTGATCTAGTGTCGCGTTTGCTGCTGAAATTACGGTCAATTACGTCCACACCTGTGAAAAACAAGAAGGTGTCATCCGCATATATGACATGTTGGATTGCCTGGTCTATGTTAATAATGCCGTTTACATAAGTAATAAAAAGTAGCGGCCCCAATACACTACCTTGAGGTGCACCTTGAGTAACCTTCTGCCAAGATGATGGTTCTGTGTTTATACTTACACAGTGTAGCCTATTGATCAAATAACTGGTAATTAAATTCAGTGCCGTGCCTCGAACGCCGTAATAGGGTAACTTTTGTAAAAAGGTATTGTCATTTATGCGGTCAAAGGCTTTAGAAAAATCAACAAACATACCTAGTCTAAATTTCCTGTCGTCTATAGCGCCTAACTTCCATTTGTCGTAACAATGCCACCTCTGACGACAGCCCTGACCTAAAGCCGTACTGAGCCGGCGTAATTGCCGAGTCTTTTGTAAAGAAGTTCGATAAACTTATAAATATTTGTTTTTCTATGGGCTTTGAAAACAATGGTAGAACGGATATGGGCCTATAGCTTTTGAAATAATTTTCGTCTCCTCCCTTAAACTGCAGTGTAACTTTTGGATGCTTCACACATCGTGGGAAAATACCTGTGCCTACAATGAGGTTATAAATGTACGTGTATGTTAAACGGACGACTGATATATCTGTAACAAAACAGATTGGAGCGTTCTTTAAACCATCAATATCTTTCGATTTGCTTCTTTTTAATTTTTTGAAAACACGCATAACCTCATATTCATCTGTTCGGGAAAGATGAACCGACGAAGCTACTTGTGCGGACATGTAATGTAGTGCAATGGTGTCACTGACGCTGTGTACCAATGAAGTAAGGTGATTATTAAATTTCTCAGCCAGTGCTTTGCCCCTGCATGTTCGATCCCCTTCAGTTATCTCTTCTACACTAAAATTAGCTTTATGTAATGTGGTAATTTAATTTAATTTGCTCCACATCTATTTCACCCCTTAAACACATTCGAACTTGTAAGAACAATAACTGGTTTGCTATTTTCATAAGTTTAGCTAAATTATTTCTATACTTCCTAAACGAATCCAATGTGTCTGGATCGCGATTTTCAAGAATAGTTGATACATGCTGTTTTTCCTATTAATCATTTTAACAGGTTCTTTGTGAACGTTTCGACTTCTTTATTTCTTTGTAGGGGAAGTATCACTTGTAGGTACAGGATATTATCTCCATAAAACTATCATATGCTGCGTTTGCTGATGAGAATGAGAGCGCTGCTTCCCGACTAGTTCTGGAGATTTCGTCTCGAAACTGCGAAAGAGAGTTTTTAGTTTTGTTCTGGCACCGAAATTTGTAGGTTGGCTTTGGTTCAATGTGGGAGTTATCAATAACTAGATATATGGGAAAATGATGACTAAGTGTAATGTTGATTGTCCGAGAAGAGAGGCTTTCACGTGGTAAATTTGTCATCAGAAGGTCCAATAACGTGGCGCTAGTTGCTGAAATGCGAGTTGGTTCCAGTACCACATTTTACAATAAATGCGAATCAAGAAGCATGGAAAATTCCGCCTGTTTAGATGTATTAGAAAGCATGTCAATGGTTAGGTCACCACCTAGAACTAAATTGCACTGATATATATTTACATGAGAAAGTATCACGTCTAGGTGCTGGAAAAACCCGTTTAAATCACCGTCAGGTGGACGATGCACCACAGAAAAAAAAAGTTTCGCATTTCAAACATATTACCTCAATATCTTACGTACATGAAACTAGGTGATCAAGCAGCCCATAATTTACGCCTTGTTTAAAAAGCATACATACGCTTCCACCTCTTCTAAGCGATCTGTTCAAGAAAACTCCGTTATAACCTTCTAGATGCATGTGATCATTTGCCGTAAATCAAGTTTCTGCAAACATAATTACAGAGAGAAAGCCGAAATCACTAAGAGACATACATAATTCATCCCGTTTGCCACGTGCTGACTGCGTCTTAAGATGAATAAAAGTTAGAGGTGAATCGCATTTCTCGACTTTTTCCTGCCTTAACACTGACGGATTAATGCTACAAGTGCTCATTTCAGTTCCTGAAAGGTGAACAGGAAATCATGCGTTGTAATATCCGAATTTATTGCAAAAGGAATTTTGCGTTTGAACAGTTAACGACGAAAGCAGCAACAACTATCCTTATCGAACAAATTTTACAAGCATGAACAGAACAGGATAGGTTGCACACATGAAAAATTGTAACTAAAAAAAGCTATAACAACACGAGTCCTGGTGCATCCTAAGACAATAGAAGTAAAATGAATTCTCCCAAACAATAATTTATACGCCAAAATGCTGTTCTTACATGGCAAAGCAAAACTTTCATGAACCAACAGAGATGCAATTTCATGAGCATGCGCGATACTTGACCAACAGAAAATAAGAAAATAAGCACGAAAGAAACCACTGATGTTTTCTTTTGCAGCAGCGCCGTAATATTTGTGTATAAAACACGAACCGCTTCTTTCGCTGCACCGATTTCAGGAAGAACTGGTCATTTTGTTTACATCGTCACTGTTTTCAATTTTGATCTTTGGTGCGCTATCAGTCTGCCGTGCAAAGATTTTTCCATCGCGCACCCAGACATACTTCCAACCGGACTCGCGTTTGCGCGCCGTAGCATGACCAAGAAGTTTCAATTCTGGGCACAGATGTTCATTTACGAACACCGCTGACCGAGAGTCAATGTCGAGATCAGAACATTTCAGGTTTACTGCGCGCGCATTCATCAAAAAGCTATCCCGCCTTTGTCTCTGCTCGAACTGCACAACCACATCTTTTTTTTTTTGGATTGTGGGACAATGGAACTCCGTGTGCTCGTCTGATGTGAGTCGCAGCAAGTGGAACGCCCACCTTCTTTCTAATTTTTATGACCATTTCAACTAGGTCTTTGCATGACTCGTACGGAATGCCTTTGATTTCGACATTTGCCCTCAGAAATACTGCTCAGCCCTAAGTATTCTGTTCTCATGGTAATTTACCTGTCGTACGAGATCAAAGCACGGTGCTTTTAATTCATCATTTGGAGCTCTCAGGGCCTGGTTTACATTCCTAATTTCTTCATACTCCTTGTTTGCTGCAGCGAAAAAGTTTTAATATCCCTTAGTTCCTTGCGAAAGTCTCGCTCGATTGTGTTTTTGAAATCCTTGAACTCCGCCTTAAGTTCACGCTTCAGCTCATCAAAAATAATCTGATCTCCTTCGACATCCTTAAAACAAATAGCTATGCCAAAAACACAAATTGATAGAAATGGCAGCAATGACAGCAGCGGCAACAACAGTGGAAATCAAGAAGTGAACTGATTCCCAACCTGCGTAAAAGATGCACAGAGTCCGTGGGCACACGTAAAGCCTGCTGCCGACCTTGCTCCAAGTTCGATGCTTTCGTCGTTGTCGATGTTCGTATTTGTCGGACTTCGCCAAAAGGGGCCGCGTGACCTAGTGGGAGAGGAAAAGAAGAGCTCAACAGGGAGAAAGGGGTTGGAGTGGTCCCTTTCCCTCCGCGAAATTCTATAAGACGCGAGTCTTATAGAATTCTCACACGGTGCAGTTTCGGCGATCGAGCAAGATCGGCATCGAATTTATCGATGATAGAGATATCAAGTATGCTGATTACCATGATGTTCGCAGCAATCAAGGCTTTTCTCCGTGGAAGCCCATCGTTTAAAAGCATCCCTGAAGTAGAGGCCGTCCTGCCTTTGGAACCGCTGATGTCGTCTTCTTTCACGGCGCAACGCCGCGATTCTTCGCACTACACTCCGGGTGTGGATCCCCGCTGCCAAGACTGCGGCGAGGAACGATCCACTTTGAACCACATCCTGTGGCAATGTTCTGTGTTGCGCCACTCGCCTTTCAACAGGCAAGAAGATTGAGACGAAGCCGTCAAGAGCGACAACCTTCAAGTCCAACTTCGGGCTGAAAATCACGGTCTTCCGCCCCCGGCGCGGGTGCGGCCCGCGACTACGACATCGTAGTCCCTTAGGAACAATTAAAGTTTCCTGCCTGCCTGCCTGCCTGCCTGCCTGCCTGCCTGCCTGCCTGCCTGCCTGCCTGCCTGCCTGCCTGCCTGCCTGCCTGCCTGCCTGCCTGCCTGCCTGCCTGCCTGCCTGCCTGCCTGCCTGCCTGCCTGCCTGCCTGCCTGCCTGCCTGCCTGCCTGCCTGCCTGCCTGCCTGCCTGCCTGCCTGCCTGCCTGCCTGCCTGCCTGCCTGCCTGCCTGCCTGCCTGCCTGCCTGCCTGCCTGCCTGCCTGCCTGCCTGCCTGCCTGCCTGCCTGCCTGCCTGCCTGCCTGCCTGCCTGCCTGCCTGCCTGCCTGCCTGCCTGCCTGCCTGCCTGCCTGCCTGCCTGCCTGCCTGCCTGCCTGCCTGCCTGCCTGCCTGCCTGCCTGCCTGCCTGCCTGCCTGCCTGCCTGCCTGCCTGCCTGCCTGCCTGCCTGCCTGCCTGCCTGCCTGCCTGCCTGCCTGCCTGCCTGCCTGCCTGCCTGCCTGCCTGCCTGCCTGCCTGCCTGCCTGCCTGCCTGCCTGCCTGCCTGCCTGCCTGCCTGCCTGCCTGCCTGCCTGCCTGCCTGCCTGCCTGCCTGCCTGCCTGCCTGCCTGCCTGCCTGCCTGCCTGCCTGCCTGCCTGCCTGCCTGCCTGCCTGCCTGCCTGCCTGCCTGCCTGCCTGCCTGCCTGCCTGCCTGCCTGCCTGCCTGCCTGCCTGCCTGCCTGCCTGCCTGCCTGCCTGCCTGCCTGCCTGCCTGCCTGCCTGCCTGCCTGCCTGCCTGCCTGCCTGCCTGCCTGCCTGCCTGCCTGCCTGCCTGCCTGCCTGCCTGCCTGCCTGCCTGCCTGCCTGCCTGCCTGCCTGCCTGCCTGCCTGCCTGCCTGCCTGCCTGCCTGCCTGCCTGCCTGCCTGCCTGCCTGCCTGCCTGCCTGCCTGCCTGCCTGCCTGCCTGCCTGCCTGCCTGCCTGCCTGCCTGCCTGCCTGCCTGCCTGCCTGCCTGCCTGCCTGCCTGCCTGCCTGCCTGCCTGCCTGCCTGCCTGCCTGCCTGCCTGCCTGCCTGCCTGCCTGCCTGCCTGCCTGCCTGCCTGCCTGCCTGCCTGCCTGCCTGCCTGCCTGCCTGCCTGCCTGCCTGCCTGCCTGCCTGCCTGCCTGCCTGCCTGCCTGCCTGCCTGCCTGCCTGCCTGCCTGCCTGCCTGCCTGCCTGCCTGCCTGCCTGCCTGCCTGCCTGCCTGCCTGCCTGCCTGCCTGCCTGCCTGCCTGCCTGCCTGCCTGCCTGCCTGCCTGCCTGCCTGCCTGCCTGCCTGCCTGCCTGCCTGCCTGCCTGCCTGCCTGCCTGCCTGCCTGCCTGCCTGCCTGCCTGCCTGCCTGCCTGCCTGCCTGCCTGCCTGCCTGCCTGCCTGCCTGCCTGCCTGCCTGCCTGCCTGCCTGCCTGCCTGCCTGCCTGCCTGCCTGCCTGCCTGCCTGCCTGCCTGCCTGCCTGCCTGCCTGCCTGCCTGCCTGCCTGCCTGCCTGCCTGCCTGCCTGCCTGCCTGCCTGCCTGCCTGCCTGCCTGCCTGCCTGCCTGCCTGCCTGCCTGCCTGCCTGCCTGCCTGCCTGCCTGCCTGCCTGCCTGCCTGCCTGCCTGCCTGCCTGCCTGCCTGCCTGCCTGCCTGCCTGCCTGCCTGCCTGCCTGCCTGCCTGCCTGCCTGCCTGCCTGCCTGCCTGCCTGCCTGCCTGCCTGCCTGCCTGCCTGCCTGCCTGCCTGCCTGCCTGCCTGCCTGCCTGCCTGCCTGCCTGCCTGCCTGCCTGCCTGCCTGCCTGCCTGCCTGCCTGCCTGCCTGCCTGCCTGCCTGCCTGCCTGCCTGCCTGCCTGCCTGCCTGCCTGCCTGCCTGCCTGCCTGCCTGCCTGCCTGCCTGCCTGCCTGCCTGCCTGCCTGCCTGCCTGCCTGCCTGCCTGCCTGCCTGCCTGCCTGCCTGCCTGCCTGCCTGCCTGCCTGCCTGCCTGCCTGCCTGCCTGCCTGCCTGCCTGCCTGCCTGCCTGCCTGCCTGCCTGCCTGCCTGCCTGCCTGCCTGCCTGCCTGCCTGCCTGCCTGCCTGCCTGCCTGCCTGCCTGCCTGCCTGCCTGCCTGCCTGCCTGCCTGCCTGCCTGCCTGCCTGCCTGCCTGCCTGCCTGCCTGCCTGCCTGCCTGCCTGCCTGCCTGCCTGCCTGCCTGCCTGCCTGCCTGCCTGCCTGCCTGCCTGCCTGCCTGCCTGCCTGCCTGCCTGCCTGCCTGCCTGCCTGCCTGCCTGCCTGCCTGCCTGCCTGCCTGCCTGCCTGCCTGCCTGCCTGCCTGCCTGCCTGCCTGCCTGCCTGCCTGCCTGCCTGCCTGCCTGCCTGCCTGCCTGCCTGCCTGCCTGCCTGCCTGCCTGCCTGCCTGCCTGCCTGCCTGCCTGCCTGCCTGCCTGCCTGCCTGCCTGCCTGCCTGCCTGCCTGCCTGCCTGCCTGCCTGCCTGCCTGCCTGCCTGCCTGCCTGCCTGCCTGCCTGCCTGCCTGCCTGCCTGCCTGCCTGCCTGCCTGCCTGCCTGCCTGCCTGCCTGCCTGCCTGCCTGCCTGCCTGCCTGCCTGCCTGCCTGCCTGCCTGCCTGCCTGCCTGCCTGCCTGCCTGCCTGCCTGCCTGCCTGCCTGCCTGCCTGCCTGCCTGCCTGCCTGCCTGCCTGCCTGCCTGCCTGCCTGCCTGCCTGCCTGCCTGCCTGCCTGCCTGCCTGCCTGCCTGCCTGCCTGCCTGCCTGCCTGCCTGCCTGCCTGCCTGCCTGCCTGCCTGCCTGCCTGCCTGCCTGCCTGCCTGCCTGCCTGCCTGCCTGCCTGCCTGCCTGCCTGCCTGCCTGCCTGCCTGCCTGCCTGCCTGCCTGCCTGCCTGCCTGCCTGCCTGCCTGCCTGCCTGCCTGCCTGCCTGCCTGCCTGCCTGCCTGCCTGCCTGCCTGCCTGCCTGCCTGCCTGCCTGCCTGCCTGCCTGCCTGCCTGCCTGCCTGCCTGCCTGCCTGCCTGCCTGCCTGCCTGCCTGCCTGCCTGCCTGCCTGCCTGCCTGCCTGCCTGCCTGCCTGCCTGCCTGCCTGCCTGCCTGCCTGCCTGCCTGCCTGCCTGCCTGCCTGCCTGCCTGCCTGCCTGCCTGCCTGCCTGCCTGCCTGCCTGCCTGCCTGCCTGCCTGCCTGCCTGCCTGCCTGCCTGCCTGCCTGCCTGCCTGCCTGCCTGCCTGCCTGCCTGCCTGCCTGCCTGCCTGCCTGCCTGCCTGCCTGCCTGCCTGCCTGCCTGCCTGCCTGCCTGCCTGCCTGCCTGCCTGCCTGCCTGCCTGCCTGCCTGCCTGCCTGCCTGCCTGCCTGCCTGCCTGCCTGCCTGCCTGCCTGCCTGCCTGCCTGCCTGCCTGCCTGCCTGCCTGCCTGCCTGCCTGCCTGCCTGCCTGCCTGCCTGCCTGCCTGCCTGCCTGCCTGCCTGCCTGCCTGCCTGCCTGCCTGCCTGCCTGCCTGCCTGCCTGCCTGCCTGCCTGCCTGCCTGCCTGCCTGCCTGCCTGCCTGCCTGCCTGCCTGCCTGCCTGCCTGCCTGCCTGCCTGCCTGCCTGCCTGCCTGCCTGCCTGCCTGCCTGCCTGCCTGCCTGCCTGCCTGCCTGCCTGCCTGCCTGCCTGCCTGCCTGCCTGCCTGCCTGCCTGCCTGCCTGCCTGCCTGCCTGCCTGCCTGCCTGCCTGCCTGCCTGCCTGCCTGCCTGCCTGCCTGCCTGCCTGCCTGCCTGCCTGCCTGCCTGCCTGCCTGCCTGCCTGCCTGCCTGCCTGCCTGCCTGCCTGCCTGCCTGCCTGCCTGCCTGCCTGCCTGCCTGCCTGCCTGCCTGCCTGCCTGCCTGCCTGCCTGCCTGCCTGCCTGCCTGCCTGCCTGCCTGCCTGCCTGCCTGCCTGCCTGCCTGCCTGCCTGCCTGCCTGCCTGCCTGCCTGCCTGCCTGCCTGCCTGCCTGCCTGCCTGCCTGCCTGCCTGCCTGCCTGCCTGCCTGCCTGCCTGCCTGCCTGCCTGCCTGCCTGCCTGCCTGCCTGCCTGCCTGCCTGCCTGCCTGCCTGCCTGCCTGCCTGCCTGCCTGCCTGCCTGCCTGCCTGCCTGCCTGCCTGCCTGCCTGCCTGCCTGCCTGCCTGCCTGCCTGCCTGCCTGCCTGCCTGCCTGCCTGCCTGCCTGCCTGCCTGCCTGCCTGCCTGCCTGCCTGCCTGCCTGCCTGCCTGCCTGCCTGCCTGCCTGCCTGCCTGCCTGCCTGCCTGCCTGCCTGCCTGCCTGCCTGCCTGCCTGCCTGCCTGCCTGCCTGCCTGCCTGCCTGCCTGCCTGCCTGCCTGCCTGCCTGCCTGCCTGCCTGCCTGCCTGCCTGCCTGCCTGCCTGCCTGCCTGCCTGCCTGCCTGCCTGCCTGCCTGCCTGCCTGCCTGCCTGCCTGCCTGCCTGCCTGCCTGCCTGCCTGCCTGCCTGCCTGCCTGCCTGCCTGCCTGCCTGCCTGCCTGCCTGCCTGCCTGCCTGCCTGCCTGCCTGCCTGCCTGCCTGCCTGCCTGCCTGCCTGCCTGCCTGCCTGCCTGCCTGCCTGCCTGCCTGCCTGCCTGCCTGCCTGCCTGCCTGCCTGCCTGCCTGCCTGCCTGCCTGCCTGCCTGCCTGCCTGCCTGCCTGCCTGCCTGCCTGCCTGCCTGCCTGCCTGCCTGCCTGCCTGCCTGCCTGCCTGCCTGCCTGCCTGCCTGCCTGCCTGCCTGCCTGCCTGCCTGCCTGCCTGCCTGCCTGCCTGCCTGCCTGCCTGCCTGCCTGCCTGCCTGCCTGCCTGCCTGCCTGCCTGCCTGCCTGCCTGCCTGCCTGCCTGCCTGCCTGCCTGCCTGCCTGCCTGCCTGCCTGCCTGCCTGCCTGCCTGCCTGCCTGCCTGCCTGCCTGCCTGCCTGCCTGCCTGCCTGCCTGCCTGCCTGCCTGCCTGCCTGCCTGCCTGCCTGCCTGCCTGCCTGCCTGCCTGCCTGCCTGCCTGCCTGCCTGCCTGCCTGCCTGCCTGCCTGCCTGCCTGCCTGCCTGCCTGCCTGCCTGCCTGCCTGCCTGCCTGCCTGCCTGCCTGCCTGCCTGCCTGCCTGCCTGCCTGCCTGCCTGCCTGCCTGCCTGCCTGCCTGCCTGCCTGCCTGCCTGCCTGCCTGCCTGCCTGCCTGCCTGCCTGCCTGCCTGCCTGCCTGCCTGCCTGCCTGCCTGCCTGCCTGCCTGCCTGCCTGCCTGCCTGCCTGCCTGCCTGCCTGCCTGCCTGCCTGCCTGCCTGCCTGCCTGCCTGCCTGCCTGCCTGCCTGCCTGCCTGCCTGCCTGCCTGCCTGCCTGCCTGCCTGCCTGCCTGCCTGCCTGCCTGCCTGCCTGCCTGCCTGCCTGCCTGCCTGCCTGCCTGCCTGCCTGCCTGCCTGCCTGCCTGCCTGCCTGCCTGCCTGCCTGCCTGCCTGCCTGCCTGCCTGCCTGCCTGCCTGCCTGCCTGCCTGCCTGCCTGCCTGCCTGCCTGCCTGCCTGCCTGCCTGCCTGCCTGCCTGCCTGCCTGCCTGCCTGCCTGCCTGCCTGCCTGCCTGCCTGCCTGCCTGCCTGCCTGCCTGCCTGCCTGCCTGCCTGCCTGCCTGCCTGCCTGCCTGCCTGCCTGCCTGCCTGCCTGCCTGCCTGCCTGCCTGCCTGCCTGCCTGCCTGCCTGCCTGCCTGCCTGCCTGCCTGCCTGCCTGCCTGCCTGCCTGCCTGCCTGCCTGCCTGCCTGCCTGCCTGCCTGCCTGCCTGCCTGCCTGCCTGCCTGCCTGCCTGCCTGCCTGCCTGCCTGCCTGCCTGCCTGCCTGCCTGCCTGCCTGCCTGCCTGCCTGCCTGCCTGCCTGCCTGCCTGCCTGCCTGCCTGCCTGCCTGCCTGCCTGCCTGCCTGCCTGCCTGCCTGCCTGCCTGCCTGCCTGCCTGCCTGCCTGCCTGCCTGCCTGCCTGCCTGCCTGCCTGCCTGCCTGCCTGCCTGCCTGCCTGCCTGCCTGCCTGCCTGCCTGCCTGCCTGCCTGCCTGCCTGCCTGCCTGCCTGCCTGCCTGCCTGCCTGCCTGCCTGCCTGCCTGCCTGCCTGCCTGCCTGCCTGCCTGCCTGCCTGCCTGCCTGCCTGCCTGCCTGCCTGCCTGCCTGCCTGCCTGCCTGCCTGCCTGCCTGCCTGCCTGCCTGCCTGCCTGCCTGCCTGCCTGCCTGCCTGCCTGCCTGCCTGCCTGCCTGCCTGCCTGCCTGCCTGCCTGCCTGCCTGCCTGCCTGCCTGCCTGCCTGCCTGCCTGCCTGCCTGCCTGCCTGCCTGCCTGCCTGCCTGCCTGCCTGCCTGCCTGCCTGCCTGCCTGCCTGCCTGCCTGCCTGCCTGCCTGCCTGCCTGCCTGCCTGCCTGCCTGCCTGCCTGCCTGCCTGCCTGCCTGCCTGCCTGCCTGCCTGCCTGCCTGCCTGCCTGCCTGCCTGCCTGCCTGCCTGCCTGCCTGCCTGCCTGCCTGCCTGCCTGCCTGCCTGCCTGCCTGCCTGCCTGCCTGCCTGCCTGCCTGCCTGCCTGCCTGCCTGCCTGCCTGCCTGCCTGCCTGCCTGCCTGCCTGCCTGCCTGCCTGCCTGCCTGCCTGCCTGCCTGCCTGCCTGCCTGCCTGCCTGCCTGCCTGCCTGCCTGCCTGCCTGCCTGCCTGCCTGCCTGCCTGCCTGCCTGCCTGCCTGCCTGCCTGCCTGCCTGCCTGCCTGCCTGCCTGCCTGCCTGCCTGCCTGCCTGCCTGCCTGCCTGCCTGCCTGCCTGCCTGCCTGCCTGCCTGCCTGCCTGCCTGCCTGCCTGCCTGCCTGCCTGCCTGCCTGCCTGCCTGCCTGCCTGCCTGCCTGCCTGCCTGCCTGCCTGCCTGCCTGCCTGCCTGCCTGCCTGCCTGCCTGCCTGCCTGCCTGCCTGCCTGCCTGCCTGCCTGCCTGCCTGCCTGCCTGCCTGCCTGCCTGCCTGCCTGCCTGCCTGCCTGCCTGCCTGCCTGCCTGCCTGCCTGCCTGCCTGCCTGCCTGCCTGCCTGCCTGCCTGCCTGCCTGCCTGCCTGCCTGCCTGCCTGCCTGCCTGCCTGCCTGCCTGCCTGCCTGCCTGCCTGCCTGCCTGCCTGCCTGCCTGCCTGCCTGCCTGCCTGCCTGCCTGCCTGCCTGCCTGCCTGCCTGCCTGCCTGCCTGCCTGCCTGCCTGCCTGCCTGCCTGCCTGCCTGCCTGCCTGCCTGCCTGCCTGCCTGCCTGCCTGCCTGCCTGCCTGCCTGCCTGCCTGCCTGCCTGCCTGCCTGCCTGCCTGCCTGCCTGCCTGCCTGCCTGCCTGCCTGCCTGCCTGCCTGCCTGCCTGCCTGCCTGCCTGCCTGCCTGCCTGCCTGCCTGCCTGCCTGCCTGCCTGCCTGCCTGCCTGCCTGCCTGCCTGCCTGCCTGCCTGCCTGCCTGCCTGCCTGCCTGCCTGCCTGCCTGCCTGCCTGCCTGCCTGCCTGCCTGCCTGCCTGCCTGCCTGCCTGCCTGCCTGCCTGCCTGCCTGCCTGCCTGCCTGCCTGCCTGCCTGCCTGCCTGCCTGCCTGCCTGCCTGCCTGCCTGCCTGCCTGCCTGCCTGCCTGCCTGCCTGCCTGCCTGCCTGCCTGCCTGCCTGCCTGCCTGCCTGCCTGCCTGCCTGCCTGCCTGCCTGCCTGCCTGCCTGCCTGCCTGCCTGCCTGCCTGCCTGCCTGCCTGCCTGCCTGCCTGCCTGCCTGCCTGCCTGCCTGCCTGCCTGCCTGCCTGCCTGCCTGCCTGCCTGCCTGCCTGCCTGCCTGCCTGCCTGCCTGCCTGCCTGCCTGCCTGCCTGCCTGCCTGCCTGCCTGCCTGCCTGCCTGCCTGCCTGCCTGCCTGCCTGCCTGCCTGCCTGCCTGCCTGCCTGCCTGCCTGCCTGCCTGCCTGCCTGCCTGCCTGCCTGCCTGCCTGCCTGCCTGCCTGCCTGCCTGCCTGCCTGCCTGCCTGCCTGCCTGCCTGCCTGCCTGCCTGCCTGCCTGCCTGCCTGCCTGCCTGCCTGCCTGCCTGCCTGCCTGCCTGCCTGCCTGCCTGCCTGCCTGCCTGCCTGCCTGCCTGCCTGCCTGCCTGCCTGCCTGCCTGCCTGCCTGCCTGCCTGCCTGCCTGCCTGCCTGCCTGCCTGCCTGCCTGCCTGCCTGCCTGCCTGCCTGCCTGCCTGCCTGCCTGCCTGCCTGCCTGCCTGCCTGCCTGCCTGCCTGCCTGCCTGCCTGCCTGCCTGCCTGCCTGCCTGCCTGCCTGCCTGCCTGCCTGCCTGCCTGCCTGCCTGCCTGCCTGCCTGCCTGCCTGCCTGCCTGCCTGCCTGCCTGCCTGCCTGCCTGCCTGCCTGCCTGCCTGCCTGCCTGCCTGCCTGCCTGCCTGCCTGCCTGCCTGCCTGCCTGCCTGCCTGCCTGCCTGCCTGCCTGCCTGCCTGCCTGCCTGCCTGCCTGCCTGCCTGCCTGCCTGCCTGCCTGCCTGCCTGCCTGCCTGCCTGCCTGCCTGCCTGCCTGCCTGCCTGCCTGCCTGCCTGCCTGCCTGCCTGCCTGCCTGCCTGCCTGCCTGCCTGCCTGCCTGCCTGCCTGCCTGCCTGCCTGCCTGCCTGCCTGCCTGCCTGCCTGCCTGCCTGCCTGCCTGCCTGCCTGCCTGCCTGCCTGCCTGCCTGCCTGCCTGCCTGCCTGCCTGCCTGCCTGCCTGCCTGCCTGCCTGCCTGCCTGCCTGCCTGCCTGCCTGCCTGCCTGCCTGCCTGCCTGCCTGCCTGCCTGCCTGCCTGCCTGCCTGCCTGCCTGCCTGCCTGCCTGCCTGCCTGCCTGCCTGCCTGCCTGCCTGCCTGCCTGCCTGCCTGCCTGCCTGCCTGCCTGCCTGCCTGCCTGCCTGCCTGCCTGCCTGCCTGCCTGCCTGCCTGCCTGCCTGCCTGCCTGCCTGCCTGCCTGCCTGCCTGCCTGCCTGCCTGCCTGCCTGCCTGCCTGCCTGCCTGCCTGCCTGCCTGCCTGCCTGCCTGCCTGCCTGCCTGCCTGCCTGCCTGCCTGCCTGCCTGCCTGCCTGCCTGCCTGCCTGCCTGCCTGCCTGCCTGCCTGCCTGCCTGCCTGCCTGCCTGCCTGCCTGCCTGCCTGCCTGCCTGCCTGCCTGCCTGCCTGCCTGCCTGCCTGCCTGCCTGCCTGCCTGCCTGCCTGCCTGCCTGCCTGCCTGCCTGCCTGCCTGCCTGCCTGCCTGCCTGCCTGCCTGCCTGCCTGCCTGCCTGCCTGCCTGCCTGCCTGCCTGCCTGCCTGCCTGCCTGCCTGCCTGCCTGCCTGCCTGCCTGCCTGCCTGCCTGCCTGCCTGCCTGCCTGCCTGCCTGCCTGCCTGCCTGCCTGCCTGCCTGCCTGCCTGCCTGCCTGCCTGCCTGCCTGCCTGCCTGCCTGCCTGCCTGCCTGCCTGCCTGCCTGCCTGCCTGCCTGCCTGCCTGCCTGCCTGCCTGCCTGCCTGCCTGCCTGCCTGCCTGCCTGCCTGCCTGCCTGCCTGCCTGCCTGCCTGCCTGCCTGCCTGCCTGCCTGCCTGCCTGCCTGCCTGCCTCTGCCTGCCTGCCTGCCTGCCTGCCTGCCTGCCTGCCTGCCTGCCTGCCTGCCTCCTGCCTGCATGCCTGCCTGCCTGCCTGCCTGCCTGCCTGCCTGCCTCCTGCCTCCTGCCTGCCTGCCTGCAGCTGTCTCGCGTGTGCCTGCCTGCCTGCCTGCCTGCCTGCCTGCCTGCCTGCCTGCCTGCCTGCCTGCCTGCCTGCCTGCCTGCCTGCCTGCCTGCCTGCCTGCCTGCCTGCCTGCCTGCCTGCCTGCCTGCCTGCCTGCCTGCCTGCCTGCCTGCCTGCCTGCCTGCCTGCCTGCCTGCCTGCCTGCCTGCCTGCCTGCCTGCCTGCCTGCCTGCCTGCCTGCCTGCCTGCCTGCCTGCCTGCCTGCCTGCCTGCCTGCCTGCCTGCCTGCCTGCCTGCCTGCCTGCCTGCCTGCCTGCCTGCCTGCCTGCCTGCCTGCCTGCCTGCCTGCCTGCCTGCCTGCCTGCCTGCCTGCCTGCCTGCCTGCCTGCCTGCCTGCCTGCCTGCCTGCCTGCCTGCCTGCCTGCCTGCCTGCCTGCCTGCCTGCCTGCCTGCCTGCCTGCCTGCCTGCCTGCCTGCCTGCCTGCCTGCCTGCCTGCCTGCCTGCCTGCCTGCCTGCCTGCCTGCCTGCCTGCCTGCCTGCCTGCCTGCCTGCCTGCCTGCCTGCCTGCCTGCCTGCCTGCCTGCCTGCCTGCCTGCCTGCCTGCCTGCCTGCCTGCCTGCCTGCCTGCCTGCCTGCCTGCCTGCCTGCCTGCCTGCCTGCCTGCCTGCCTGCCTGCCTGCCTGCCTGCCTGCCTGCCTGCCTGCCTGCCTGCCTGCCTGCCTGCCTGCCTGCCTGCCTGCCTGCCTGCCTGCCTGCCTGCCTGCCTGCCTGCCTGCCTGCCTGCCTGCCTGCCTGCCTGCCTGCCTGCCTGCCTGCCTGCCTGCCTGCCTGCCTGCCTGCCTGCCTGCCTGCCTGCCTGCCTGCCTGCCTGCCTGCCTGCCTGCCTGCCTGCCTGCCTGCCTGCCTGCCTGCCTGCCTGCCTGCCTGCCTGCCTGCCTGCCTGCCTGCCTGCCTGCCTGCCTGCCTGCCTGCCTGCCTGCCTGCCTGCCTGCCTGCCTGCCTGCCTGCCTGCCTGCCTGCCTGCCTGCCTGCCTGCCTGCCTGCCTGCCTGCCTGCCTGCCTGCCTGCCTGCCTGCCTGCCTGCCTGCCTGCCTGCCTGCCTGCCTGCCTGCCTGCCTGCCTGCCTGCCTGCCTGCCTGCCTGCCTGCCTGCCTGCCTGCCTGCCTGCCTGCCTGCCTGCCTGCCTGCCTGCCTGCCTGCCTGCCTGCCTGCCTGCCTGCCTGCCTGCCTGCCTGCCTGCCTGCCTGCCTGCCTGCCTGCCTGCCTGCCTGCCTGCCTGCCTGCCTGCCTGCCTGCCTGCCTGCCTGCCTGCCTGCCTGCCTGCCTGCCTGCCTGCCTGCCTGCCTGCCTGCCTGCCTGCCTGCCTGCCTGCCTGCCTGCCTGCCTGCCTGCCTGCCTGCCTGCCTGCCTGCCTGCCTGCCTGCCTGCCTGCCTGCCTGCCTGCCTGCCTGCCTGCCTGCCTGCCTGCCTGCCTGTCTGTCTGTCTGTCTGTCTGTCTGTCTGTCTGTCTGTCTGTCTGTCTGTCTGTCTGTCTGTCTGTCTGTCTGTCTGTCTGTCTGTCTGTCTGTCTGTCTGTCTGTCTGTCTGTCTGTCTGTCTGTCTGTTCACAGTAGCAACGATGGCATCGCTAACAACCGTCTCACAAGCGGTGTACACCAACAAACACTTCCGCACATGTACTATATTCCAGTGAAAACCTCGCGGCTTGCGCTCGAAGCTAGCTGACTGTAAGCATCATGCGCGAGTGTACCGATTCCCTTTTATGGTCATTTCCGAGTTTCGCGTCGACGAGCAGTTTCCAATAAAGGTTTATTATTTTCATCATTCAAGGCGACAAAATGGAATTAGCCGACTGCTCGTTGGATTTCGCAACGACGCACCAGCCTCTGGGGTTGACCTAGCACCACATGACAAGAATGAATATATTTGCGCAACCACAGTGATTACAACTAAAGTTTTACGCTGATAAGCGTCTACTTGGAACAAGGATCGCCTTTCGACGTGTCAAGATTGCAAAACTTGACAAACACTCAGTCTTCACATATTATTTGTCGCGATTTTAACGCACATAAGGAGATCTGGGGCAGTTCACATACATGTGCTCGGGGTGTTAAGCTGGCGAAGCTTCTCGCAAAATACACTATAGAGCCCCTGAACGATGGCAGCATAACATACCTGAAAAATCCGAAGACTGTTAGCTGCATTGACGTCACATTCGCATCAAATCGAGTGGCCCCTATGTTCGGATGGTGTACAGATTTGGAGACTCGAGGTAGTAATCACTACCCGATCCTTATCTCTGCCCTTCATTTTCAGAGGTCGCCCAGAAAAGGGAAACTGAAGTCGGTAGCCTGGGAAGCTTACACAGCAGCCGTAGACAAAGGGATCACAGCTTGGACTACAAATGAAGAATTAATACCGACAATAGCTCATTGCCTGCTCTGCCACTGAGCATTGTGATATACCTACTAAGGACGAGGAATTCGAAAGCTCATGTGCCATTCGAAGGTGTGCCGTAAGGAAGGCTCTACGTACTAAGAATATCCAAGACCTCAGAACTTGTCGACGGGCAGAAAGACGTATACGACGTTACCTCAGCAAACTGAACTCAAGAAGGTAGAGGAAGTTTTGTGGGACACTGGACATACGACAACCACTGAGCAAAATCTGGCGAGTCGTCAGAGGCATTCGCAGAGAGCCGCAACAGCTTTATCCTTTTATCGCCCCCTCATTACATGAGCGCGCATGCCTGAAAGAGGTGGCAGTGCAGTACTGTAGGCGCCTTTCAAGCGGGGCACAACCTTCTCGGCAAATTGTAAGTCATCAGCCTTAGTCCACCTCGAGCTATCCTTCCTGACTTAAAATTACCATTCACAATTGAAGAGCTCACGGCAGCAATCGGCGACGCAAATAAGCGATCATCACCTCGCCATAACGGTGTGAGTTATGAAGCGCTCGCAAATCCATGCCACACATCTCGCCTACGTCTTCTGGAGTGCTACAACGCCTCATGGATAACTGGGGAGGTTCCTACGAAATGGAAGCTTGCGAAAGTTATTCCTATATTGAAGCCAGGGCAGCAGTCGACAAATTACGCCTCCTTCTGAGTCATATCTCTGCTTAGCTGCGTAGGGAAGTTATTCCCAAAATTACTCATAAACGACTAAATTGGTTCCTGGAAGCTACAAGTTTACCTGGAGGAAATTAATGGCTGCCGGCAAAATAGGTACGCAATTGATAATGTCATACCCTTGGTCTCATCAATTGAAGTGGAATTGGTCTGTGGAAACAGACCTACAGCATTGATTTTAGACATTAAGGCAGCATAGGATTCGGTCTATTATAAAGCAATACTTGAGGCTTTCGAAACCCTTGGTCTTGGAGGACGGCTTTACGCATGGACTGAAGACTATCTTCAAGGACGAAAACTTTTCCTATGTACCCCGGAAGGCCCCACGGCGCTTTATGCCGTCGAGAAGGGAGTGCCACAAGGAGCTGTGTTAAGCCCGGTATTATTTAATTTAGTCCTCATCCATATGAGAATAAACCTGCCACGTGGCGTCAACATCACACTGTATGCGGAAATCTGCAGTTGGAGTGCGGCGCCTTTCCGCAGTACCACCCAACAACGTCTCAAGAGAGCACTAGCAAATATATTAGCTTACCTAAATCCAAAGGGTCTGAAATTGTCCCCCGACAAAAGCGTTGCTATGGCTATCACGCAGAGGTCTGTGGAAAAATACCCACTAGTGTTGGGTTGCCGTACCATTCCATACGTGAAGACGCAAAGGTTTCTTTGAGTGTCGATCGATAGGAACCTCACATGATCGCCTCAACTGAAAAAAACTGAGGGAGAATATTTCCTTGGTGTCGCACGTATTCCGATATTTAGCCGCATCACAGTGGAGCAGCAACTGCCGATCAATGGTGCTCCTCCATAAGGTCTACGTCGACGGAACACTACGATATTACCTCCCGATCCTGCACAAAATGTCTCCCACAAGCAAGAGAAAAGTTGAGGCAGTACGGAACAACTGCCTTCGCGTATGTCTTGGCCTTCCGAAGGGGTCGTCCCGCTGAGGAACTGTAGCAGAAGCGGGATGCCTGCGTCTTGACGTGCTATTTTCGCAGGAGACACTTCGAATTCACCTCCGCCACGTCATTCATACGAAGACTCACTTTTTAAAGGATATTTCTAGAACCCGTGCTACATCTAGCTTTGAACAGGCCGTCGGAAGCATATCTATTTCGATTCCTGCTCAGGCGTCACAAATTATGCCACGAAACATTTCACCATGGACACTGTCCCCACTGGAAATCGTGCAATATATCCCTGGAATCAGTGCGAAAAAGAAAACCTCTCAAGCAGTGACTTATCAGATAGCTTTGGAATATATGCACAAAGAATACGCAGCCGCAACGCACATTTTCACAGATGACTCTGCAACTCTGCATCGCTCATCGTGCGGACTTTTTATTCCCTTTACAGGGCAACGATTCTCGTTTCGTCTTGAGCGAACGACATCATCTACTTCAGCAGAGCTATATGGCATTAAGGAGGCCCTTGTGCATGTACTTCGACAGCAGCCGCCAAAGACATGGGTGATTTTCACGGATTCAAAAGCAGCGCTACAAAGTTTGTGGAACAGGCACAAGCGTTGCAATAATCAACCTGCAGCATTTGATATTGCTTATCTTCACCACAAGGATAAGATTGCTGGGCATTGCACCAAGTTTCAGTGGATACCTGGCCATGCCGGCATTTCGGGAATTGAAAAAGCGGATGAAGCTGCCCGAAATGGAGGCCAATACCGCAATCTCAAAAGAACGTTGTTTACAAAAGCCGACGCTTCAAACATAGCAAAAAATATCGCTATCAAAATAAGACCGCATCTGGAATCTACTGCTTCACCAAGATAACTTTCTACGTTACATTGATCCAGAAATGAGACGGAAGATTCCACGACCACTTCCTCAGCCCTTAGAGACATTGTACCATCGTCTTCGACTGAACGTGACATACACGAACAATTACCTGTACTGCATAGGGCTTACCACTAACCCCTACTGTGAAAACTGTGGCAATTTAGAAACAATGGAGCACTTATTACTAGAATATCCCACGTACCGCGACGAGAGACAATTTTTTGAGCAACAAATGGACATTATTTGCCACGAACCGTTAACATTACCGAGCATCTTAGGTCCAATGCCCGGCCCTTCAAAACAGCGGCGAGTTTTAGATTTATTGTTCAAGTACCTTTCAGAAATTGGTCTAATAGGGAAGCTTTAAAAATTGCACATTTCACATACAAAAGCCGAAATTTACCCGCCATGTCACCTGTAAATATTAGTAGCAGGTCCACTTCCACATTTCATATTTATTTTTATTCTCTTTTTATCCCACTCTCCTCTGGAATCTTTTAATCGCATTCCCCATCCCTATACAGAGTAGCATATGCTAGCGGTTATAAACGCACCGGCAAAATTCTCAGTTTTTCCAAGAGTCCCTCTCTCTCTCTCCCGACGATTGATTCCACCATGCTGCGAAAGAAACAATTGTTACACTGGCGGTTTTCGGCCTACGAACAGTGCCTTGCGATTGAAACGCGATACTAGCAGCGCGTGGCTGCCGGCACTTCTCGCGACGGGGTCTCGCGTGCAAAAAAAAAAAAAAATACACTGGGGAACAACAGAAAAAGAAAGCACTCCTGACGCTTGCTCACCACGCGAGCCACGCAAAAGCGAAAATGAGGGGAAGGAATGGTGAAACAAACGATTTACTATATAGACTGCTTGCGAAGTGTGACTTGTATAGTGTAACCCACGGTGTAACTAAAACAGCTTCGCTGTTCGACCATCTTCACGGACTGGAAGAGGCGGTGATTTTTTCTTTACAGCAATTTTTAGCAACCTTATTTCTTTTGTGTATGCTCAGTATTGAAAGAAAGAACAAATACACTTTGGTATACGGCTGCTTAAGCGTTCTTTTAGATAATTTTTACAGCGAAGCTGTTAAGGGATACTTCCCCCCAGGGTTGTGTTCGTGTCTCGATACAAAACTCGAGCGTTCTCCTCTGGCGTGCGAAGTTGCCGGCGCCACATTCTTCATTCACTTATCTATTTTTAGTGCGTTGGCTCGGCCTTGTCGAAACCCTCTCCATTGGAGTGCGCTGCTCCCCTCTTGTGAGCCAATGAGATAAGAAAAACTACGCAATGTAGGCAATGTTATTTGTCTATAAAGCAAACAAAAATGACCTCCTATAAAGGAAGAGAGCTTTCGATTCGTCTCTTCAGACAACGCGGGGGTCACCGCCTGATGCATGCGTCGGCGTTTACACAATTTTGACGTGAGGAGCATGGAATAAAACCTATTGCAGTAGTATTACGTTATGGGCCCCTGCTTGAATTCCGGCGCTTTTTGAGCACAACCAATGGGTGATCACGATTGCGCCGCTCCTACGGCGCATGCCTAGCTGTGACGCCTCATCTCACAAGTTGGTTGCAGCACTGCGAAAGCTATCCGGATTTCAACCAATCAGGACGGCGAGTTCCTCCGCGTTGTTTTAGTCGGCGCTTGCATTCAGCAGTGGCCTAATCGTTTTTCTTTTTTATTGTGGGGTTTTCTGTGTAAAAACCACGATCTAATTTTGAGGTACGTCTTAGCGGGGGACTCCGGAAATTTGGACCACCTGGCATTCTTTAACGTGCACCTAAATCTAAGTACATGGGCGTTTTCGCATTTTGCCCCCATTTAAATGCGGCCGCCGTGGCTGGGATTCCATTCAGTGACCTCGTGCCCAACATCATAGCCACTAAGCAACCGCGGCGGGTCCTAATCGCTTGGAAGCCCGTACCGCGAAATCATGCGATTCTGAGAGGGCGCAAGTTAGAATCCGGATAGGTGGAGCTCAAAGATCAAATATTTTTTGACGTTAATCTTTTGTCGCTGCCTAACGCCAAATACACCGCACTGCATTGTTTGAATAGTACTTTTGTTCGTTTCCCTTCTGTAGTGTCCTTACCGGGTGTCCACGATCTACGATTTCTCCTCACGGAAGCCTCTAAAAACATCAAAGGTAGTCCCTCTCTTGTACGGTGGGTTGTGTTTTTATGGGCATTACGTCTTTTTACAGCGAAACTGTAAATAGCTCGTATCTCGCGATTACTTCGCGGCTTGGTCCGTCAGCAGAATATCCTATGCGGCAAAGCCAACTTTCTTGCGACTGCCTCGTAGCTCTCAGTCTATCTACGAAAAAATCACTGTGCAAGAGCCAGCTAAGACGACTCCCAGATTACACCGTGTTTAATTTACTTGTCCTAATGGTTTAGTTTAATGTGCAGTTAAACGTTGTCGAACATCAATACATGCGCTTTTACGGGAGGAGAAGGGTTACAAAATATGGTTCTAACCCGTGCTTCAACAAAATTATCCCAAACAAATTTTAGGACGTTTAGCTGCTCATACCAGTGCGCAACCGAAAGGATGTTTATCTGAGCCGGTATCATGGACAATTATAAGTCGCAGTTTTGGTACAAATACCATGATGCCGCTGCTATGATGACACTATGAAACGGACAGCCCCAAGTTTTAGGGATGCGTCTTTATTGCACAGGCAGGGTTATTCAGCAACCATGATGTTACAGCGCAAAAGAAAAGAAAGAGACAAATTCAAATACGAGAGCTGTTTAACATATGCAGAGATGTAGAACGCTGGACAGGACAGGTTTTCAATTGTGCACTACAGAAAGATACGCATAAAATATGCAGCCTCTTTGGACAAAATTGCCTGCATTACTTATATGTAATCTGCAGGATGGCCTGCTGATTCCCCAAAAGCTGATTGCGAATAGTAAACTTCGGTCATTGCAGATTACAGGGAAGGAAGCGGCTAAGGCAGTTTTGGATCGCGTCTGGGGAGCTACAAATTTTGCTTTTTGGAGGAGGTCTGGAGCATGACTTGTCCATTTTGGAGCAGTCACACGCGCTTTTAAGCAGCTTGGTAAAGGTCAATATGAGTGAAATACCAGCATATAGGGAAAAGGTGTTCCTTATTCGATTTGCCGAACACTATTAGGTAACGGCAGATCAGTTCTGCGGGAGCGCGCAAGGCAAGGAAAATTCATGACAGGGAAAAATTGTCATCCACCTGACTGCAGCATGAAGCTGCAAAGGAATCCCATCCCGGTTTCTCAGAAACCACCATAAGAGACGTACTTGATGTGCGAACTAAATGTGGCCAAGAAAATATAACCGAGGGCTTTCCAAGAACAGCGCCCACTCTATGTTGATAGGCTTGTGATCATGAGAGTGGCTTGTTGGGCTAGTTGGTACATGGTTATACTAGGAGAATACCAGCAAACTTGAAAGAAAAAATCGAGAAGCAGACATAGACAAAGCGACAGGAAGGTCAGGACAAAGTGACAGGATAGGCTTGTGTTGATGATAGCCTTTTTTTTTTTTTTTTGTTATGGACAAGCAAGTAGCACACAACTTTATGGAACTAACATATATTACCGTACTTATTGAAGAAGTTGCCCATGCAAAACTTGTGGAATACGCCTAGAAATGACCGCCGACCGCGTATACAGCGACGTAGACCTTGTTTGGTCCTTTCTTCCGAGAAAAGGAAAACATGAAGCAGACGCCTGTGATATTCTTTTTTCAATCCTCGTGACAACGTGTCCACGCACCAATAATGAAGCGGTCTCAGATGTAAACGTCGTCATCTAGTGCAATACGTATAAGGCGAATGTGCAAACCAGAGCCGCGGTTCTGTAACAGTTCGGAAAGATACCGTTACACGATCGCGCTACTTCACGTTTAATAGGGATCGAAAATGCGCTCCTAAAACTGCTGGCGCGGCGAGAAAAGCGCAGAATAATTGCGAAAATACCGCAGAGAAGATGTCAAGTGACGCACTGGTTATTATACGTTTGCCAGGCTTTCACATAGCTTGCCCAGAAAAAGCTCTAAGATATCCTTGAAAAAAAAAGAAAGAAAGGGATAAAAATGTTCGCTAGGTTTGCGGTCTGCGTCGCCAACCAATATTTTGAATAAGCTCGATTACTCGGGCTTATTCGAAATTCCATCACAGGCGCCATAACGGCAACGTAAGACGGCTACCGATATTTAGTGCGCTTAACGATGGTTAATAAAATGTTTGAACTTGGTCTTGGCATGTGGCTTCGTGAACGTCATTGCCCCAAACGCAATTTCGGAGGTTTGCGGTTACGCCTAGCGTTTAATTGCGACTGCAATTTGGCCGCTAAGGTTGAATATTTATGAAGCTTTACACCATTCGCTTGCCTTCTGCGGTGTCAAGTCTGATCTTTGTGTGGTGTGGCCGGGCAGAAAATAGTGCAGCCTGAGTACACATTTGAGTGACGATTACGGTTGCCGTTGAATATTTGCGACCAAGAAGCGTCGTGAAACAGCTAGCAGGTCGCTGGTCGGTGTAACGCTCTATCATCCCGGTAACCGGACATGCTGCACGTGCGAAACAGATTTAGAACGTGGCACGCATGGCGTTCGCCGTTTAATCGTTGCAGATGTACCAATACGGTGCAAAATCGAGTGCTAAAATGCATAAAGAATAAAATGAGCTACATGGTGAGCAGACTGTGCGACCTTATTTATTTAGTAGGGCCTTCCTTCCCGACTTGCCCCATGAAATGAGTGCCAGTTCAAATGACCTTTAGCTGGTCCGTGCATACACAAATACGTAACACGTTTTTTAAAAACATTCGTAATGCATTGTTTAACAAAAAGATTGCTTTCATTTTCTTGTGGCCTAAATACAAGTGTGCATCCAATCACACCCAGATTTCAAAGACGCCGAAGCTAAAATCGATTGCTTAGGCTTGAATTGCAGGGCTAAGCGCTAGCCAACGCATGGGTATGGCTTCGTGGTCGTCACTGAGCCCGCACATCCTGCTAAATTTGGCAACTTCATTCGAAATCAGTGTTTTTATGCAGGTTGGCGCAGTTCGGTGGTTTAGCGCAAGGTGGCGCAATTGGCGTAGCACTTCCATCCCTAACGTTAGCACTCAAACATTTGCAGTTATTTCGGTAATACACATGGCTTCTATCTGCACAGAAACAGCCAGCTCAGCATGTGTAAAAGAAAAAGGCACCTCCAAAAGTAGAAACACCCGTTCAAGCTATTTTTGTTGCTTCACATGACAGTCCTGAACATAACCAATTTTCCCGTAAACATTTCACGAAGCTCATAAGATGGTCTCGGACCTAATGGATTGCTGATACAACCTCCTGACTGGTTGAGCTAACAAGCAAGTTTGTTCGAAAACTTCCATGCCACATAAAAAAAAAAGAGGTGCAGTTGTCTAATTCATTGCAAAGTTCTGCAGAATGGAACGTCTGACCGTACAGGTATAGTTTTGAATGTTATGCACACTTAAGAAAGACTCCCATAAAATGCACCAAATACACACAGAATGCACGACCTGTCTTGATGAAGGCCATCACAGGTGCTCGATCCCGAGGTCGTCGCCAAGCCCGCAAATCCGTGGCCGTTGCGAACGGCCGCTTCCAGCTCGAATTCCTCTGCGCATAGTTCGGGCACAGCTGCCGCGTCTGTGACCGGCTCTGGTTCGACTTGAATCTCTCCATGGTGAGCTCGGTGCGGATCTTGTAACAGAAGAATTCTGCCTTCCCCGGCACCTTCGACGGCGACGACGACCCCGACGACGGTCGGACATCGAAGAGGATGAGGACCGGATCGACGATGATGACGAGTGGTACTGAAGCACTGTACGTAATAAATTGTAATGTACGTACTGTAGCTTGTATGCGTGTGACTTGCTGGGGCTTCTGTGGCTTATCGGCCTGGCCGAGTATGACTTCGCAAGAACTTGGCGAAACTTAGTAAATCTTGGCGACACTTAGTATGATCATAGCTAAGCCATGCATAACTTCGTAAGACCTAGCAAAACCTAGCAACACTTAGTGTGAACCTAGCCAAGCCATGCAAAACCTCTCAAAACTGAGGAAAACCTAGCAACACTTAGTATAAACCTACCCGAGCTATGTATAATATCGCTAAACTGAGCAATACCTCAAGATGGGGAAATCTTGAGCCAGTTGGTCCAACATCAAAACCTAGCAGCCCTTAACAAAAGCCGGACCTAGGCCCGCTGTGACCCAGCCTCGCACCACTAGTGCAAACTGCTCACATTTTCTTCCCGTACTAATGTTTCCTTGGGCATACTTAGAATGCAATGCTTTCCTGATGTATGTGCTTGTCTCGTCTCTTTGGAGCTTGGAAAAAAGCTCCCATTGCTTAGAAGGCCTAGTGAATCTATTAAAACACGTTAAGTTATTTCCCTCGCTTCCTTGCAGCCATGGCAATACTGTGTACGTTGTCGGACTTTTGCCTGTTGTAGCCTTATCTCCACAAAAACTAACGCCTACGCTCAGTGATAAAAGAACTGCCATAGAGTTGTAGAAACTCTGAGTTCTTAAAAACATTTACTTCTAGCCGTGGTGCAGACACTTACCGTAAATTCATAATGAATTTCAGTGAGTCAGTAAGCTTTTGTCGCAATGTCATCGCTTTCAGGTTACTAAACGGCTTCATGTTCCACTTTGTCATTCGTTCCTGCAAGCCATCATTTTACTTCCTCCACTTACTGAACACACTGCAGCGATAATCACACTTGAAAATGGTTGAATCCCATCCATTTTCCTCTATCCATCTGAACCGTTCCTCCTATTGAACTGTATTTCTATTGTTCGTGCTCTAAACAGTGACTACCGAGCATCCCCGTTCAAGCGCTTCATTTGGGTCGCTATTGTGCGCCCCCAAGGCTTGTCGGCCTGCGATAATTTCTTGGCATGAGAAAGCGTGAGACCCATACGTATTACCGTTTCGCAGCTCAGATTGCCGTGTATTAGCGCACACCGCAAGGGCCTTCGTTCAGAGAGCATGGTAATTAATATAACCCCTTGCTAGGCGTCAACATTATTAGGCGTGTCATTACCGTAGTGATAACGTGTAGACGAGCCGTATGCAAAAAATACTGAATGATATTGTTACGGGAAGGAAGAAGCGTGCGTCTATTTACAGATAGACGCACGTTTACAGGCCAGATAGACGCACATTTACAGGCCAACAAGCGTAGAGCAGCGACAAAAACTACCCTCTTCCTCGTCGTCTTTCAGGCCACCATCATAGTCCACTTCTTCACACATTACCGACTGTGACAATATCTATAGTGGCTCCACAGCCACCGTAGTCCTCCATAAAGAAAGCAACAAAATACCAATAAAGAAGGGCGTCAGGCAGCGAGATACGATCTCTCCAATCCTATTCGCAGCGTGTTTGCAGGAGGTATTCAGAGACCTGGATTGGGAAGAATTGGGGATAAGAGTTAGTGGAGAATACCTTAGGAACTTGCGATTCGCTGATGATATTGCCTTGCTTAGTAACTCAGGGGACCAATTGCAATGCATGCTCACTGACCTAGACAGGCAAAGCAGAAGGGAGGGTCTAAAAATTATTCTGCAGGAAACTAAAATAATGTTTAGCAATCTTGGAAGAGAATACCAGTTCACGATAGGTAGCGAGGCACTGGAAGTGGTAAGGGAATACATCTATTTAGGGCAGGTAGGGACCGCGAATCCGTATCACGAGTCTGAAATAATCAGAAGAATAAGAATGGGCTGGGGTGCGTTTGGCAAGCATTCTCAGATCATGAACAGTAGGTTGCCATTATCCTTGAAGATAAAAGTGCATAACGGCGGTGTCTTACCAATACTCACCGAAGGGGCGGAAACCTGGAGGCTTACGAAAAGGGTTCTACTTAAATTGAGGACGACGCAACGAGCTATGGAAAGAAGAATGGTGGGTTTGACGTTAAGGGATAAGAAGAGAGCAGATTGGGTGAGGGAATAAACGCGAGTTAATGACATCTTAGTTGATATTGCCACCTGGTGTTTTGAGCCAGCATTGCGTTCCCAGCAAAAACGGTGATTGAAGACGACGAAGTCAAGGATCTTGCGCCAGCTAGAGAACCATCCTTCTTGTGTCTGACACTTTCGTGTCTGGCTGCTGATACTGCTGCTTATTCTTGCCTTAGCGCGTGACAAACTAGTGGAGGTGCGGGGTAATCTAATCTATGCACCAAACCCCTCCGGGCAGTAGGAGCTCCAGCCCCGTACCGGTGGTTACGCCTGTGCACCGCGCCAGTAGAAGGATCCGTGGACAAGTCCCTGAGTTTGGACTCCTCCCAGAGAAAATGGCAGCTCCGACCACACCAACCGATTCATTGTACGCTATTCAATCCGCGAACGCCGAATCCCTTCCACGGCGCCATACATGAGGACGTTGAAGATTGGCTGGTGCACTATGAACGCGTTGCCGCGTTCAACAAGTGGGATGACGCAGACAAACTGAAAAACGTCTATTTCAGCCTTAACGATGGCGCACGTGTTTGGTACGAGAACCGTGCAGATGCCTTAACTTCATGGGCAGAATTCAAAATCCGGATTCTTGTGGCGTATGCAAGCCCTGATCGCCGAGAGCGAGCTGAGCGTGATCTCCAGTCCCGTATACAAATGCCGAACGAGGGTGTCGCAATGTACGTCGAGGACATGACGCGTCTCTTTCGACGAGCCGACCCCAGCATGTCGGAAGAAAAGAAGGTGCTGTACCTGATGCGCGGAGTGAAAGAGCAGCTGTTCGGTGGTCTCGTGCGCAGTTTTCCCAAGACTGTGTCAGAATTTCTTTCCGAAGCCATCACCATGAAGCAGACTCTTCGCCAGCGGACACCATCGTACGAACGCCAAGTGAACACTGCCTCACCTACGGACTTCTTCGGAGCTCTCGGGGGTCACGTCGATTTCTTTCGAGAGCTCATTCGTTCCGTGATCCGCGAAGAACTCCAGAAACTGTCGGTACCTTCACAGCCGACGCTCAGCTACTTGTCCAGCGTTCTCCGTGACAAAGTCCAGCATGCGCTAAGAGAACCACCCTTCAACACAGAAGCTCGACCGCTAAGAAATGACAGCCCACATATGTCATATTCGCAAGCCTTGCGGCAACCTGCCCCACCTCCCTCTCCGCTTCGCGCCGCGCGCCCGGCCATGCTAGAGCCCGTCTAAGCTGCCTCGTATTACCAGGGCCACCGACTGGCCCCGAGGAAATCAGACGTGTGGCGGGCACCTGATCGCCGTCCCCTTTGCTTTCACTGTGGCGAAGCTGGGCATGTCTACCGACAGTGCTCCTATCGAGAGCTCGGACTACGCGGATTCTCAGCGAACTCGCCGCGACCTAGGTTCGGTCACGTTACCACCGCGTGCAAGTGTCGTGGTTCAAGTGGCATGTGACAAGCTCATACACAGTGAAGCGGTCGTAGAAAGCAATCGCTCTCTCCTGCTTTCTCTTGGTGTTTGCGTAGCAAGAAGCCTTGCCGATCTCCACGATGGCCACTGTGAGGTTCTTGTCACCAACTTCAGCTACGAACACCGGCACCTTTTCCCCGGTACTGTCATCGCCTACGCCGACCCGATCGCCGATGTCACTGAGTGTTTTGTTTCCGAGGCAATCGGCACTGCTGAAGCACCTCTACGCAACGTCGACATTAGTCCAACGCTTCCTGAAGAGAACAGACAACCCCTGCGCGAGCTGTTGCTTGAGTTCCACTCTTGCTTTGCACGGTCGTCGAAGGTACGTCAAACATCGATTACGAAACACCGTATCATCACCTATGACGACGTGCCCCCCATACGGCAACAGCCTTATCGTGTTTCCCCGACCGAACGACATGCTATTCAAACGCAGGTGAAGGAAATGCTTCAAGACGGCGTAATCCAGCCTTCAAGCAGTCCCTGGTCATCGCCAGTCGTTCTTGTTAAAAAGAAAGATGGTACGCTTCGATTTTGTGTGGTCTACCGGAAGCTAAACAACGTCACAAAGAAAGACGTGTACCCGTTGCCTCGTGTCGACAATTCTCTGGACAGGCTGAGGCACGCGAAGTATTTCTCCTCTATCGATCTGAAAAGTGGCTACTGGCAAATTGAAGTAGATGAGCGTGACCGCGAGAAAACTGCTTTCGTAACTCCGGACGGCCTTTTCGAATTTAGAGTACTCCCTTTCGGCCTCTGTTCCGCTCCAGCCACATTCCAGCGAATGATGGATACCGTTCCCACTGACCTCAAATGGAAAAGCTGCCTCGTCTATCTCGATGATGTCGTTGTCTTTTCGGAAACTTTTGACGAGCACCTTCGACGCCTTCGGAATGTACTCGAAGCCATTCGATCGGCCGACCTTACACTCAAGCCAGAGAAATGCCATTTCGGTTACGAGGAACTGAAGTTCCTTGGTCACGTAGTAAGCGCGGCAGGTGTTCGGCCCGATCCCGAGAAGACTGCTGCCGGAGCAGCTTTTACCGCTCCAACCGATAAGAAAAGTGTGCGACGATTTTTGGGCTTGTGTGCATATTATCGACGCTTCATTGAAAATTTTTCGAAGATTGCAGATCCGCTATTTCGCCTTACGCGTGACGACACGCCATTCCTCTGGACTGATGAACAACAGACCGCCTTTGCGGAGCTACAACGTCGCTTGTCTTCTCCTCCCGTGCTCGGTCATCTTGATGACGATGCTGACACAGAAGTACGCACTGACGCCAGCAGTATCGGTCCCGGAGCTATCCTGGTGCAACGACAAGACGGGACTGAACGAGTTATCGCCTACGCGAGCCGCGCTCTGTCACACGCAGAGTACAATTATTCCACCACAGAGAAGGAGTGCCTCGCGGTTATTTGGGCTACCACAAAGTTTAGGCCGTATCTCTACGGGCGGCCATTTAAAGTTGTGACCGACCATCACGCTTTGTGCTGGTTGACCAACCTCCGCGACCCTTCTGGACGATGGGCACGTTGGAGTCTGCGACTCCAGGAATTTAACATCACCATCGTGTACAAGTCAGGCAGGAAACATGAAGATGCTGACACGTTATCACGGGCACCTGTTAAATCTCAGAATCCTGACGAGGAAGACGACAGCGCCTTTCTGGGAGCCCTCAGCCGGCCGGATCTGCTCGCTAAAGAGCGATCGGACGCTGAGTTAAGACCCGTCATCGATCACTTAGAAGGCGGCATCGCGTCCATTCCTCGCCCACTTTCGCGACGGTTGTCGTCATTTTGCCTATGAGGGGGCATCTTATACAAAAGAAACACAGGTGCCGGCGACAAACCACATCTGCTAGTAGTACCTCAAGCCCTTCGCGATGACATCCTATTACCTGCCACGAGGAGCCGACATCTGCTCACTTGGGCTACTCAAGGACTCTGGACAGGGTACGGCAACTTTACTACTGGCCTACACTGACTGCTTGCGTCAAACGCTACGTGAAAGGATGCCGTGAATGCCAGCGCCGCAAGTCGCCACCCTTCAAGCCTGCAGGCCTTCTACAACCCATCGACCCTCCGCGTACGGCGTTTGATCAAGTTGGAATGGACCTTCTTGGACCATTTCCCTTGTCTTCCTCCGGCAATAAGTGGATCATTGTCGCAACTGACTACTTCGCGCGTTATGCTGAGACGAAGGCACTACAACGCCGGACAGCATCTGAAGTTGCCCACTTTTTAATGCATCACATTGTGCTTCGGCATGGCGCACCGTCATTCATCATCACTGACCGAGGGACGGCATTTACGGCAAAGCTTCTGGACGACATCTTCAAGCTGAGTTACACGAGTCATCGAAAGGCCACTGCATACCACCCTCAGACTAACGGCTTGACAGAAAGACTAAACAAAACACTGGCAGACATGATCGCTATGTACGTGGATGTGCAGCACAAAACGTGGGACGAAATCCTACCGTACGTAACGTTTGCGTACAACACTGCCACGCAGGAAACTACACGCTTCCCGCCATTCCGCCTCGTTTATGGTCGAGATGTCCAAACTATGCTAGACCCCATGATTCCATATGAAGATACCGACCAGCTCGACCAGTTACCTCCTGACGTCGAGGAGTACATTCAGCGCGCCGAGGAAGCGCGTCAACTGGCCCGCGTGCACATAAGACAGCAGCGGTGTACCGATGAAGTAAGGTACAATCTCCACCATGAAGTGACCTATGAGCCTGGTGACCAAGTTCGGGTTTGGACCCCCATTAGACGGCGAGGCCTCATCGAGAAACTCCTCAGCAAGTACTTCGGACCATACACAGTACTAAGGCGTGTAAGCGATGTGAACTATGAAGTGATTCCAGATGGAGACCTGCCATCGCCCAAGCGCTGTTTGCCACGCGCAGAGACTGTACATATGGTCCGCCTCAAGCCGTATTTTACACGGTGAAGTGTACTAGTTAAACTTTTTTTTTCGTTTTTTGCTGTCGACGCGTCTTCCTCCAAAGAACTGCGAAGCGTTTTTTTTTTTGTTCCCGACCACAGAACACATTTTTCCGTATGCATTTCCGTATGTGTGCTAGCGCGTTTCTCCCCACCACACTTTTTTTTGTCTTACCTAATTTGTGTAGTTTCCATGTACGTTTTGTGTTTGAGCATCGAGTCGATGCTCCATTGGGAGGGGGAATAATGCCACCTGGTGTTTTGAGCCAGCGTTGCGTGCCCAGCAAAAACGGTGATTGAAGACGACGAAGTCAAGGATCTTGCGCCAGCTGGGGAACCGTCCTTCTTGTGTCTGACACTTTCGTGTCTGGCTGCTGATACTGCTGCTTATTCTTGCCTTAGCGCGTGACAATATCAAGAAAAAGAAATGGGCATGGGTAGGGCATATGTAATGAGGAGGAAAGATAATCGCTGGTCATTAAGGGTTACGGAGTGGATTCCAAGAGAAAGGAAGCATAGCAGCGGGCGGCAGAAAGTTAGGTGGACGGATGATAGTAAGAAGTTTGCAGGGACAACATGGCCACAATTAGCACATGACCGGGGTGGTTGGAGAAGTATAGGAGAGACCTTTGCCCTGCAGTCGGCGTAGCCAGGCTGATGATGATGATACCGTAGCGATGTTTCCCAAAAAGAAATTTTTATATTGGTAAGAAGGAGCGTGCTAATTATACTTGATAACCTTCTGATCTGTGACCAGTGCCAGGTAACATTCGCGACATTGTTGGCTGGCATTGCGCAATGCCTTCGGGCGTTTAAGATAATAATGAATGAAATAAGTCAAATCATATATTGAAGTTTTGCTCTGCAATGAAATTCATAAGAGTCCCTTTACCTAATATGCAATTTTCGGGAGCCGGTGGCAACTCCAAAGTCGGCAACTTTAACCTGCTTTCTCCGACAGAGCGCCATGCTGATATGCAGCGTGTGATGTGGATAGCAGCAGTGTACCAGCGCTTTGTCTGCAATTCGTTGATCATCACTTATAGTGAGCTGTTGACAGGGCCATTATTGCATTTCAGGGTTTTTCGCCGAGCCTTCCCAGCGGCTTCCAAATGCGACCGCGTTCGTCTTGTACGACTGTAGAAGTGAGCCCGACAAAAATGTCGGCCCGATGTGGACGGTCGAGCGATTCCTCCGTGCAACGTATGGCTGATATAAAAATATACCATACCATAGTGAGAATTACACCGAGAAGGAGGGGGAGTGCTGCTTCTCAACAGCGTTCCTAGCCTTGCAAACGCTGCCGTGATACGGACCTTATGGAGTGTGAAAGATGAGCCGAATGTGTGGGACTGCAACAGGACGACGTAGATTGAGAGGTGCACAGCCTTTTTAGGAGGCACTGGCCTGAAAATCTGTCTGTGACATTTGTTCTATTGATGGGTCCTTTGAAAGTTAAAAAGCCGTGGGTGATACAGCTAAACGCAATCAATTTACCTGACAATTGATATGCCACGCAAGGCGGCCACCACATGCACTGAAGAACAAGTGGCAACAGTACATATTAATACCCGAATTGGCAAAGTATTTTATTAGTTTATAAGTGCTTTTTGTCATTGGTCAGACGGAATCAATGATGGTAACTCCAGGGTCATCATTCTATGGAATTTGCTCCTACCAACAATAGGAACCTCAAAGGTACGCTAAAGGCAAACTATAAGTAAAGCTAAATTGGTATATGAGCGCTCGAGAATATCTAAAGCTTCAATATTATCGAGAACAGAGCTTTAGTAATCGACAAATTGAGGTAAATGCAAGACATGATTATTAGAGATTCCCATGGGGCATTCGAATACTTGCCCGATGAAGAAAGCACTCCTCAGTTAAATTCTATCACTTGTAATGAACCACTAGTTGCAAAAACCAGCGCTGTATTGTATTATAAGACTGTATAAAATTCTACTTGTCCAGTTCTATGTCATTTTTAGGAAAAAGAATTACTCATTGAAATTTGCCTTGACAACCACGCGGGCGGTCGAAAGGTTTCGTTTGCGCTCGACTCAGAGGCGCCAACGCTTTCGCATTTCAGTAGCTTCGTCATCGCGTAGTGCTGCGCTAGTTTTGCTGGCTCGCGAAACTCCCACAAACTGCAAGTAGCAGAGAGTGGAAATTCCATGTGATATCACGGTAAGCTCGAATGGTCTAGGCCACTTGAAGAAAACGCAACTGCAGAAGTGAATCCACCGCTTGGCTCTGTAGCACTGTTTGTCAGGCGCCGTTTTACTGGCCGACGGCAGGCAAAGGGTGGTGATGACATATGTAACGTCACCACTCACTGGTTGGGCGGAAGGAGGTTTGAATTTCGAAAAACGTATTCGGACTTCTGAGATCCAATTTTCTCGTAAAATATGTCTTTTCTTTGCATGAAACAAGCGTTACGAGGTTTCTGGAATGGTATTTAAACAGTCCACGTGGACTTAGTATTTGGCTTTAGTGGCCCTTTAAAAAACGTTTCTGAATACAGGCCCAGAAAAGTGAAATCACGGAACATTATACCTACGACATCTTCAGACGAGAGGGAAAGAAAACATAAATCGGTTGTGACAACCTTTAGACAATTTGGCGCCAGGCGTCCTCTAGCTACCACATGGCGCTCTCTTACTTGCCAGGGCCTGTATTTGGCAAAAGCACTTAAGCTAGAACTCTTGCTAGGACCGAATTCCAGCCTATCGCGATGCTGGAAAACATTAGCGATATGGTCGTCCAGTTGGTCACCCAGTTTCAAAGAGCATGTAGTTAGATTTATTTCTCTCAAAACAAAGCACATAATGAGAGAGGACGGAAAGGAGAAAGCTGCCAAATGCAGCTTGAGGACCCCCTACGCCCCACAGAGCAAAGGCAATGCGATAAATTGCAAAGCATACGCAACAACGAAATTCAAATCAGTCAAAAACATTCTCAATACCCGTAGCCTATTGCACAATTGTAATTTTACAGGTAACTTATTACATAATTGTAATTTTACACAGTTAACGCAATTGCACAATTTCGCGCCAATTCCCATTACACAATTCTAACGCCAACGTAGACCAAAATACAGATAAATAGAATTCATTCAAGTCCCTTACAATGCATTGTCAAACAGTTACACAGGTGAGCTATTCGGTCGAAGGCTCGAAAAGATTAATCAATTCCATGAAAGTTAGTGTAGAAAACAACCTAATAGAAAAACGATTTTCTTCGAGAACGTTTAAGTACTTCGGAAGTGTGTACGATAAAGATTGTGCACGGTATTTGATGCGACTTAAAGGTAGTGTCCATGATATAGAGTAACGTACATCATATGTAGGTTCATGACGTAGTAGTTGAAACATTGTTAGCATAAGGCTATTGTTCGTTGATATATTGGCTTTGTCAATGCAAAGCAGTTTGAACACATATAATATAGTTATTCTTAAAATATTAAACTGCCTGAAGTATTATCTGGTATGAAAATTCCACGGTAAATTAGCCATCAGTCTTATCGCACGCTTTTGTGCAATAAGAAGGCTCTGTTTATTGTGCTGTGTCGCCGTACTCCAAACTGTGTGGCAATAAGTAATAACTGGCGCTATATATGAATTATAAACGAGGAGTTTAACCTGTGTGGGAAGGGTTAACCTATGTTTACATTACAAGCCATTTAACGTGTTCATTTTATCCCGAATATTTTCAATTTGTAGGTCCCAATTGAGCGTCTCAGAGAATACAACACCAAGAGATTTTATGCTGGGCACAATATCAATCTTGTCATTACCTAATAATAGGTCGATATCACCACTTACTACTTTATTTTTTGCCCTGTATATCCCAGTGTTTGTTTTATTCGTATTAACTTTAGGGCGATTTTTATGACACCAGTAACGCAAATATTGCAAAAATTAGTTGCCATGGAGGGATAACTCAGCTAGTGTGTTTCCTGTGGCGAACGAAATGCTTGGCAAATTTAGCGCCAGATCGCTTACGTTGCGAAAGTCTATCTTCACAGAAACTTATTGTGGTCGTTACCTTTGTAGGAAAAAAACAGCCAATAGAGACAGCGAACTTACTAATATTAGCAAAGGCGCCCGACTAATAAGAAAAATTTCTTACGAATAACATTGACATAATAACCGCCGACGTCGTGCTTCTCATCTTTCTAAATACGCTTAGCTCAAAGCTCATTGAAATATATATATATATATATATATGAGTGGACTCGGCAGCACTTCCAAAGGAAGTCACGTTAAAATGACTCGCCTTTACTTCGTGCAGCTGCTCTTCCTGGCCTGTTCATGGTCACCCGGTTCCCACAACTGCTGCGCTGCTGTCACGAATGCTGGAACTTCTCAGTCCTGGAATCCTGCCTACATCGCGGAAGCACCGTGCCAGCCGCACCGCCCTGCACCGGCACAGGATCTACCGAACTACCGACGTTCCTGCCCCGCAGCGCCACACCCGGAATCACCATACAGCTTGCCTATCGTGCTCCCAGGACTATCAGCATCCCAATCTACACCGCCATCACCACGTATAAAGCCCCCCGGAATCAACACCCCCTTCAGTGGACTCGGCAGCACTTCCAAAGGAAGTCACGTTAAAATGACTCGCCTTTACTTCGTGCAGGTAAACAATGCTTACCCTCTTTTTGCGAAGCGTACATGTTACGCTGGTTTGATAGTGCTGCCGAGTCCACTTTGTTGTATTGCCATTGCAAGTGACTGCGCACATGCCATTTCCCGCCTTTTATTGCAATGTGGGGACATTGAACTAAATCCTGGACCTGGATCTAACACCCGCTCAGGCAATACAGACTCGCACAAAGAATTGCTTGAGGCATTGGGCGAGTTAAAAGATGGGCAAACAACCCTTCTAAATGAGATGAAATCAATTCACGCAAGACTGGCTCAACAAGAGAAAGCATTTAAGGAGATAAAATCAAGACTAACAAAAGTTGAAGAAGAATGCGCCTCGCTAGAGCCCATTAAAGCCCAAGTTAACGACGTCCAGTGCCTCTCCCAAGAAAACGCAAGCAACCTGTCAGACCTTGTACATAGGCTAGACGACAGCGAGGACAGGGCCCGTCGTTCTAATCTTGTATTCTTTGGTGTGAAGGACGCTGACCGCGAAACCTGGGCCGAATCGGAGAATCTCGTAATAGACATTTGCAAATCTGAACTAAAACTCACAATCCAGCCTATGGACATTGAACGGGCCCACCGGCTTGGTAATTTTAATGCTGAAAAGAACAGGCCTATCATTGTCAAGTTCGCACACTTCAAAACCAAGGAACTGGTTCTTTCTAACGCAAAACTCTTTAAGGGTACAATTCACAGCGTATCCGAAGACTACTCCCGTAACACTCGTATAGCGCGTAAAAACCTCATAGATTACGCTAAAAGCCATAAAAAAAAGTTCACCCTTCGACATGACAGGATGGTTATCGGCACCACCACGTACACGTTCGATCACACATCGCAATCAGTGTTACCTCGAACGCTATAGCTATCAGCCAAACATGCCCAAAAAAAAAACATTCCGAACTCGCTATCAGTCCTTTACACTAACATTAGAAGCCTCCTGCCTAAACGCGATGCTCTATCTAGCCTAATCAACACCACAGAAAGCAATGTAGTCGTACTAACAGAAACATGGCTAAACGAGAACATAACGGATAACGAAGTACAGACCGCATTCCACAACTGTGATGTCTTCCGCTGTGACCGCATCGGTAAACGAGGCGGTGGCGTTCTAATAGCAACACACTACAGCCTGAAATTTCATGTTATGCCGATTGACTCTCCCATCGAAATATTATTCATCTGTTCTAAAACCTCATTTCCACCGACAGTAATCTGCGCTTGCTATCGTGCCCCAGACAGTGATGCCTCGTTTATACCTTCTTTCCACAACGCCCTTCATATGATAACTTCGAAACTTCCAAACGCTTGTCTCTTTGTCCTAGGTGACTTCAACTTTCCCGAAATTAATTGGCAGAACCCAACTGACACGACTAATTCTTGTGCGCGCGATTTCTTGAATACGTGCCACACTTTTGGTCTGACCCAACTGGTCACCAGCCCAACAAGGCAAAATGCTCAATCGTCGAACATATTAGATCTAATACTAACATCACATGCAGAAAACTTGATATCACTCTTGAATCTGCCGGGAATCAGTGACCACTCAGTAATACACGCTACGTTTTTCAACCACTTACCGCACCCCAAAAAAATAACAAAAACTATCACACTTTATGACAAAGGAGACTATGAAAGCATCAACAGTGAACTTGATGCATTCCGAACCTGGTTTCTAACCGATTTTCATGATCGCACTCCTGAAACTAATTGGCTACTGTTCAAAAACAAAATGCACGCTCTAATTGAAAAATTCATACCTACCATTACCGTAACTGAGCGCCATGAATCACCCTGGTTCAATTCCGTGCTAAAACGCATGAATAACAAAAAGAAAAGACTTTTCCGAAGCGCCAAAAAAACCAATAACACCACCACGTGGCAAAATTATTACGAAGCAGAAAAATCCTATAACCTACAAGTATACAAGACTAGACACGCATTTTTTTCTTCTACATTACCCGACATGATTCGTACAAACCCACGTCAATTCTGGAAATGCATCAATCCTAATCCCATCAGAAACATAACACTGTGTGACGATGATAATAATCCAATTGAAGATCATGACGTTGCGGAAGTTTTGAATTTATCATTCAGCTCAGTTTTCACCCACGAACCGGATAACGAATTACCTGATTTCCCTTCCTTTAACTTTCCACCTATGCCGGGCTTTAGCTTCGAACCTGATGGCATTGTCAAAATAATCGACTCTTTGAAATTAACCGCCTCAGCTGGTGTCGACAAAATTAATACTAAAGTGTTGAAAAATACAAAACATGCAACTAGCACCATACTGTCTCATATATTTCAGCAATCGCTTTCATCAGCCATTATACCTCATGACTGGAAAATAGGCAAGGTCATCCCAGTCCCCAAAAAAGGGCCTTCATCTTCTCGCCATAATTATCGACCGATATCTATCACATGTATCACTTCTAAACTAATGGAACATATAATTTTCTCTCAAATTATAAAATTTCTAGTATCCGTCAACTTCTTCCACCCTAACCAGCATGGATTTTTAAAAGGTTTGTCTTGCGAAACACAGTTAGCCCTCTTTATTAACGACCTTAGCTCTAGCATTGACCTTAACATTCCTATTGACGCCCTCTTCCTCGATTTTGAAAAAGCTTTTGACAAAGTTCCTCACAAACGACTATTCCTAAAACTTTCTCGTCTCAATCTTAACGAACGTGTTTTTAATTGGATATGCAGCTTTCTCACTAATCGGCAGCAGTTTGTCTTTGCTAATAAATGTTCATCTTCTTATTCCTCTGTTATATCTGGGGTACCTCAGGGCACCGTCTTGGGCCCCCTTCTCTTTCTCATATATATTAATGATTTGCCTGCTAACATATGTTCTAACATACGCATATTCGCTGATGACTGCGTTATCTACCGGCCTATTACTAACACCGATGACATTTTGTTTCTTCAGTATGACATTCAGCACGTACTAACCTGGTGTAATTCATGGCTAATGTCCTTAAATGTGAAAAAAACATCCCTGCTATCATTCCACCGACGTCACTCACAACCATCTTCAAAATACCTAATTGGGAATGCTGAAATCGCTTCAGTATCAACTTATAAGTATTTAGGCATCCATTTGACATCTGATCTAAATTGGTCTTTTCATATTTCACAGATTACTAACGAGGCAAATCGCGTCCTTGGTTACTTTCGACGAACCCTGCGACGAGCACCCCCATCAGTGAAATCCCTTGCTTACTTAACACTTATCCGCCCCAAATTAGAGTATGCATGCGCGATCTGGGACCCTCATCAAAATAACCTTTCCATTACTCTTGAATCTGTACAAAATCGCTCAGCTCGTTTCATTTTCTCCGCCTATTCCTACCATGTAAGTGTAACTGAACTAAAACGTAATGCTCATCTCACAAGTTTAGCTAACCGCCGGAAAATTTCCAGATTGTGTCTGTTTCATAAATTCTTTTATCATCCATCTCTGAACTCCATTATCAGCCCCGCCCATCGCATTTCAAGTCGCACAAACCACGGGAAGGCCGTCTACCCGCCCCCTGCTCGCACTTCTGCGCATCTGTCATCATTTTTCGTCCATACAGCAAGGGACTGGAATGACCTGCCAAACGCCATCGTTGATCAGATCGACTCATCGTCATTCAGATCATCCATTGAAGAAATGTACTGCTGAAATTCCACCCCCTCATGTAATACCCCTTCAATGGGGCCTTTGAGGTACTAATAAATAAATAAATAAATAATATATACCGTATTTGCACGAATATAAGGAATTTCTCTCTAAGTTTTCCATCTACCACGTGCGTGTGGCCACTTCGTTTGGCGCAAGAACGCAGGGCTGCGAGTTTGCCAGTTTTGTGCATTTTGTTCCATCTTTTTTCTCGAGGTTTGGAACGTTGTTCGTGGCCCATCCGTGGGACTGCGGTGTGCGGTGCTCGAGCAAGACGACAGCCGCTATTGTGGAGGTGTGCCGTGCGAGCGGTTTTAAAGGTCGCGTGTTGCACCACCACGTAAACCGCCAAAGGCTTTGCCGCCTTCGATCGTGTCGTGGTCATTTCTAATGTCCTGCTAGTCATATAACCTTGGTGTGCGTCACGGGGGACAACACTGTACACTCCGACAGTGGCAAAGACGTCAGTTCTAGTCCTTTTGCTTTATGCTGCAATGACAGTTGACACTAACGATGAATAGCGCCCTTCGGCATCCCTTTTTGTGCGTCGTTTCCTGTTTTTTCGCGGCGCCTTTTCGCGTTATAATCAATACTTATGTGAAAACGAAGGTTTGCTTGCTTACCCTCCAATGGATTCGGCTGCGTCAGTCTGTCGCTGGTCGGGTTCTAATTGTGTAGATTCCTATTCACACTTAAAAACAATCAAAAAGAAAAACAAAAGGGGCCAGTTAGGGTCGTGTAGAACCTTGGTCCCCGAGCCCAGCAACCCGACGTTCTGTCTATCATTATACTTTGTTGTTTTATAGGGGTGGTATGGGTGATAGACAACACAAAACAGAGTACAACTGTTGAAGCGAGTCAGCCTATCTTTGCCGACAAAGCTGAATTGATTAAAAAAAACAATTCAGCCATCAAGCATTATAATACAAAGTTCAAGCAGCACATCGTTCTTCTCGTCGGGAAGCTGTTACGGCCGTTAGAAAGCGACGCTCCCGACACCGTCGGACTTCAAACAACACTGATGACTCTGTGAAGAGTACGCCCCATCCGACAACACCTCCTCCTCAGCCCCCTAGGCCTGGCAAAATGCAATCGAAATCAGACAAGGTCATGGCAGAGAACGATAAAACTTGAGGCACTATTCTCGACGCGCATGGCGGATGCATGGCCACCACTATCCACCATGATGACTCTCTGATTGCCTGTCGCGAGCTCACGTGCCTTGAAATTCGTGCCGGGAAACGGAAGTTTTGCAAAATGTAATTTTGCGTTTTCATCAAGATGACAAAACGTGACACGAAGCTGCAAATTTTATGGAGTGATGCATCTTTTTTGGGGGTCCTTGGCAGCTATATTGTGACGTTTGCGCTTCAAAAAGAAAGTGAGCGTTAGCGTGCGGAAGCCAGTGCAATGCATTTCGAATTACGCGAATATGTGGTGGCGATCCAAGATAGGCGCCACGTCGGCTTTCTGATTGGCTGAAGGAATATGCCGTGGGGAGCGTCACATTAAGAGCCGTTTCGTAAACGTCAATTCGATGTTGCGTGACGTTGCGCTGGGCCGCTATTGCAGAGATTTTCCGCCATAATTTGTGATGCGACGAGCCCCGCGAATTATGCTAATGAACAGCGATATGCAATGGCGGCCGGGAGGAATGCGTATCGCCACATTTCCCCCGTCGTTTGGCGCCACGAAAATCTTTTGTTCATAACGCGTGCTCATAGTACTTGCATCGCTCTCGGGCGGTGCTGGCATTTGTGTTTCGGCCCATCATTTTTTAAAAGAGCGCGTTTATATGAAATAATATTGGTTGAACATAGCAAACTTTCTTCAAGGTTGTTTACTTTTCACTGCTGCGTTTGTATTGCAATCAAGATTAATGCCTTTTCACATATTTGCACAAGTTTTCGCATAAGTTGTAACAACGGCATCTTTTTACTTTATAAAAATGAATGTACTGTATATGCGTAAGCTGGCGCCTTGAAGTTTCCTCACACGGTGAGAGTACCCAGCAAACCGAACTAGAGAGGCAGCGCCGGCGCTTGTGTCGCGCAAGCGGATAACTCTGGGGCGCGCCACGCTATTGGTGAACTAGAGAATTTTAGTGCGTCCCGTATTCCGGCAAGCGCGGGTGGTTTGCCGGTTTAGCGGTGGCGTAAACGCGAGCGGTCAGATTTGTGGCGCCAGCTGGTGGCGCAAAGCTCAGCCAGACAAACATAAAGGTAATTACTATATTCTGCTTAGCTGCTGGTGTAAATTTTCCACAGCGGCGTAATCGTGTTCACAATTACGCCGCTGCAACAGATTTGCACTAGCAGCGAAGCAGGATATAGTGGGTTACTGCAGTTTTAGCTCTGGGTTTGTCTAGTTGAGCTCTACGCCACCAGGCGGCTGCACCGCTCTGGCCGCTCATCTTTACGCCCCCACAAGTTCGGCAATACGCCCAAACCGCCCCCATTTGCCGGAATAGCGGACAGGCTAGAAGTGTCTAGTGATAACGCCATAACGTGGCCTAGAACTTGTGCTCATCACCACTGATATGTCGCGTATGTTGTCTCAGGGTAGAAAACAAGCGCGTTGGCGCCTACGTACGATGACTCATTCCGTTTCCCGGGTTCACACATCCAAGCTTACGAAGCAAACGACGGAAGCGAGAAGCGTTTTTGACGGAGCAGTCGTAGGCTTTGAGCTAGCTGCTTTTTTTTTTACTGAGGAGGAAAACTGTTTTGCTCAACCAAGAACGTTAGGTTTGTTGGCTTCATTTCACTTTCTTAGGCAAAACGTCAAGTTCGCGTCAACTTACGAAAGCAAAACAGGGCCACCAGCGCCATTTTGTACGCGTCATGCGTTTGTCACGCCTTTAAGAAAATGGCGGAATGTGCAGAAAAGAGCCCTCGGTCTGCACTACTAAAGGCACAATCAAAGCCAGAGCCTCAGTGCAAGTCACAACCGGAGCCGTAGCCGATGCCACAGCCGATGCCACCGCCGGAGCCAGAGACACGTCAAGTGATAGAGCTGCGCATCGCTGTGGAGTGCACAGTGCGTGTTCCTGACAAATTGCCCGAAGAAGACCGGCAAGTCGTTATCATGCTCCGGTCTCTGAGGAATACTTTTCGAATGCTCTTTAATAACCTGCACATTGCATCAGCGCGAATGAAATGCGAGTGTTGGATGCTCTCAGTTTATTACTTGCAAGTCTTGAGTAAGCATCATGGCTCGCTCGCAGCGTTCTATTCGCACTGAAATCAAAAAGGCTGGGATTTACTTTAACGATACACTGCCACGTACTGCAACGCACTGCTGACGACTTGTGGCTCCTTGGTCTGCACAGATTTCTCCACCGTGCATCACCAGCTATGCGGAAGCACCAAGATTAGCTGCAGACAGCATAGTGACGGCAGCCTATTGTATCGGCGGCGCACTTGCTTGGACTTGACTGATTTCAAAGCGCTTCGCTGCGTGCACACACAGTGTGCCCTCTATCCGACTTTCCTCTTTCTGTTCCCCCTTTCCCTTCGCCTGGTGAAGGGCAACGAACCGGACACTAGTCTGGTTGACGTCCCTGCCGCTACTCTCTATTATCTCACTCTCAGGCAGCCACGCAGTCACACTATTTCTTCTTCGTTTTTGCATTGGAAGAACGCCACTATTGCGTAGACCGTTTTTAACCGCGAGGAGGAGCGTATACCCTCGAACCAGTACGCTGCGCAGCTCTCCTCCTCGCACTGGTATACGCAGATCGCCTACACCATGCCGCAGATGGTCAAGCACTCCTGACCCGCCTACGCTCCCGGCCAGCATCATACATGAGACGGCTGTATGGCCTCTATAAGGAAGTCATAAGGGACACGCCTGCAAACGCTGTACAGCATCGCCCACAACATCGGCCACCAATCGCAATCTCGACGGAGCTGCCAGGTGTCTCGAAGAACCGTTCCCCAGCATGTGCCCTACAGCAGAGGGCAGCCTTTCTCCTTCAAGAGAGACTTGGAGACCACCTTCACATCTTCGTCGATGGATCCGGGATACCGGAGACGGGCTCATCCACAGCAGCCTGCGTTGCACCGGCCCTACAAAAGAGCAAGCTGTGCCGTCTCCCGGGGCATGCAAGCTCTACCACAGCAGAGCTAGCAGGACTCCACCTTGCTGTGGACCTACTTGCAGAGGAGCTACCAGCGACCCTGGCAGCCATCTACTGCAACCCCAAGGCGGCGCTGCTCTGCCTGCAGAAACCTGACAGGGCTAGCCTTGGGGTTGCGCTGCTCTCTTCAAGACTGACGGCCCTTCAGGACGCAGGATGCTCACTATCCCTGCATTGGCTACCGGCACACGTGGGGATCCCGGGCAATGAAGAGGTGGACACTCTTGCAAAAAGTGCCCACCACTCAAGCGTCCCCCTCAGCTCTGCTGTAACGGCCGCAGACTTCTAGAGACACAGGCTGCGCCGGCACATCATCGCCTGCCACCCGGACAAACGGGTATCCCTGGGCCGGCCTCCACGGCCTCTTCCACAGCACGGCCTCCTACGAAGGGATGCCTCGTTGCTGCTCCGACTGCGAATTGGCTGCTACTGGACGGCCCGCCGGCACCGCCTTGGGAAAGCCACCTCGCCAGCCTGTGCCTGTTGTGGTGAACCAGAGACTCTGTAGCACCTCCTGCTGGCCTTCCCTGCTCACCTGCAGCAGCGCGGCCGACTTCTGGAAGAGTTCCACCGCCTCGGGCTCCCATGTTCACGACAGAAAGATATCCTCTTCCCCTGTCGTAATCAGCTACCAGCCTTCCTAAGTGTCGTCGAGTACCTCGACTCGTCAGGGCTCACGGCGAGCCTATAGGAAATTTCTACAAGGACGGATGGCCTAACGACCATCCCACCACCTCGGGCTTCCTGATGCGCCAATACTTCACTTCTACTGGACCACGTCCTATACGGTCTACCTCCAGCCTACTCCTCTGGTCGAACCCACTGGGCCCTCCCGGCCGGGCTGCTCTGAGGCTGCTGGGACGACCCTCTACCTTTCTTCCTCCTACCCTCTCTTTCTTTTAATCCCATCCCCCCTACCCTGCTGGCGCTGAGCCGTGCTCCCGCATGGGTTGCAGAAGATAGTGCCAGCCTTTCCTCCTTTCCCGCAAGAACCACTTCTCTCTCCCTGTGCCAGCTTGGAACAGTAGCGGTGTAATTGCGATGTCCCATCCCTGCGGGCCGACGAGCTACTGCTGCGCTGCATTCGGCTGCAAAAAACAACTTTCGGAAGCGAATGTGACGTGAATATTCAAATCCATCGCAGACTCCACCACTGCGTTTGCAGGGAAGCGTCCGCGTTTTATTTCCGGCTTAAACAGGAAAGACTTGACGCTGTCAGCTTCATCATGTGTATGTTCAAAAGATTTTGTTTCCAGTGAGCATAAGGCGATGAAGTGTGCACCCCTGATCAAATTGGGGTATGAAGGGCCACGAGTTTATTCGAGTGATTCAACTATTGAGAATGGAGCAGTCAACTATTTCTTCGTACACGCGCATCACACTAGTTCAGTTAAAATTTATTAAAGAGTACCATGCTTAGGGCAGCCAATGTTCCGGTGGAATTTGACCGAGGACGTAATACGAAAACAGTACGTGCCGACTGAGAAAATGAATGTGTGTTCTTTTTTCTTCTGTAACCAATGCCATGTCTAGTTTATATCGGTCACCCCTAGCTAACATGGGCTTCTTAGTCTCGCTGGCAAGCTGCCTTGCCGACACTGTGAATCACGCGCTTTATTTTGAGAAATCAATGTTGTTGTTGCAAAGAGTAGTTCTTCGTTTTTCAGCTCTCTCCTGTCGACGAGGTGCGGTTCCTCAGGCACCACTCGAGATCTAAGACTGGGCACATTCTATCTACGTGTCGCGTGCGTCTGGCGCATCGTGGCCACCGTCATCAGGTTCTTTTATGAAGTGCTCCATGTTCACGGCCATTCCCATCGAGTTGCCTTGCTGTTATTCATATTGTAAAGCTCGATACAACGATGTCAGTTAACCAATGCTTGGAAAACCGTACAACGAAAACGTTAGGGGCACGAAAGCTAGCAGAACGTGTTTCCTCATAGATTTGCTAGTTACCTGGATTGGGGTGTACGCTTGTGCGGCACATCGCATGGTACACGCATACACCTCTGATTGTTGTGTCCTGAGTGATACCACAATTCAGTCCATGGCTAGGAATACAACAAGTTGCACGTATGTTAAGAATCAACAGTCTTGAGGCGTGACTCGTCTCCTATTGCTGCCGCTAGCAGAACTGCGGCAGCACCTCTAGGTCCATCGCCGGTCGATATTGCGGGTATATTGACGCTTCAAGCTCAGCGATGACACGCTAAGAAGTTTTCAGGTTGCAGAAACGTGTTAACACGTTTCGGAAAAACGCAAAGACTTGCCACTCGTCGCCAACAGCATGTTCCCTGTGCACGCTCAAGCCAGATCCTACTTGTCAACATGGATGGATGGATGAAGTAACTTTATTGAAACGTCCTGCGAGCTACGGGGCGCAAGGTCCCATAGAGCGGGCTACTCCCACGTTGGGACCGGGAGTTGTAATTCCCTGGACGCATCGTGGGCTCGCTGGACAGCCCAGAGCTGCTCCGCCAGGTCCGTGCTGCGTAATGCGTCTTGTAGCCTGGCGGAGTCTTGACCCTTGTTTGCGTGGGTCCGACCACACGGCCAGAGCAAGTGATGTACGTCTAGTGTGCTATGGCAATTTTCGCAGTATGATGTTTTGTATAGGTCAGGCATGTAGTGATGTAGTCTGTTCTGCGTGGGGTACGTGTTTGTTTGAAGCATTCTGAACGTCAGGGCTTGAGGCCTGGTGAGCTTATTGTGAGGTGTGCCTAATATTCTGCGGTCTAGATAAAAGTGCTTTATGATCTCGTTACATGTGGAGGGAGGGTCCCGATTCTCGCTGGGATGGTCACGACCAGAATAGGTGGCGTCGCGGAGGGTTAGGCCTCACGCGCTCCTGTGAGCCATCTCATTAAGATTGCGAGGGGCGTCCTCGATCTCTCCGAGGTGTGCCGGGAACCAGCAGATGGTGTGATGCTGCAGCGGTGCGGATCTATTGATTATTTGTAGTGCTTGGCTTGCAACTGCTCCTTTCTGAAAGGCTTTGACGGCCGAGCGTGAATCGCTGTAGACGTGGGTGATGGTCAGGTCTGTGAGCGCGAGTGCGATGGCAACCTGTTCTGCTATCTCGGACTTGTGGGTCTTGACTGTGAGAGCGTTTCTGACTTGACCTTGCTTATGGCGCCGGACGGTAGACGGCGCTGTGATCGCAAAGATGCCGGCGCACTCCACGAAACTGTCTATACCGAACATAATTTGCAATACATTTTGACCGAACACGATTCAAAATAAAGCGTACACTATGCCACACTGCTGAAGGTCGCCATTGCACGTATACTTCCTTCGTGCCAACACGAACTAGGAGAAGCCGGAAAATAAGAGGGAAGGCGGGGATGTTAACCAGTAATACGTCTTGTTGTCTACCCTACAATGGGGGACGTCTTGATTGGGATGATGATTTCCCTTCTATGGCACATAAGTGCAACGGGACATTGGCCAAGGAGGCGGCGGTACGTGCCAAGCCAGCGCTAACTAGCTCTTTGAGATGGCTTCCACGTGGTGAAGATTGTTGGCATTTCCTTACCTGGGCGCATAACCAGAATGGGGAACTGGCCAAGAAGCGTGCACGCGTGTGGATTATGATGGCGATTTTCATACTATGGCACATACCCATAAAGGAGGATTGGCCAAGAGCGAGTGGTACATGTCGTGTCAGACACTAGTTTTTTACAGATGATCGCCGCTTATTCACTATTCGTATTTGCATAATATGGCAAATAAACACAACGGCGGATCGCCGAAAAAGCACGTCCGCGTGCTGATTATGATGATGATGACTTCAGTGCAATGATACATTCCCATAACTGAGAATTGGCTAACAATCGGGTGGTACCACGGATCTGTACTATGTTTTGCTCCCTAAAATAGGTATGGGTGGGTGGGAAATATTGTACCATACCAACTATCTCTTTGAGAGGATCGCTGAACGCTGATGTTGATTACAATTTTCATGCTATGGCACAACGCCACAACGGGGTATGGATTGGCGAAGAACTGGCGGGTACATTGAACATGAATGAGAAGGAATCAATAAGTCTGAGCCAATAAAATATTTATAACGTTGTTGGATGGTTAAATGGATGGATGATGTGAGCTTCCCCTTTGAAACGGTGTGGTGGATGGCACCACCACGACCTTGTTCTTAGTTTGCCCAACGTCCTACCTATCTTTTTTTAAAAAAAAGCACGCACAAGGAATTCCCATCATCAAACTTTCTGAAACGCTATTCGGAAGTTTGCTTTTGTACGCCTCCGTTGTTTGTGGTCTCCCTAATTTTCTGCCACCAAACCTCCAATCACCCCTTACTAATCTCTATTGCGTACATGTTTACTTTCCCCCTGCTATCCCGGAGCCCAAAGGCTTCACACAGGCCTAAGGAGCGTAAATCAACAGCTGGGTAGATATCTTAACATTCTAATAAAAGATGTTCTCTCGTTTCCCTACCTTTACAGCAGCAAGCACATGCTTCTTCTTCCTTGCTGTACCTCAACTTCAACTTCAACTTTATTAATTCTTCTAGTATGCACTATAAACGTCCTCGTGGGCTAAAAGCTACCATACGCAGCTTGACTGGACTCAAGAGATGCTGTGGTACATGGCAGGGCAATAATAGAGAGTACATTTATAATCTCAAATAGTTCAAAAGCAGTTCGACCCGCACAAGAAAAATTATAACATTTTCAAGTATAAGCCTATTGACAGATAATTGTCTTGCGATACAGAAACAAAACAACACTCAAAATATTTGATATGATTAGGAAAAAGATCATGAAAGGGCATCACACAATTAGAATCATTATACATGAAACATATATGTTTACATGTGAACAAAACACATCTTCAATTTCCCTGCGAGAAAAATTAGCAGTGTCAGTGTAATTATTAAGAATTTTCGGTAAATTGTGTTTAATAGATTGTAACTTATATTCAATGCGAAAACGTGGTGCGAAACCAATGACGAGTGCGAAACCAATGATCAGGGTTTATGAGACGTACTGGTATTTTATGCCGCTGCAAGGCTGCTTTGGATGTAAGCCAATTCCTTAAGAGGAAGCTTTAGCTCGGGTGCTCCTATCTAAATACATGTAAAAGGAGAATTCGTTTTTCTCGACAACCACTGCACCAAATTTGGCAAGGTCTGTTGCCTCTAAAAGAAAAAAAAAACGTAAAATCTAGCGACTGTTGGTTTCGAATTTTTTAATTAAGTGCTCAAGTTCTTATAAAAAAAAAATTGGCGGAAATCGAAAATTTTCACAGACGAAACTATGAAGTTTACAACTCTGTAACTCAACAACGAAAAACGATAATACAATTCTGTGAATTGCATGTAATAGTACATCTAAGGCAGACAAAATTGATATGTCACCATTAATATAAAAAAAATTTAGTAGTATGGAAATACAGCTTTTGCAGAACCCTTGTAAACAACATAACAAATTCACGAAGATGCAGAATGACATATCAAATTTGTCCTCGTTGAATGATATAATGGATGCGTTTACAGAACCGCGATATTTGTTCTTGATTCAGAGCTATAAATTTGTAAACTTCGTGCTTCTATTTTTTTCAGACGGTCGAATATTTGAAAATCTGTTTAACAAAATTCAAGCCCTAAATCGAAATTCCGCTTCCAAAAGTCACTAGGATTTAACTTCCTCTCTAAAATGCAAGAAATTTCATTAAAATCAGTCCAGGGGTTATCTCAGAAAAACGTTTCTGCGTTTTACATGTATTTGAATAGGCCGCGTCGGAATTGGGCCCGAGCCAAAGCTTCCTCTTAACTGTTCTTTCGCAAAATAAAACATATATGTAAAACGCGATATTGGTAATAGCGGTCTACTCATATAACTTGCTATTTCGCTGACAAAGTTTTTGTCGTCGATAGGGGATTGGTACAGGCAATGCGCCGGAGGAGCGCCTTTTGTAATCTAATTATTTGATTCGTGTTTCTTTGTGTTGTAGTCCCTCATACTAAACTACAATGGGCGTCTTGCGCTGGAGTTTGAGGTATAGTAGCGGCGCCTGGTGGCGGCGCGCGAAACGTGATATGGGTGGTACCAGCTTGGATAGTACTGAGCCCTGGCTGTGAGAAGCACGTTTCTAGCCCGAGCTCTGCGTCGATTCGCGCTTTTTACTGCCCTGTTGCGAGTGCGAAAAAGCTCGTCACTTCTCACAGACCCGCCAACCACGAAGCGAGCACGCCGCAGCCTATAATTTAACGAAAACGGACTCTCCGTGTGCCGTAAGACGTAATGCTGAAAGCAGAAGGAATCGGCGACCTAGCTCAGCCTCGAAAAAGCGTCACCGTCGCTACTTCTGCGTCGTGGGCTGCCATGAACAAGAAGGCCTGACTCCCAACATCAGATTCTACCGTTTTCCTTCAAGGCCTCACGAAGCGGAGCGTCGGGCGCGCTGGATAGCTGCAGTTCGTCGCGCTGGGTAAGCGAAACCGCGCCAGGCTGACTGCTTCGCCTGTCTTGAAGCTTGCTTCATTATCTGCGCTCTAAAATTCGGTCTTTTGCACCTACAGTCCCGACGGCAGACCGACATAGCAGGAGGCATGGCTGGTGATTCACGATTCGAAACCCGGCCACAGCGACAATTAACAATTCGACCGTTGCGAAGTGGTGGAGTGACCAGGTGTGTGTAAATGAGCACAAATGGTCGGGCTGATTCGGTGACTATTCACTACCCCACTACGAGCAGCACAGGTACAACAAAGAGGCCCGCCGTTTCGCGGCACGTTGAAAGACCGCTGCCGTCGCGGCGCGTACCGTCATGCGCTCGAGCAGTTCCGTACACATGATGTCTGCTTATCGCTGCTGTGAATTCATTTATCGCAAGCATTTCCTCGCGTTTGTGCGCCTGAATCTTGCAGCATACACACCTTGCCTGTAGTTCAACTTCGTACGCGACTCACTTCACTTGCGATTGACACCGTGCTAAAACTTCACCGCTTATTTCTTGAACGGCGTACACGTATTCGGCGTTGCATAATTTATTGCCTTTACGCAGCATGCCACCACTGAAAAAATCTTCGGCGCCCGATATTAGCTGAAAGCCGTGGTACACCTAAACCGAAAGTGGCGGGTCCATATTGTAAACGTGCTTTCCGAAGCAGACGACCGAGCTTGGTACTACCCAGTTCAGGACACAGGGCGCTTTTTAGCACCATTCTCGGAGCGATCCCTGGGCAGTGCAAGAGCCTCATAGTTAAATTGGGAGGTAAACAATGCATGATAAATTTGTAACTTGCTTTTTACCGCCATGAGAGCTCTACAGCGAGCCAGCACCCCGGCTACTGCGGAAAATTTACTGCGAAGTTGATTAAAATGAGCAACCCAATTTAGATGGCAGGAAAAAGTTATACCAAGTATTTTATGTTGGTTAACTAGCTCAATATTTTTATCTAAAAAGTGCTGAATGTTACTGTTCAAAAATTTTATTTCTTGCTTTAAAAAGAACAGCTTTCGTCTTAGCAGGATTAATTCTGATACCATATAACTGTGACCATTCAGACAGATTGCGTAGCAGTGCATTACACCTAATAATTAGTTCGTCCGCATCATTTCCAGCAAAGGCTAAAGTGTTATCATCTGCATATATGAAGAACTCAACTGAAGCATCAATATTTACTAAGTCATTAACGTATAAGTTAAATAATAGTTGGCCCAAAACACTTCCTTGTGGCAGCCCATTTTTAATTGACAAGAAAGAAGATTGGACATTATCAATACATACACGTTGAGTCCTATTATTCAAGTGTGACTTCATTAAGGCGAGTGTACCACCGCGAACTCCATACATAGAAAGTTGAGATATAAGAATGTCATGATTGAGGCAGTCAAACGCCTTGAAATGAAAATCCCGAGGGCAAGATTGCCACCGTCTATAGCTAACACAATATTTCCTTTCAAGGACAAAAGAGCTGTTCTGTAGATCTTCCCTTTCTAAAGCCAAATAGCGAATTTGTTGTAATGTCATGTTTGTCTAGAAATTTTGCTAGGCGTGTAGAGATAATTTTTTCTAGTGTTTGGAAAGAACTGGTAGTACAGGTATTGGCCGCTAATTAGAGAATTTATTTACATCACCGTGTTTGAATAACACCGATATTCTAGCTCGTTTCACACGACCTGGGAAAGTAGCCGACTCTATTGCTAAGTTGAATATGTGAACCAACACACGAGTGAAGGGTACGTGTTCCATAACGTATTTTATTGGCTTGATTTGTAAAGTATCGATATCTAATCTTCTGCTATTTAAATTCATTGCTGTTGTAAACACCTTATGTTCATTTGTTGGTTCCATAAATACAGTATTAGCAACACTATTATTCAGTGAATAAGCAACTCAGGGGTCATGGCTGTACGCTACGCCTGCGTTCACAAAATGAGTATTAAAGTGGTCAGCCAGCGTTTTACCGCTAAGTTCACAATTATTATCAGTTATAGATTTCGGTATTTTGCTTTTAGTTTCACGACCTAAGACGCTATTTATTACTTTCCAAACCGCATCCGGGCACTTTTTGTTAATTTCAGAAAAAACACGTTGAGAGCAATCTATTTTCGCTTGCCTTAGTATTTTATTCAATCTATTTCTTTCTCTTTTTAATTCCTTAAGTTTAATTTCTGATCTCTACTGCAGGAAAGTATGATAAAGGTGGCTTTTACTTTTTATCAGCTTGACGTGCTCCTTGGTAATCCATGGTTCTCGTATCTTTTTTGAACGTCTGACCTGTACGAATGGAAAATGCGCAATGTAAATGCGCACAAAAGCTTCAAGAAACTCGTTATGTGCTTTGTCTACGTTCTTTTTTCTTAACACGAAATTCCAGTCGTGCATGAATACAGCCTGAACAAATAACTCCAGTGCGCCAGCGGAAATGTGTTGATAAGTAAGTAATTCGTTGTGTTGTTTGTTACTGATAGCATACACTACAAAAACTGGACAATGATTACTAATACCACAGGAAGTTGTACCCGTAGCACATACAGGTGTATCTATATTTGTAATGAGAAGTTCGAGGGCAAATGAACTAGAAAGAGTAACCCTGGTTGGTGTAGCAATCAGATTTGCGAAGCCAGATGAAAGTAGTAGGCTGTTTATATCGTGTGCATGCTTATTGTCCTCCAAAATATTTATGTTGAAATCTCCTCCACAGACAAAATGAACATTTTCGACTCAGCAGCATTCCAAAAGTTTACCAAAACAAGCTAAGAAATGCTCGATACTGCCATTCAGAGGGCGGTATATTACTGACAGCACATTCTTGGTGCTTTTGACAGTTAGCATTTCGTAGTCATGACTTATGAATGAAAATTCTGGCACGATTTTATAATTACAATTATTTTTAGCATAAACGCCGACACCGCCTCGTCGCCTATTCTGACGGCTCATGTAAAATGAGGTATAGCCTTCCAGTTGAACACCATCATAGCTGCTTTGAAACCAAGTTTCAGATATCATTATGCCGTCAAACTGAAACGAAAATTCATTGAGGAAACAAGTAATGCTGTCGCCCTTGCCAACAGCGGAACGGGAATGGAGATGCAAAACAGAGGTATGTGTAGTATCTGGCAGATGAACATCTTGCGGTAACACAAATTCAAGATATTTCGTTTGAACAGAAGGTGCAGGAACGTAACGCGACGTTTAGCATATCTTAGAAAGAGCTTCGTCATGCTCTATCCTTATGATTGGTGTGTCGTCAGACTGTCTCGCGAAAACCTTACCATTGTACGATGAGACGGATTTCCATTCATGATAACATTTTCTACCAATAGCAATTCCTAGCAGCCTTTTTAGTGTGGGCACAGATGCTCATTCACATATATCTTCTGGGAGCTATAAATACCAATGTCTTTGTTGACAAGACGCGCTTTCCTTGCCTTCTTCAGCGCAGCGTCACGCTTGGTTCGGGACTTAAACTGCACAATGTTCTATTTTTCTGGATCTCGAGTAGGAATGCGATGACACACTTCAATGTCAGTGTCGATAATTTCTTCTTTGATGGCTTCCCCAATTTTCCGAACAATGTTAGGCACACTTTCATCGTCAGACCTAACAACGCCTTATATCTCAAAATTCTTGTTTCTGGAGTACTGTTCTGAGCGCACAAGCCTCTTTTCAAGCTCTTGAGTCCTGAATTCGAGGGCCTGGCATTTTTCTTCCAGTAATTTATTTTCATTTTCTAGTTTGCCTTGCGGATTCTTCAGCTCTTAATTTTGCCTTCAGTTCTTCAATTGAGGCGTGACTGAACTCGATGCTTTAAGTACGATTTTTGTGCCCTACCTTCAGTTCTCGGATCTCATTGCGCATGCCCCTTTCCATTGTCTCGCGACGCTGCCTCGGTTGATCTTTACCCTCTTGCTTAAGCTGAACAAGTTTAACTTGTATTTCATCTTTCAGTTTAGCCATTTGTTTGGTCATGCTGTATCAACAGAAACAATCCGCGACACAGACAAGATATACGATGCAAGGACAACAATGCCTGGCAGCAGCGAGGGTAAAACTGTATGCAGTAGTAGTAATGAGATGAAAACGCAAACCTGCAGCAAAAAGGCAGACAAGCGCTCAGCGTTGCAGTAGGCACGTCGTCGCTGTTTCCAAGTTACCTCGCTTTTTAATTATGCGTTCTCAGGCGTCCGGATATCGCTTTGAAAAGTAAGGACCATCCCCTTGAGTTATCATAAGTTCTTTATTTCCTGATTTTGTTTTCCCCTCTCAAGTGGTTACTCATAGCAAATTTATTTTTCATCGGTGTCACCCCTGGGATTGTCTGAGCCTCTCTGACTTTGCATACGGCGTTTTTTTTTTTTTTTGCCAGGCTTCCTACTTTACCGATCGCATACTTACTGGTAAGTTTCCTAGTTCTTTTCCTCCATTGTGCTTCCCCCGTACAAATACCTGAACACTCGTACAACCCATTTACTTTATTTCGTATCCTCAGTTGTTCTTCTAAATAAATTTTACTATGAGTTTCCCTCCCTTCAATACCTGTCCAGCTCATATCACCCTTCACAACATCATTTGTAGTCTTCTCGTGAGAGGCCATTGCGAGGCGTCCCACTGACCTTTGGTTGCCATCGAGGCCTGATATGCCCCGGATTTCAAGCAAACAGCTGCATTTCTAAATTTTAGTCCTGGAAGCATTACACTTTTTCACATACTCCGGAGCACTTCGTACCTATCGTATGCCCAAAGCGCTCTATGTTTCATTATAGCAGGCATTTACTTTTCCATTTGTTATTGTTTTTTCTTCATTTTCACATTTTTCATTTTTTTTCATTTTTTCAGATGTCCATTGCGTTCGTTTATCTGTACACCAAGATATTTCTATTCTTTTACCCGAGGTATTTCCTGGTCCTGAATTGACAGTCTCTTCACTATTTTCATTAAATACTATACACCCTGATTTGTCAACGCTAAACAACACAGTGTCATTTCTATAAAAGAAGCTTGCGAGCTACTGCTCTACTATTGTGTCCGCCTGTTTGTATGATATGTTTGACCGGATACTCATTCCATCTAGCGCCCTCTCCATCCTCACCATGTACATCATAAACAGCAACAGGCATAAAGGGCATCCCTATCTAAGTTCTTTGGTGATATCAATTTTCTGCTCGCTCCTCCTGCCTTCTATTTCAACGCAAACAGTTTTTTCTAGGCAAATTTCCCTAAAAGGCTTTATACAGTCGTTGTCTAAGACTTCCCCTTCCAGAACAGAGCAGAAAATGTTGCGGGCTAAGTGATCATAGACCCGGTAATGTCTAGAAAAGCCATGCATAACGGTCTCTTTTTTTCTCTTGATATTTCAGTATACCGAATAAGGACATATAATTTATCAATCAGACACCTACTGATTCTGAAGCCATTCTGAAGTTCCCTCAATACGCCATTATGTTCTGCCCAAGCTTGCGGTTTTAATTTAATCACTTGGGCTGCGAAGCTGTATATTACCGATGTAATGGTGTACGGTCTATACAAGTAATTGAAGTAGGTAAAGGCAAGGCGCAGAAGACCAGGACTTAGGAAGAAGAACACAAACGACAAGACGGGCGCGTTCTTCTTCCTAAGTCCTGGTCTTCTGCGCCTTGCCTTTACCTATTTCAAGCATGAACCAACTAGCCCAAGCAAGAGTTTTACTATACAAGTAAATTCAATGTTTTTCACCCTTACCATTATAAACTAAATTCGCTCTACCTTTTCGCCAACCGTTATTCGCCTATCTTGTAAGCTTTTTTCTACTGCTTTCAACAGATCTTCCTTGCTTTTTGGTGCTACTTCATGAATCAGCCAAGCAGGAATCTTGTCGGACCCCGTTGCTGTGCGCTTTGGTATTTTCTCTTCGGCTTCCTTGCAGGGGAAATTTCTCAGCGAGAGCTCATTTTCCATCGGTTCCTCGTTGATGCTCTGCGTCTTTTTTCTCAGAAAGCACCTGGCCATTGCCTGTTATATATATATATATATTTCTCTCTCGCGGTATAGTTCCCATTTTCTGCCTACTTCATCCTATCGCAACGGTGCTTTTTTTTGCGTGCCTGTGCTGTCCCGATGATTCTATCGTTCATCGATCACTTCCCGTATGTCCCTGTTCCCCCATCCTTTTGGTTTCTTTTTTACTTCCGAATAAGCATGTTGCTTCTCTTTCCTTATTTCGCTCATCATTACACTTAGAAGCTCACAATATTCCTACTCTTTGTTTGGCTATTTGCAATGTTCTCACTCGACTCTTGTGACTCTATATGATAATTGTTCAGCGCTCGAATTCGTACTGGTGATTCTTCGCTGCTTGAATTCATTCCCAACTACATTTACAATTTTCAGTAGAATGCGTTAATGGTCCCTCCCTTTGTTGCTACGCCCTTCCTCGTCAATGACCATTTCTCTAGACTTATCACACATTGCTTTGATCATCATGCTTTTGACCATTGTTTTCGTTTACCGAGCACCCACGGTGAAGCCACAATATTCGTCTCATCTACAATGCCCTACAAAGCGATTATCATCAACAGCTTATTTATGTCCACTGCAGGACGAAGGCCTCTCCCTGCGACCTCCCATTACCCGTGTCCGGCGCCAACGATTCCAACTAGCGCCTGCGAATTTCTTAATTTCATCACTACCCAGTCTTCTGCCGTCCTTGACTGCGCTCCCCTTCTCTTGGCACCGATTCTGTAACCCTAATGGTTTACCGATCGTCTAACCTAAGCGCTACATTACCTGCCCAGCTCCATTTCTTCCCCTTAATGTCAATTAGAATATCGGGTGTGCCCGTTTGCTCTCAGATCCACACCGCTCTCTTCGTGTCTCTTAACGCTACGCCTTACATTCTTCGTTTTACAGAACAGTAATTCGTGATTACAGAAAGCAGTAACAGCAAGAAAAGAGTAGTGGCTATTGCCTAGATTCATTCAGTATCGCACAGGCTTAAAAAAGTTGCAAGTAGATATGGTGTTGATGCTCCTTTCACTGCTCCCAATAAGCTGGGTAAAATATGCGCGGCCGTGCAGAGGAAAGAGGAGCAGGTTAAATGCAAACAAAGAACAGATATTTGTCCAGTGAAGCACATCAAGAACTGCAATTTGCCTGACGCTCGTATGGGTGTGGTATATAAGGTTCCCTTTGGCTTTGGCTATTTCTACGTAGGGCAAACGGGGCGGTGCATCAATCAGAGGCTAATGGAACATAAAAGGTCGTTAACCGGTGGATCGCCTTCTAATCATTCTTTACATTGGCAAGAATGCCAAGATTATAACTGCACGCCTGAGTTAGATGAATGCGCGATATTGTACAGGCATAGGGATGAAGATACGCGTCTTATGGTCTAGGCGTGGCATATCAATAATTGTGGCATATCAATAAACAGTTAATATCAGGACTTAGGCATTCCACAACTCTTGATTCTTGTCCTGACAATTGTTTGCAATAAACCATCAGTTGATATCAGCGCTGTGTTTTCTTTCCCTCTGTCACCTTCCGTGCCCGTTTGTGCGATAAATCGTGTTGTACATTTGACGTTATTATTTAAACGTATTACGAGTGAAATACCAACGTTGGGAAAACGCGCGAAAGGACGCGAAATAAGCGTTTCCTTGCTTCAAAGAAAGCTTTTCGCACCAGAGCAACAAAACACGCGTTCCTGCGGTATTGTGCTTTTTCGAGTAAGACGTGCTTACCACGAAAGCATTCGCTCGTGGGCTTGTTCTGCAGCTTGTTCGGCACTTCTGCAGCGCAAAATAAACTGCACATGAAGGAACACACAACGACGCAAGCCGCGGCGCCAACGTGCAGAGTTAGCGCTTAGTAATTAGTGCAACGTATGGAATCCGACACCGAGTGTGAGAATGGCTGCGTGTGTGCATGTGTTTCGGAGGCCAAAAAAGACGACGTCTGCACAGCAAATGAGGACGCCTTTGCCGTATTCTTTGAAGCCTGACGTCTTTCGTTTAACGAGAGGTAATGATCACTGGTTCTGCAACTCAACACACAATAAGTCGCATGATCAAATTTAGAAGAAAAACAAACTTTATTAACAAAGCAGTGTACGCGGTATCTTCACTTCCTGATCTTACGTCCCACACTACGGTGGGCCGATGGTCTCCCTCAGAGGTGGCAAAGAGTGCGCTCTCCGCGTCTCTGCATCTCAAAAGCGGGAAACACATTTTTTGGCCGCGCCAAGGAATGATTTCTAGTTGTGAGAAGCCTGTGACTTTAACCTCTTAGTATATGTGCTGCTACAGGTGTGGGGCACTCACGGCCCTGTTTTCTTTCACATGGGTTTTGTATGTAGAGGGAAGTTGTGTAACGAACATGTCAATCTCAGGCTTGTGACCCTGCTGTGGCGTAAGCTAATGTGTTTTGAGCTGCAGGAAGTGATAAAATTTACCCACATTATTTATATGCGGTTACCCTTTGACCACATCGAAAATACCTTTCTCTTTAGTCCTAAAGCGGCACTGAACACTGCGCGGCAAAATAACCACCCCGAGCCTGACCACTTTCCAGAGCGTCTGAAACTCACGGTACACTAAAGTTCGACCACTGGAATAGCGACACGAAATGGCGAAAGCTGGAAATATGACTTCTTGAGAGCGACAAAATCTAATTTTCAAAAAAACACTTATGAGGAAACCTAAGAAATACAATTCCGCTTGTTGAAACGTTTGCTCTAGTCTCAGGCTTCCCTTTTAAACCAATTTCAGACATCCCTTTAGTAATACCACCGTCTTTCTGGCAGTTCTAACATATTGATCCCTACGTTATATCTAATAGCATGCTTCATGCATTAAGTGCGCGTGGCATTGCTTTTTCTTGCTGAGAAAGAACTGAGTGCATCATTTTACTTTGTTGCCATTTTTTTTAATATATTTCACATTTACAACAGGTTGTATTGCTGCCAATGCTATTTGATAGAGCTCATGGTCCCAACATAAAAATCTAAAACGTGGCATTAGCTTTTATAAGCCACTATCCATGAGCTAAAGTGCGCCACTCAGTTTCACTGCACAGAAGGTTGACTGCTCTCAGAATCTTGTCTGCTGCTGCGGTAGTTGCTCAGTAAAATTGAGATAGCTGGTGAACATCCGCTGTCAACAGACAGTTTTGTTCATTCTCAAAGTGGGTGCGGTTCGTCGGAAAAAAATGCCATGCATCTCAACTTCATTCCTTATCATCAGAAAGAAATGCCTTCATGTGTCTCTGTAACACTGAGCGCAGGATTCTATATGTCGCCGACAGGAAGAGGCAAAGGCTGGAAATCTAGTACGTTTAGGTCTGCGTGAATGCAGTATTTGCTGAAATTCCACCGCAGCCCGCGAGTTCTTTCGTCGGTCTCGCTAGGCACCGGGTTCCGGAAACAACCGTGATGTTTGTTCTAGACGCAAAGCAGGGACTGTTACGGCAGTTCACAGCGCACGCTTTCTCGTCTTGGAGCCTAGCCAGGATGAACGTGAGGCATTCTTCCGATGGCTTTGACTTTTTTTTAATAATTCCAGCTTCTCTATGCAATACTATGTGAAGTCGCCTTGTTTGCATAAGACATCCCCATGTTCTGCAACAGCTGTGATCAAGTTCGCGAAATTCCAGCGTCTCGCGAGATTTCTGCAAGCTCTCTGAGGGTTAGCGTGGAGGCAGATTTTGTTCAGACTACTTTTCCTCTTTACATACGCTTTATTTTTCTCTCAGCAGTTCTCCTGCTTCGTTCTTTTCGTTCTTATGTTACTTACCAAGTGGCTTGCTCGCTACATAGAAAGAAAATCCGCGAACCCCGGGACAGATGTGTTGAAAGACACCAGCGACTGCTACGTCGACAAGTCGCGCAGTATCTGCGCCTTCGCTAGGCGACCAGATAATTAGGGCCGTGAAGTCTTCTTCTCGTTTTGTTTCTTTATTCCACCCACTCTCGCTTTCCTAGCTTTAGTGTTCAAAGGTGATTTACTCCATGGCGCGACTACAAAGGCGGTGGAACGTGAAGAACGGAAGCGCGGGAAAGTAAAAAAAATCTTTGCACGAAGTTTAATTAGGCCGCCTTCCTTCAATTGAGCGGTGCTATATGTGCGGCCCCGTCGCACCTCCCCCTCCCCCAACCAAAAAAAAAAAAGTTAAAATAAAGGTCGCCGATCGTGCGTATTGTTACTTAGCTCAGAGTATAAATATCTTGTTTATTGCTGCCAAGCAGAAGTATTATTTTATGTTTCACGCCTATTGTCACTACACTAAAATCTTATATTCCTGTGACGCGAAAACTCTTGCACAAAGAGAGTCAAATGTCGGTATCTGAAAGCACGCTGCAAAGGTTCTGGCGCTTAGTGTGAGATTGTGGCGCTGTTTTCGTGAGGGTAATTCTGCAGATTCTTGACAGTTATTCATCCTTCTCTGTGGCGGACGACATTCAAAGATAGCCTGAAGTGGGCACCTGTGCTATTCTTGGAATATCGCTCTAGAAACGCGCTGTTGAAATTAATGAGCTCCTTCAAGGTCCTGCTACTGTCGTACAGCCCGCAGAATAAGCCATGTGTCAGCGTTTTACCGCGTAGCGCCAGCGGCATGGTTGGAAACCGTCGAGTTGTTGTTCAGAAGATGGACATTGTGTGCCGCCATTCTCGCTTGATTCTGTGTAGTCGAAATAGAAAGAACAAACCTGGGGCAGGACGCAACTTTACATGCAGTAATAAAGGACCCTCAGATTTTTATATTTCGATTATTATTAAAAATAACGTTGAATTCTGCATCCCCACCATAATTAGCTTTGAGTAATATGTCAACGTGACTTTTTCTTTTTTCGTGAGAGTACATTTTCATACATTAGACTGTCAAACAATTTTTCTATCTTGAGATGTAGAATCTGATTTCCTTTTTTTTTTTGTCCCCTTATCTTTCAGGCAATGTGTTCTCTAAGGTATTGGCTTATATTTACGCTTTCTTTTCTTTCTTTTTGCTCGCCGATTTGTCAGGCAGCTTTTCTCATGACAAAAGCATCTGAGGTATCAAAAAATACGAAGAATAACAAGTAGGCAGCACAGCAACGCTCCCGTACTACTGTCTCCCTGTCACTGTTCGCGAAAGTGTGTGGTCACTCAGATCAGTGAGACTCGGAGTCATGCAAAGCTTTTTAAAAAAATCTGCGTGTCTTTTTTTCTATTTTCTGGCAGTAATGGATGTCGCTGATGAGTGGCTAGCATTATGTCTCAGGCGAACGACGAGCGGTCGCTGTGCCTGCCGATGCAAACAAATGAGCTGGTCGGTGCTTTGGAGTGGCAGCGGCGTTCTTGCGGGATACTAATGCGGAAACTCGTGCTCCACAGCTTTTAGTGAGCAGGCGAAGCGCTTCCCCGAGAAGGGGTTAAACATCTAAAATAGCAAACAGCACTTGGGCAATCAGTCATCATCATCAGCCTATTTTATCTCCACTGCAGTACGAAGGTCTCTCCCTGTGATTTCCAATTAACCCTGTCCTGCGCCAACCATTTCTAACTAGCGCCCGCGAATTTCTAGATTTCATCGCCCCAACTAGTCTTCTGCCGTCCTTGACTGCACTTCCCTTCTCTTGGCACCCATTCTGTGACCCTAATGGTCCACCGGTTATCCAACCTGCGCGTTCCATGACCTGCCCAACCTCATTTTTGTTATCTTAATGTCAATTAGAATATCGGCTATACCCGTTTGCTGATACAAACCACTCTCTTTCTGTCGCTTAACGTTATGCCTAGCATTCTTGATTCCATCGCTCTTTGCGCAGTCCTTAACGTGTGCGCAAGCTTCTTTGTCAGTCTCCAAGTTTCTACCCCATGTGTCAGCACCGGTAAAATGCACTGACTCTACATCTTCCTTTTAAATGATAATGGTAAGCTTCCAGTCAGGAGCTGACAACGTCTGCCGCATGCGCTCCCACCCATTTTTTATTCTTTTGTGAATTTCCTTCTCATGATCAGGGTTCCCTGTGATTAATTGACCTAGGTAAACGCACTCCTCCACAGACTCTAGAGGCTGACTGGCCATCCTGAACTCTTTTTCCCTCGCCCGGCTATTCATCATTACCTTTGTCTTCTGCATATTAATCTTCCACCGCACGCTTACACTCTCTCTGTTAAGGTCGTCAATCATTTTTTGTAACTCGTCTCCTGTGTTGCGGAACAGAACAATGCAACCTGCAAACCGAAGGTTGCTGAGATATCCGCCGTCGATCTTTACTCCTAACCTTTCCCAGTGTAATACTGTAATAATACTGTAATAATACTGTAATAATACTGTAATAATCAGTGGTTAGGGCTATGTACAATTGGTTTTGTTTCAGCGCGATATCTTGTGCATGGGCGCTGGCTCTCGGAATGGTGGGTCGAATGCGAATGGCCATTCTCCGTTGTTGAATTCGTCGGAACCGTAGATCTCACTTCTTGACAAATTCGAAGAGCTGGTGCAGCTGGCATTGTCACCTGAAGGTCCGGCGAGGTCACCAATCAGCAGAGCGCGTATGGTCTTCGCCGTTTCGTTCGCGCAGCGGGCAAGACCGGCATGCCTTACGTGCCTTCCCCGCTATGTGCCTCTCGTGAGTTACACGAATAGGTTCGCTCGGCTGCATGGCCAGGTTTCTGTCTCATTCTTGCGCTTTTTGACTTATCAAATTATTTTCGAATTTATTGAACAATGCTACTCTCACACGGGTGCAGGGCGGCCTCGAAAACCTATGTATTCCTTTACTTTGCCATGGTAAAAATATTGCCAGAGGTGCCCTTGAGAACGAACTGCTGTGATAAAGGCTACATCCCGTTCGTGTTCATGGGCTTCAATTTCCAGTGGCCGACGTCTGCAGAACGATAAAATAATGAGACAGGCAGGGAGCTCGCTATCTCGAACTCTTCACGTCACGCACCTCAATCAATACGACGTCGTCTTTGGGCCGACGTACTCAGTAGTTTCACTTCCGCTCCTTCCACATATAGTAAATGGGCCGACACAAGTTATAAGGCTTAATGAACACCAAACTGTGCATCATTATTGCAACGCGATGAACAAATGAAGGAAGAGCGCGGAAGAACCAAGGAACATCCGTTATAATGTCCTCTGTTCCTGGAAGTGCATCCAACGACCTCGTTACCGGATCGGGACTGCTAGACAGCTTGAAGTTTGGACAAGCCGTAATGAGCGCGCTGGAAACCGCAGTGTTTCGTCATGAAGGAACGGCTGCCTTTTATTTTACCGTATGCCTTCCACTTCCGTTGTGTTTCTTGGCAGTAGGAAAACTGAGAGCTTCATTTAATTCCGTTCTATCTAACAGCGGAATTATGTAAATTTATATTAACTGTTCGTGTAATTCTTAACAAAATCGATTTTACATGAGCTGAACGAATACGAAACGTTATATTTGGAGCGATGATCTGCCCAATTTTAGAGCGAAGCTGTTTATGTCGACCCTGTGCCGTCGTTCTCGGCCTTGGCAGAAAAGGGGTCATGTGACCTAGCGGGCAAGAAAAAAAAGAGCTGAACAGGGCGAAAGGAGTTGCAGTGACCCCTTTCACCCCGTGGGAGAATACTATCTTATACGCGAGTCTAATACGGTTGTCACAAGCTGCATTTCTGGCGATCGAGCCAGACCGGCGTCGAATTTATCGACGATTAATTCCACCCTGCCGCGAAAGAAATAGATGTGCTAACGGTTCGCGACCAACGAACAGTGCCCAGCGATTCAAACGCAATACTAGGAGCGCGTGGCTGCGCAAGAAGTGCTTCTTGCTGCGCAAGGAGAGCTGGCAGCCACATCAATCATCAATTCAATCCAACCAATCGTCCAAACGATTGCAGCGCCCGCATCTCCAGTGAGTGGCCTTGCGTCCAATATACGGAGCTTTGGATTATTGGTTCCGCTCATTCCATGCCAGCAGCAACTATGGGAACACCACGAATAGTGTGTATTCCTGAGGAAGAAGTTGCCTAGTGCGAGTGTCAGCGAAAAAAAAAGAAGGCACGGCAAAACACCGACAGAAACATCACGCGCAAAAAAAAAAAGAAAAGGAAGACACTGGGAGAACCGCAAAAAAAGAAAAGCACTCTTAAAGCATGCTCGCCACACGAAGCACGTAAAAGCAAAAATGAGGTGAAGGAATGGCGAAACAAAACATTGACAGACAGACAGACAGACAGACAGACAGACAGACAGACAGACAGACAGACAGACAGACAGACAGACAGACAGACAGACAGACAGACAGACAGACAGACAGACAGACAGACAGACACAGACAGACACAGACAGACAGACAGACAGACACAGACAGACAGACACAGACAGACAGACAGACACAGACAGACAGACAGACAGACAGACAGACAGACAGACAGACAGACAGACAGACAGACAGACAGACAGACAGACAATGAACTTTATTTGATCCTGAGGAGCTTCAGCGGGGGCCCCTATCAAGGACCCGTGGAAGCCGCTGGCCACGTCCAAGTCGGGGCAGGAATACCGTGATGTTCCGCCCTTCCTCGGGCCCTCTGGATTGCCTCTAGCTGTGTCTGGAGCGATGGGCTCCGGAGTGCCTCTTCCCAGTCGGCTTCGCTGGATAGAGGGCCGTTACGTAACGCGGGGCATTGCCAGACCATGTGCGCTAAGGAACAATAAATCTTATTACAGTCCGGACAGATTGAATCGACGTCTGTGTAGATACGGCTGAGAAAGCCCAGCGAAGGGAATGTTTCCGTCTGGAGCATTCTATGTGAAACTGACTGAGACCTGTCTAACTTCGGGTGAGGAGGAGGATAGGCCCTTCTACTAAGCCGGTAGTGAGATGTTATCTCGTGAAAAGTAAGGAGCGGATCGTTCTGCTGGATTTCATCCTGTCCCCATAAGACCTCCATACCGCCGCGGCACGTTAGATCTCGCGCACGGTCATGGGCAAGCTCGTTGTGGTTAGGTATGTTCTGATGAATAGAGATTGGTTGCGAAGTTTGACTTGCATGATGTAACACTCGGTGTAACTAACACAGCTTCGCTGTTGACCATCTTCATGGACTGGAAGGGGTGATGTTTTTTTTTTTTCACTTCCTCGGCGAACAGTTTCATTTTTCTTTTGTAAAATGCAAGTCACCTTTGTGGAGAGGCATATTTTTCATTCAGCGGTACAGTTATAGAGGGCTTTTATTAACTGAATACCTCAACTTATCCATATCTATTTTCCTGTTATTCCAGAAATTGATCTATGTCAATATGTAGGGCGCTTTGTTCGAATTTCCCAGTCGAAGAAAAGTCAACAACATTTGCGCTTACCGTCCCGACACTGCATAGACCTGCCCTCTTATGTGGCTCAGGGTTAATTTTGGCCATATTGTGCTCCGTAATGGGCACCGAAAGCATGCTAAATAAGCACTCTTGCATTATGTCCCCTTTCCGAACGTGGCAAACACAGCCGTGACGCGAACCCGCGACCGCGCGTTCAACAGCACGACGTCATAAATACTCCTGCTGTAGTTGTTCAAAGTAACAAGTTGACCCTCGCCGATGTTGTTACCGCTCTATCCATATGACATCACCAATTTCGCGAAGCAGCGCCAACCACAGATTGCCGCCGTCGCATCCTGATTGCTCGCTCAGAATATTTACACGTACGGAATTTTCTATGCCAGGATTTCACTTGTTGTGTCATCACTTTTGTTGCTTACCAGAAGCAGAGACTACGTAAGATACTCTTAACGCGAGAAGCTGAGGAGATGAGCTCGAGGGGAGCATGAAGGAGGAGGGTAAATCTCCTGTACTTAATCTTGTCGATGCTAACATGATAGGGTGGTACGCCAATCGATGTAACGGCGTACTATTTCCTTTTCCTAAATGTTATATGGAGGCCACCGTGGACAGTTATAGTTCTCTTGCACATAACTACAATCGTATCGCACGAATGTATGCGAAATCAGTTGAAACGAAGTGTCGAACAAGTGAGACAGCTTGAAACAGCCTCAAGGCGTGCGCACGTTTCTTACAGTGAGGCTTGGATGCCGTAAACTCAGAAAAATGTGACGCTTACTGTGCCACTGACCTACGGCTACGTTTCCGGGGTTTAGGTCCAACGACGTTACATACGGACCCATGCTTACTCAACTTTCTAGTGAGGGCCATAGTAAAAGTACATTTGCAAATATCCCTGTCACTTTGCTCTTCCCAACAACTCAAAATTAACCACTCCGTTCGTTTTATAGTATATTGGAAAGAAAAACGACGCTGGTGGATCCTCCCTCACAAAAAAAAAAAAGATAAGCCGGCAGTGAAAGCGTTAATGTGTTGCGATACTGGAGGTACAAATATATACTATCGTGAGAAATGTGAGCGCGAACACGCGAACAGGTGTCAAAAAGCCTGGAAACCGAGTTAGAGCGATACGCGGAAAGCGCTGTCGTAAACTGAGGGGAAAGGAGGACGCTCTTCAGCTAACTGTTGGCATTGCACCCCGCCTGCGTTTGTCGAAAACGGCAGCTTACGGCATCTCACTGGCCGCCGATAGCCGATAAGGCGGTTACGTGCACAGTAACTTCCAGCGAGTCATTTTTTTTTTCAATCACGCTTTTCTTTTTTTTTTGTTGAGAGCGCATCTCTTGTGCGCCCGTTCCTGCGTTTAGCGCAAGATATCTTCAGATATGCGCCCATAGGACCGGATGTATATCTCATGGAGCGCATCGTGTCATGCGTTCCAGACAGATGGACAGAGTTCCCAGGAAAGTAGCTTTCCAGTGTTTACGCTTCAAAGCAGCACGGCTATTGGCCACGCTTCGGTGCACAAAGCTATCAGTAACCGCAATATCAATCGGCTTTATCAGTGTGCCCTGGCGATGCGAAGTTCCGCACTTAGTATAAAGAGCCGCATATTGGGAGTGCCAACAATCATTAAAACAGCGTCCTCTTTTCCACTTCGTTTCACGCGGCCGCCGCCACGTATAGACCATAGCATGGTTCGAGGCTATCTGACACGCGCTCCTCTGTTCCCGCTCACATTGCTCATGATAGTAGGAATGCAGAGCACAGAAACAATAAAATGCCTCATAGCTAAAAAAAACAGGGCATCTCTGACTCGGTTTTACGCCAAGAATTTTACATTTACGTTGTATACACCATAATTTGAGGTTCAGCCAAACGTTGCCAGGCGGACCAACGTGATTGTGTATGATGAGTAGTGGTGTGTGTGTGACGGCCACAGCAAGATGATAATGAGAGCGCTGACGACAATAGGACCGTGACAGCGCGATTTCTACTCCAGCCGTGTGACCCCAATTTACGTGTCGAGTGGTCGTTTCAACAGACTATATAGAGATGAACGCTGATTCGTGCACTCACTGATGCGTTTGACCCGCCATGGTGGTTGTGGTTGTGGTTGTGGGGTTGCATACCTAAGCACACCTTCGCGGGACAAAATTTCTCGGGCAGCGACTGCATTTCGAGGGATTTTAAATACAGCGATTCTTGTGTACCTTGCATTGGGAGCATATTGAAGAAACCAAGGTAGTGAAAATTGATCCGCAGTCTTTCCCCTCCCCCCCATCTATCCACCGCCTACGGTATTCCTCATAACGAAGTTGTGGTTTTGGCACGTGCAAACCCTCAATTTAATTTTTATTGCGCTCGTTCAGCACCTTCTTTTGCGTGCAGCATACCACTATTTTCTCTGCTTCTTTTGCTTTCGGATAAAGAACGGCCATCTGAAATGCGGGTTGCAGCCGCAGCGCGGAGGACAGACGACAAGCACGAAGCTTCGTGTCACTCTCTGGTTGCAAGAACGCTCCGTGCAGGTTGCTCGATAACTCTCACAAACCTAAATCGACTGCTTTCATTTGATATGGTCTTGCGAGCGGGTTTCACGCTACGTCGTTGCCATGGTAACTAACAGCATTTTCATCCACGTCTAATTCTTGAGCCGGCGCACGTCGGTTTCCTTCTTTCGTTGAACTCAAAGGTTACACCTCGTCCCGTATTTTATGGTATTAGTTTGCTATGCTCATTCGGCGGTGCAATAGTGAAGCGATAGTGTTTTGCTCCCAACTGCCGAAGCTTGGGGAAATGAAAGAAAAACTTCCCCCTTGGTGCCACCTTCGTGGGAAAGTTTTGTTCAATATGATGAGTGTGAATTATCCTAAAATGTGCTCCTATGTTCCTAAGAACATAGTTGCGAAACATAGTGAAGCTGGAAGTTTAGTTTCCGCTCAGAATATTTTTATAGACAATTTTGTTCTGTTTTATGAGCCGTTCAAACTCTATGGACGCAATTGTGTGCACTGCGAGCTCGTGCCTTCTCCTTTGAGCTTGTTACAGATGCGGCTAAATTTTGTGCTTCCTACAGAATTCGCCACTGTTCACCGAGCAGCGCGATATAGCGAACGCGGATAAAATTAATGCGAAAAATATTCAGCATGACAATTCGGTTTGGAGTCACCCGCTTATCTGAGCCACTGGTTAGTCACTGGTGGAATGGGTAGCACATCGGGCCGCCTTGATGAGGTCAGAGCGCTCGAAACGAACAACAGCGCCAACTCAGGTACTAAGTATGCGGGAATTTGTACATATGGGCCGCTCTTCAACGAACCCCTTTCATGCTTGCAGGGTCTCTGTAGTTGCGGGACAGGGTAGGCATTGCTATTCGGGGAAACTCTTTGATGCCTACTTGGAGCTCAGGGTATGTACAAGTAAGTGTGGGCCACTCTTCAGCCAACGTCTTTGAAGCTAACTGGGCAATTATGCATTTGCCACTTAGGATCTGCCACTTTACAATGACGAAAAATATCGCTTGAACTTATCCGACGTTAAGCGGTATTGAACCAACGTCATAAGGGTTCCTCAAGCACAGCGATAAGATGCATTAGTCGGCTGCACTGGAAATGCACTAGGTATGTGCTGCTTATTAATGAAGCTCTCGCTAGCACATGTTACTGAGTATGTGTCACTGAGTGTGCGGCAAGCGAAGAGCAATGATCAATGCTCGCAGGCACCGTCACGCCACGCTTCTCATCTCGGAGGGCACGCGCGGATTCCGTGGCAGTGTCACTAGAGCACGCAGCGTGGTTAGAAAGACGCGCGAGAAGAGCGTGATTTTCACGTGCGCGTTCTTCAGCGTTCGGATGAACCGGCACGCGGTGCATTTGGGATGCTGCGCGCACGTTTCGCTGCGGCTATGCTAGATGGCGCCGTGTCTTCTTTGGAAAGCACGAAAGAGGAGTCCCGCAGCAGTACACACCTCATACAACCTCGTTTCAACCTGTGGCAGTACGTGTTGTCGCTTTATTAATACAATGCTAATGCATTACCGTCATCATTAGTCATCGTGAGGTGGGTTCTGCAGCAATTTTTGTTTCATTTATTTAGCATTATTTAGGTACTCAGCATTCTTTAGGTACCTCGCGCACATCGCCGAGGCTATCTTCGTATCTATGTGTGTTTCTATCTCGCCCTTTTCCTGTCAACTTGTGCCAGTGGGTCGAATGGGTAGCGCATCGTGCTGCTGTGCTAAGGGAAACCAACTTGGGTACCTGAGTATGTGGCAACGTGTACATACGGGCTGCTGTTAAACGAGCCTCTTGCACGCTGACAATGGTCAATGAAACCATCTGACGCCGACTTTGAGTACTGCGTGTGTGCCACTCGGTCTAGAGGACCAACATAGCAGGCTCTTGAAACGGACAAGCGCGCAGTGCTTGCGTCGCGAGCATGCAACACCGAGATTTATTTTCCTGATCTTTCGCAGTAGTGCCCTAGAGCGCCGATCTATAGTGTCCGCGCGTATCGGCGTTCGTGGGCGCTTTTAGGGAGTTTATTTGAGCCAATGCATTAATTTCAGACAGTGCGCTATTCACTCGACTGCCCAAATCGGCGCATAATTTGCCTGAAAAGAATAAACTCGTATCGTCAGCATAGATTATATAATGGGCTGTTTCATCAACGTGGCCAATCTCATTAATATAAAGTATGAACAGAAATGGTCCCCGGATGCTTCCCTGAGGGACACCTGTATTAATAGATTTTATTGAGGAATGTTTCCCTTCAATGACTAGAAATTGCGTACGGCATAGCAAGTACGACTTACTTAATTTGTGCGTGATACCTCTTACGCCATAGTGATCTAGTTTTTGAAGCAGAATATCATGAATAATGAGGTCGAAGGCTTTTGAAAAGTCTAAAAAAAGCCCAGGTACCATATTTCTGTACTCGAAATTTCCTAGAATGAATTCCTTTTGGACCAGTAGTGCGAGCTCTGTAGACTTGTTTCTCCGAAAACCATACTGTGCAGAACTGATCAAGTTGAAGCGGTCAGTCAAAGAGGTCAGGGGTTTCAAAATTATTTTCTCCACACCTTTGGAAAATACAGGCAGAACTGATATAGGTTGGTAGTTGGACATGTCATTTCCATTGCCCTTTTTATATGCAACTGTTACTTCTGCTGTCTGCATATTTCGAGGGAAAGATGCCGTAGATAAACAGATATTAAAGATGTAGGTAAGGCAGGGTGCTAGTAAGTCAATTAAATATTTTACTGATTTCATTTGAATATTGTCCGCATCAGTGGCTTTGCTATTGCTCAGAGTTAGAAATGTAGCTACAAGCTCACCATCTGAAACTGGCTCAAAAAATATGCTTTGGTTTGTTCGATCATTCATATATCTTAGGTCAGCGTTGCTGGTGGTAGCATCACCAACTCATAGAAAGAATTCGTTAAATGCATTAGCTAGCTCAGGGCCTTGAATTTCTATTCCATCTTGTACAATTTTGGTTACTGCCTCAGATGCACTACTAATTACAATGTTAAGTGCCCTCGAAACATTTTCTGTGCGTCCTTGTGTAGAGTTGAATAGGTTAGGATAATATTGCTTTTCTGCATCGCGAAGGTGTTTGGTGACAAAATTTCTGTATTTTTAAAAACTTTGAGGGCTTCAGGAAATTTACTCACTATAAATGCCTTAAGCAAATGGTCCCGCTTTCTTATAAGCTTGAGGCATTCTTTATTTACCCAAGCGTTCCGACTTTTCTTGCATGTTTTAAAATTCCTGATGGGAAAACATGCAAAGTATAATTGAGAGAACTTCTGGAGAAACAAATCGTATGCCAAGTTGGGGTCGCTCGTTGCGAATACTTCGTTCCAGTTTGTTCTGCCTACGTGGTCGCTAAAAGCGGATAGTGTTTCAGGAGTAATTAGTCTGTATGAAAATTCAGAATGCAGTCGTTTAGGTGCGTTAGTGAATTGACTGACAAAACATAAATATAGGCAAGTGGTCGCTAATATCATGAATTAAAGTGCCAGCCTTAACAAATGAAGGATCGAAATTCGTTATAAACAGATCCAGAAGTGTTGTTTGTGTAGTGATTCGCGTGGGGGGTGTTAAATAATTTTGACAAGAATGAGAGCTTAACAGCGATTCGAGTTCTAATTTAGCACTACTATGAGCTAACATGTTGATGTTGAAGTCACCACCTAGAATTAATGCGTATTTTCTTTCACTGATGAGTTCTAACAGAAAGTTCAAGAAGGAGAAAAACAGAGAGATATTATTCGAAGGAGGGCGGTAACAAACACAAAATACTGAAGTGCCACATTTGATAGCAAGCGTTTCATAAAATGGAGTGATACAGCAGAATTCTGGCATTAGTTCAGTATCAATTAAGTTGGAGATTAGCATTGCTACGCCACCACCCCTTTTGCATTTGCGGTTCATGCAGTAGGATTCATTTGTTGGAGATGTAAAGACGTTCTCCTCCGAGGCAAACCAGGTTTCTGAATACATCACAACATCAAAGCGTACTTGCACTTCGCTAAAAAAATCATCGAGTTCATCCTCCTTATTTCTATTAGATCTAAGGTTAAAATGAACACAACTAAGGCATTTTTGGCAACCAGTATCATAGAAGTTTTTAAGGTTCGTAACGTCTACCTGCGCAGTTGAGGAAGGAAGCATGGTGAGAGGGATACTAAAAGAAATACCAGGATACAGTGCCAGGTAAAATCATATCACAGCTTATCAAGCTCAGCCGCGCAACTAGTGACAACGGCACTATCGCCTTCTTTTTTCCTTACAAGAATCTTGCCATTACAATGTCATAAAAAACAATAGCCATTGCTCTGTGTCCATTGTTTTGCGCAGTGGAGCAGCTTTCTGTTATGTTGGGTCATGTTCTCAGTGATCGAAATACCCGATGAATTATTCCTGAGGGCTATCCGCTTTTCCAACCACTTATCGCGGGTTGACTGCTGGGCAAATCAAACAATAATTCCAGGCGTTTTGTTTGGCTTTCATGGTAGCCTGTGAATAGCGCCGATGTAATTCCCCGTCAGCTCTGGTAGGCTAACAGTCCTAGCCAGATCATTCCACCTACACAGCAAATCCTCGTTTGGCGCAGCTCGAATGCCGTGTACTTCTATGTTTAGTTTCCTACTGCGAAACTCAAGGTCATTTACAGTTGCTTTCAGTTGCTGAATGTCATTTGAACTGCTTCTAATTTACCTACACGCTTGTTCAAGCTACTAATGTCCTGCTCCTGTCTAACTTGTCGGTTCAGGATTTCGTCATACTTCTGTGACAATAGCTCAACTGAATCCTTAATCCCCCCAACTTGAGCTGCCAGCCCAGACAGATAGTTAGCTCAGAGTTCATTTTTCTTTTGCCCCCACCATTAGCTTTTGATGGACGGCAAGTAGTGCATCGCCATGCTTTGCGGCCGCTTTCGTCTTTGCTCTTGAATGTTGACTCCGACCAGCCAATAAGAGGACTCACATTCGCTGCACTTCAGGACGCGGCCGTCACATGGCAGGGGCTCATCGCAGGACTGACATCTGTTTGCCATGTTCCGTGGTCCAGAAATACACGGTAGGACTCAGTTTAACAAAAGGCACATATAGCCCACAGCACTGAGCAAAGCAGAGAACACGGTGGCAACGGCGGTAGCGGTAACGTAGCAGTAAACACAAGAAATAAGCGAAATTATCAACCTGGATAGGCAAAAAAGAACAGATAAGCGAAGCGTCCTTTCACCACCGCCGCCGCCACCCGTGTGTCCAGTCGCAGTTTTCGGCACCGGAAGCGCGACAACACTTGCACGAGGTCAGTGACGTCGATCAGCACGCAGTTCCGCAGCCATGGTAGCAATGAGCCTACCTCTACGCGACCATTGAATGGGATGGTGGCGGGCTTCGGCGTGGAGGACATGGCATGGTGAATCGCGGGAAAGTGTAAGAGGTGCCTTTACAGCGCCTTCTCTGAGAAAAACGTGGGTCGAAGACGTAAGGAGCATATGCACAAAAATGCTATTGTCCGAAGATCAAGGCCGGGCGGGGAGGACTTGCTGAGAGTCTTGTAGGCATCGAAGGCACTACAGCGGCTGGCACAAGGGTTCCGAAGGAATGACGATGTCTCCAGAAAGCCGCAGGGCTCCACCATAGAGGAGTTCGACAGGAGAACAGCCACGGTCGCGACTAAGGATTGCGGGTAGTCCGAGGTGGGCGACTTAGTGCTCCCGATCCAGGCGCGCATTGAGGGCAACCTTGAGCTTGCGGAGGCGGTTGAGGGAAGTGAGGTGGGTGCAATCAAGCTGCCGACAGCGATCAGTGCTGACGATGCTGGAGCAGGCGAACAGGGAAAGGCACCGCTTCTGGCCTACAGGTGAAGCGGTCAATCATTGTTAGAATCAATGTGCGCTAAGTGCAAGTGTGAAGAGACCATCAGTCACCTTCTGTGCCACTGTTCTCGCTTCGATAATCAACGCGAGACTCTCCAGTGTGCCTTAAATAGACTGGATGACAGGGTATTTACGGAAGCGAAGATCTTGGGGGCCTGGCCTCATAGTTCATTGGCCCAGAAAGCAGTTCGAGCGCTTTTTCGCTACCTGAGGGCAACAGACTTGAGTGCCCGAGACATCCTACACCTAAGTTCTCTCTCTCCCTCTTTCACTCCCCATTCATTTCCCCACGTGTAGGGTAGCAAACTGGACTCAGTCTAGTTAACCTCCCTGCCTTTCTGTCTTCCCTTCTCTCTCTCCCCCCCCATTGTTAGAATGTACCGGCAATGGTGAGAGGGAGGAAGTGATCCAACCAAATCAAGATGGTCGTGGGCAAAGCGACAGCCAGGAGGCAAGAAAGAGTGCCTAGGAATCTTCGTGTAGCGGGTCACTTTGGCGGTCTGGCACGCGAGGTACAGACGGGCCCACTGGCGAACATTGGTGTTAATGCTCGATCAGACGTAGCGCTCCATAACGAGACGCTGCGTGGCTAGGATGCTGGAATGGCAGATGTCATGAAAGGATTGCAACACCGCACGACCGAAGGCAGCCAGAATGAAGGGGCAAGGTGCAGCTGCTGGACATGTGCCACTAAAGTGAGCAACGCACAAATGGGTGAGGAATGATTCGTAGACGGAGAGAACGGGCATGGTCACGCAGTGCTTGCAGTTCAGGGTCTTCCATATGCGCCCCAGCTAAACATTCTCACTCCACAGTTGATGTAGAAGTGCCGAAGGAGGTGATGCGGGCGAGTGCATCAGCTGCCTCGTTTTCGGTGTAGTTGATGTGCCGGATATCCGCAGCGAACTGAGTAGCGATATCCTTTGGCCAGTTGCCGAAGCTCATGTGTGACGTACTTGAAAAGTTTGTACTGAAGACATACAGCAGATGCTTATAATCCGTTAGAACATAAAATTGGTGGCCCTCCAAAAATTTCCAGAAGTGCTGGATGATTGAGTAAATAGCGAGCAGCTCGCCGCCAAAAATGGTGTATCGAGTCTCGGCAGGTGGGAGCTTCCGATAGAAGTCCAGTGAACACTACTTGGAGTCGATCTGCTGCTGCAGAAAAGCGCCGATGGCCACATTAGAAGCATCCACTCTGATGCGAGTAGGCCAGTGCTGGGCAGTATCGAAGGTACATGTATCTTAGATACTATTTTAGATACTGTTTGGGTATCTTGTATATGTTTCAGGATGCGTCTGGCAAGACGTGTATCAGTATATGTATTTCCGCTACATGAAAGAATCTATCGTGTATCTTAAGATACAAGATACTGGGGCTATCGTAACATCACCATGTGGAACTATAAAGCGAGTACAGGTGGAGAGACTTGCGCGTCCCTATTGGTGGAGCAGAATCATGTGGTGGCGCTCTCGCCGTCACGAAAAAAAAGTGTGCGAGCATCTGTGCGCAGTCGACCTTTTGTTTCCTAGATTTTGTGTTTTCAGTTGCGTCGGCGCCATGACACTTGCTTGTAGCCACCGTATTCTGCTGCGTGCTCCAATGCGTGCGGCGCCTTTTGTGCTAATTCTCATGTGGCTATAGTGGCGTTATCGAAGTGTTTCTTGCGTAGTGCATCGTTACAAAGCCTGAAGAATGCAAGAATGGGGTTGCCTTGCGTCTAGTCGCTTTCACACATCAGCGATATGAAGTATCGCGTGGATTTATGCCAGAATTTTGTGAACCAATGCGTGGATGGCGCTGCTTCCAGCAGTCATGAGCATAAGGCGGCTATTTTGTGTACGTGATTCTAGCTCGCAAGCACGAAAAGCAACTTTTTGGACTACGTTGCATGCGTAAACGGTAATACGTGCACGGACAAGTTGATACTCCACTGCAATATTTGCGCCATCGCGCAGAGGCTTCTTACTGACGTTCTTGCAATTAGATGGCCACGCGCGGTTAACTGGTCGCCAAGCCGAGCAGCGACTCTCATAAACGACTAAAGTGACAAGCGAAGCCCGCTGACAGCGCAGCGCATAAAGAACTTTCATGTTGAACAGCTAAAGCAACCGCAATAAATTGTTTCGGAATGAAAATATTGAACTTTGAGTGAGAAATGCCAAGAATTCATACTAAGGGATGTTTTATTCGAATGAAACAAGGTTGGTCGGAGTTGAGAAATTTCCAAGCGAACATTTCTGTTGAAACGCATTTGCTGCTACTTTATATAGGTCTATAATATGAAATGTCACAATATATCAAAGCATCTTAATATACAAATGGAAAGCATCGCATCGGATACGATAATTGCGGTAGTATCTTGTATCTCCATCTCTAATACTTGTTACCCGAGTATCTTGTATCGTATCATGATACAATGGCAAATTATCTTTGCCCAGCCCTGGAGTAGACACGTTAGTTCTAGCCTGGTTGAGCGGCACCGAATGGTGACGGCTTGTTTAGCAGCCCTCAAAGCAGCTTGAGCTTCGGGAGACTAGAGAATCCCAGATGAGGAGCCCTTCGTCGTGCGGAAAACCAGTAAATGGGTGCAGAAGCTCACTGTAGTGCGGAATAAAGCGTCGGAAAAAATTACCTAGCTCCAGGAATTCACGCAGGTGGCGTAAGGCAGTGGGTGCTGAGAAGTCTCGCGCGGCTTCAACGTGGGAGGGCAATGGACGAGTCCCCAGCGCCGAAATGTGGTGACCTACGATCTCTAGCTCGGAAGATCCAAAGATGCATCTCTGGGGGTGGACAACACGGCCTAATTGTTCAGGGCATTGAAGGAGTTCCGGGAGGTGGCACTCATGATCTTCTGTATTGGGACTCGCGACGAGGATGTCGTCGATGTAGGCAAATACAGCCGGGAGTCCGCTCCTTACCTCGGCAATGACTCATTGGAAAGATTGAGCTGCGTTGCGTGTGCACATACTCAAAGAGGCTGAAGGGTGTAGTAATGGCCGTCTTTGGTATATCGGCAAGATCTACGGGCTTTGGTGATAGGCCTTGACAAGGTCCCCTTTACTAAATATTTTGCATCGTTCCAAGTGGCGTGTGAAATCTTGAATGTGTGGAATGGGATAGCTATCGGGGACCGTGTTAGCGTTGACCACATGGTAGTCGCCGCACAGGCACCAGTCACCCGGCTCTTTCTTGGGCACCAGATGGAGTGGGCAGGCCCAACTGCTGGACGAAGGACGAATAACAGTCAGCTGGAGCACGTGCTCGAATTCCCGTTGAGGAATGGCCGTATGCTCACCGAAGAGGAGGCACAGACGAGTTGCGACGGCTGGACCACGCTTGGCAATGTTGTGGGTTCCGCTACGCTTAGGTGGGTGGTTGAAATTGCAGGGCCTCGTCACCTCAGGAAAGTGTTTGTAGATGCGAGCATACGGACCTTGTGGAATCAGTGTGCGGATGCCAGTGGGAGCTACAGCCGACAGATCTCCTGGGATGGAGAGTCGCTTCTTGCTGTAAACCAGCCGACGGCGGCGCATGCTAACGTCGAGGTGGAAGTCCATCAGGAAGCCAGAGACGTGGATAGGCTGATTGACGTTGGCTGCGATGAAGACCTAAGGCTAAGGATTAAGGCTAAGGTCAAGAGTGAGGAATCGTACACCATACGTCTCGACGGAGGTGTAGTTTGTCGCACTGAGCGCAGAGTCAGGTGACTTAGAAACGCGGTCACGCTTGGAGGACGGCAGTACTCTGGCCTCCGCACCAGTCTCTACAAGGAAACGCAGGCTGGAAATGCGAACCATGACGAAGAAAAGGCGGCCAGGTCGTAAAGCGAGGTCACATGCCGCCGTCAGTGATGTGGCAGTGCACTTACCGACCACTGGCATGGGGATTTGCACTGGTGGGCCCGGTGCTGGAAAGTGCAATAGTACCAGCAAACAGCGGAGCTTCGAGGTCTGCGCGAGCGGCGACTGCTCGAGGAAGAGGGACAGTGGCTGGGGCGTGAGGACGAGCTGCACTGGTCATTGAGAGGACGTCCGAAGGTCGTGCATGGAGAAGGTGACCTGGTCAATTCCGGACTGTAAGCGGGTCATGGTAGAGGACTCTTGTGTTGAAAGAGAGCGGCGACCGAAGCAGAAGTCGCGTGATGGACTCGATCAGCCAGCTGGATGAGTGGGTTGGGTCAAGTCCCCTACAGCAGCCAAGACAAGCCGGGTGGACTACGGCCAGGGATGCAGGAAGAGCTCCTTCAACAGCGCACCCTTCGCGTCGACATTGCTTCAGCCCAGTACCGCTGCATGCTGTTGAGCAGCTGGGAAGGTTGGCAATCCCCAAGCTCCTGGGAAGGTGAGCAGGTGCCGGAGGAGCGCGCTTTAAGACGCCGTGGTGCGGTCCGAAGCACTCTGCTTCAGCTGCTGGTACGGGGCATGCCACAAAGGTGCAGCGATGACGTCCGCCATCTCGTGAGCAACCTCAGGAGACAGGTTGGCAAGGAAGTTGCGATACCGAGAAGTCTCTGAGGTGATGTGGTGTGGATCGAAGGAGGCTTCGACTTGGCTGAACCAAACCTTTGGGTCCTTGCGCCAGAACGTGGGCAGGCGAAGCTGCAGAGCTACGACGGGCGGGTGCGAGGCGGAAGGTGGAAGATTGCCTGAGGGCGGTAGGTTGCTGGGGTCGGTCATCACGTCCGGGTCACCAATGTCGCGAACCGAAGGGTTGCAGTGAAGCGCCAGGACCAGATGACCAGCGCAGCGGGCGCTAAGAACGGACTAGTGCGGGCCCTGCTTGCAGCGCCTGCAGGACGCGCCGCCCAACTTAATTTTTCTCGTCTTTCGCAGCAACGACCGAGAGCACCGACCTTTACGTCTGCGCGTAGCGGCATCGGTGGGCGCTAGAATCTATTTCTTCAGGGCGTGGTTGCCTGTAATGTAATTATTAATAATTCAAGCAAACAAACGTACAAAATAGTCTTACACTGTGACCCACGGAGCGGGTGTGCGCTGCTGTTTGAGGATGTGGCGACACACCGCGCATATTTCTGCGCACCCTCCGTCTTCTTATCATCCGGCCCAGCATAACACAGCTGCACGCTGAAGTGCGTGGCCGGTAAAGCGTAGCGCCACCGCCGCGTCACCCGCGGTATGCGTCACCGACGGTGGCTATAAAAACAGGCTGCCTGGCTGAGGAGGACCGCCTTCTACCTTCCGTTACTGGGACGAACGTAGCGTTGGTATGCCCGTCCGCGGCCATCGCTAGTCGAATAAAGAGTCGTTAAGTTAAGCAGACACGACATCCCACAAGTCTATTAACCGGTGTGTCTTTGCTGTAGGGGAATTCAGCTGGTCACAAGGATTAAGTTCGTAGCTAAAGCTGAAATCTGCAAGCACTTACTGGCCAATGTTAATAAGTAAAAGTTGAAGAATTATGTGTATGTGAAGGTTACGCTATTTAAATGCACTTCGACACCATAATTAAGAAAATGGTTTGCGGGCAATCAGAACTTCCTTTTGATTGCAATAGATAACAACTCAAAACATCAGAGCGCATAGAAAGAACGACCCACACACTCCGTGTGTCGTTCTTCCTATCCGATCGGGTTTTTCTGCTCAGTTTGATGCCGTAATGAAGATTACCTACTCGCCCAGTATCATCGAAAGTGCGGAATGTGTAGAAAGCGGTGCTGTTTATAATTAGTCCGGCAGAGGTAGTAACCCGCAGGTAGATAGTAGAATAGCCGTATTGAGTAAACATTGAGAAATTTGTTGCAGGGTAGGAGGCAGGCGAATATATGCTGGACAATCTCTCTGCTTTTGAACAAAGAGGTTTCTCGCTATACACGAGCATATAAGTAATGGCAATGACATAAGTTGTCGTAATGTTGATACAGAACATGATGAAGCCTCTTTCTAACCACTCTGCGTCGGCACTGCGAAGGAATACGTAGCAATGGTGCAATAACCTGCTCTGATTAGCCTCATTGTTATACAATTTCTGTATTACTACAGGCTTCCATGCTGCAGAGTGCCCAAAGGAAACCTAGTGTTTTCAGCAAGGTATTTGTTGTTTTAAAGACAATTACTCTTCGATACACGATTGGGGAAATTAAGCAGCGTCTTACCATGGCTTGAATTGCACGGTCATTTTCCTTTGTAGACATCTTGCAGTTGGATCTAGCAGAAAGAAAACTTTGACTAATGGCGTACACTGCATTTCTTAATGTCTGCCATTTTTGAATACTTACGTTGTTGCGCGTTATGACTGATACCCTTTTTTTTCTGCCGTATATTTTGTGGCTCGTTATACATGCAGCAGAATAAGCTTGCTAACAATGGCGTGGCCAGAACTTCACATGGTAATTCCACAGATAAAAGGCAAGGCCGCCCAGCTACGCTCCGCGCTTACGCAGTTGCTCAGCTACTTACTGGGACTCCGCAGCACATATAGGTTCCGCTTTCCTTTCTGGCTTTTTTACCGGTTTCTAAGCGGCAAAACTTCATGCACTTTTACTCTATTAGTACAGAGTTATGATTGGGCATTACAACATTGCCTCCTTAGCCTTCGTGCTTTGGGCGTTTTCGTTAATCCATGCATCGTGTGTACACCGAATGGATTATTTTGCCGGCAATGCCGACATGGTGTCCATAGATTTAATTTGTATTGAGCACAAATGACTGGTATACGGGCTACATGCTGCTGCGCTTGAACACTCGGTCCGCACTGACGTTACTTTATTAACCGATTGTCTCCTCTAGAAAGGCAACTCCCTTGTTCAAACGTCAGACGTTACTCAACAACTCTAGTCGAATAAGGAAACTAGCGCAAAGTTGTGTACGTGAAGGTCTGCGACAACAACGGTGTGTAAAGGTAACAATTTCCTGTCTAATATTGAATGACAAAGTGAATGCGTGTGCGTAGCATAACATTCAAACGCCCATGAAATGTTATTTCTTAACCTACATGCAGCATTCAGTGTTTTTGATTTCCAGTTTCACAGAAGTCCGTGTACTCATTTAATCTCCGACTTTCACCTAAAACATCTGTTTCGCTCAGTGAGTGTATTGTACCCACTGAACATTCCCCACTTGCTGTGCTAAACGTTTTCGTTTTCTTTCTCGTTCGGCTTACTTGTTTGTTCATTTTTCGTGAGTATATGATTCACTTGGTTCCTATATGTTGAAATATGTTGCATAATTTGAAGTACTGGTCTTGGACGGTGTAGTAACACCTGACGCTAAAGATAATGAGTGAAAATCTGGGCTATTTATTCAAGAAATTGAGTTAAGTGAGCAAGAAATTACTTACAGGGGCACCAGACGAGGAAACAGAGCCGCTATCAACCGAAAGCTTATTCATAGAAAGCGTTTATAATGTGAAAAAAAAAAAGATTGGGAATGTCTCAGACAGCCACCGTTACATCTAGCACGCTGTTTTGAAAAAAGTCGTCTGCCATAGGGCCAAGGCCATATGGGGATGTAACCTTGCTGAAATTATAGGAGTCAGCTCAATTGTTCTACCTTCCAGATTTTTATGATGATGAATGTATATTTCTATGTCAGGTTCAAACACGAAAATAATGGGACCTTATTCCTACCATTAGACGGGCATAACTAAAGGACACAAATACAACAACAACAAAAAAACGCCGTCGTGGGCGCCGGGATGAAGCGTAACTCTCGCTCACCTTGCATCAGAGCGCGTGTGCGCTGCGCGCTGTTTGTCGTCTTTGCTTTACTGCAATTTAAATTTTGCTTGCCATTTTTGTTTCAGCATTGCCACGGACGCAGTCTAACAAGCGTTTCTGCTCTCATTTATATGAGTGACATGTCTAGCCACACTCCTTCACTATGTTTGAAGTCATTCCGCTAATACAACCACAATCGCCGGGCGTCTGGCCGTTCCAGGCACTTTGTGAGCATTCGCGGGCTTTTTTAGCTCGCGGAAAAGAACTTTTATGTAGCACGTATTGAGCAACACAAAGCTTTATCGGGAGTTTTTGATGTCGCTCTGCGATTCTCTCATTGACGCTTATTATATAATTAAAATATTTGAGAAGTTGAATATATAATTAGGACTCATTACGTAATTAGGCGGAATTGAAAAAAGAATATGAGTATCTCCGAGCGACGCTAAAAAACATTACTTTGGTTATGTCCAGCAACGTGGCATTCGCAAATTCTTAAATGTTGGTGCATGCTAAGTTGGGGCACCCTGTACACGTGCTTGATGGTAGAAGCATACGCGATTTCCATACGCAGCACCACATGTGTTAGTTAGCCTTCAATAGATTTAAGTAACATATTCTTTTTTCGCCAGCGTTCGGCAACAATTTGGACTAACACGAGCGTACGCGGGGGAAAGTACGGGTGAAAAAGAGGTGTCACGGTTCGGCTATTCACTGCCGTTTCCCTGCGTTCGCGTTCACCCGAGTTGTTGCCTAACACCAGTGCTTGGGAACTGCACCAGTTAGGCCATTTTCAAGGTTAGCTTGGAGTGAAACAGACACCGGTTTCTTAGACGACGCACACTAACTTGAAGGCACAGTTATTCCTTATCGAGTATAAGGGCAAGGAGGGTGACACCACGTTCTAAAAATGAACGAGCCGATTTTGTGTGGGTTTCGCTCGGAGTCTTCTTCTACTGACACATTTTGAAAAACTTTGTTCTCTATCACCCAGTTAATGATGACATTAACGGGCATGGCTCGAGTTACGCACGATATATTGCGTTGCTGCAACAAAGTAGGAGTAGGAGTAGATTTTAATGAACAGAAAGGAGGAGAGGTCGGCCTGGAGAGCGTGTCTCTAGCCTCCTACTCCTCACTGGGGAAAGGGGAAGTGGGAAATACAGGGAAAGGTAGGTGGCGGGTGATTGTGTTATGGTACAATGAGATACTATATACACGTTGTCCAATATACGGATGCGCACTGTAGACGCAATACACGTAAGAGTAATCTTGTCCATACAAAAAGTAATCTTGTCACGAAAAGGTATTGCGCAAACACATTTCGCACTGTCTGCACATCTCACAGCTTCTAGAGGCGATCGTCTAGACCAGTCTCACTTAAAAAGTTCAAAACTGATTTTATGGTACGTTGGGCACAGTGAACACACCTCCACGCGCCCAAAAGCTTTTCTTCTGAAAAGGGGCGGGAGTCCAAGCTGTCAACTGTAGATTTGAGTGTTCTTCGTTCGGCCGCATATTGAGGGCACGCACAAAGTACGTGTCTCGAGAGTGTGTCTCGAGAGTGTGACAGACGCTACATTCAGGGTCTCGTGCTTGTCCAATCTTGTGAAGGTATCGGTGGGTGTATGCCACACCCAGCCGTAATCGAGGAATGAGTGTTTCCTGGCTTCTCCGCAAGCGAAGTGGAAGCCGGAATTGTAATCCAGCGTCTAGTCTATGAAGGCGCTCTTGTCGATGTTCGGGGTTGTCCCAATGTCGTGCCGTAGAAGTTTTAAGGGAGGTATGGAGCAAGGCGTTAATGTCATACCGGGAAAAATGAATTTTTATAATAGTTCCGTCAGTGTTAGTCTGTTTTGCTTCCGCGTCAGCCTGTTCGTTTCCAGCTATTCCACAATGGCCGGGAATCCACTGCAGCACGATGGTATGCCCGGAGTGAGATGCCTCAGCAAGTAGAGATATGATGTCATGAACCAGAGGACCATACATGGTTCTGTCACTCATATAATTGCTGATGAGTTGCAGTGCTCGTTTTGAGTCACAGAACACTGTCCACTTCTCGAGACTCTGTTGCAGTATGCAGCGAACTGCTTCTCGAACTCCGGTCAACTCAGCTGCTGTAGACGACGTCCTGTGTCCTATCTTGAATCGTTGTGCGATCCCCATTCCTGGCATCGTGTAGGCCTCCGCGGAAGAGGTCTGTGTCACAGAACCACCTGTAAAAACATGTTCGTAATATCCATACATGTGAGCAATGTATGATAGCGCGAAATGCTTGAGCCCAGCAAGCGGCATCTTCGACTTCTTCATTATTCCAGGGATTGAGAGTCTCACCGTTGGCTTTGCCATCGTCCAGAGTGGAACTTGGGGTATGTCATACGGTTGGAAGTCCGACGTGCTGCAACAAAGCTACCGTCTTTACCAAGCGCTTGCGTTCTCTCACTTTCTAGTTGTCATGCTGCGCTTTCTCGCACTTCTGAATCTATGTTTACCAGTAACTTGCGCGGCGTAACTTATTCCGCTATGAGAAACCAAATAACTCATTTGCAAAATAAATAAGTAAACCCTATTATATGCTATATTGTTTATTAGGAACTCGGAGGCGTAAATATACGTTTTCTCTTCAAAGACTTGAGAGCCCACCTATTATGACGGAGCGTTTTTGGTAGCGTCAAGATTTATTATTTAAATATTCGTTTATTTTTTTACCTCATGAAGACATGTTCACGTTTGTCTGCAGGTGTACCGGAAACAAAACTCTCGCGTAGCTCCCATAGCTTATTTAGTTTACATATTCAAACTGGAGTAGCTGGGACGGATGAAGGAATGTTTTTAACGAAGGATATCGTGACGTTTCGTTTCTGGAGCAATAAGAGTAGGTCCTTGCTTCTAAAAAACGCGTAATATAACAGGTTCTATAAAAGGGGGGAAGCCCAAAGCTCCTGAAATGTACCCACACAGGGGTGGTTAGCAATGAACTGGCTTATTTGAGAGAAAGTGAGTCCCAGAAGAGTTCCGATCGTAGGTATCCAAATAGCTTATACCTTAAGCAAACAAAAGCAGGTGCTTGGTGGTATCGTACTTCCGGGTACGATCGCTCCTGGATGAAACAACACGGCTCAACCGTATTTTCACATGAGTTGGACGATGAGCTGAATGGCTTGCCTGTCCAACTGTGGGGACGCGGCTCCTCTATTGACGCGGCGTAGCTGATGTCGCAAATTTCACAGTTCTGTTTGCTTTATGAAAGGACAGAGAACGCAGCTGTAGAAACATGATTCTTTACTTTCGTTTCAACGTGACGCGTCTGTATACTACTACATTTAGGCTCCTGAGAAATGGTTTCCTTGGCTTCAGTTATTATTTATGTCTCGGCACTCTGCCACAGCATTATTTCGAACGGACAGTAGGGCGTCCTCAGCACTCTTTTCATAATGATGTGATAGTATATCTTTTGCCATATCTTCAAACATTCCTGATAATATTATAGGCTCCCCATAGATTGATATAGATCCATTTATAGGCAAAACAGTCAGAGGTGGAATTCACAAACTTTGAACATATTTTTGTGCAAGAAATGTTTTACAAGAAAGAGTGCTCGCAAAGCTTGCAATATTCGTAGGATCGCACGATTTAGATGCTCGCCGTTGTGAACACGAGTGCTGAAGTACACGAGACGTGTACGCAGCAGTAAAAAAGATGCAAACTTTTATACTTGCACAAAAAGTAAGTTGAAGTGCATTCGTGCATTGTAAAGAGTACTCGCAGCTTGCGACATCGGAAAAAATTTCTGCGATACGGTGTTACCAGACAGGAACATGATGACGCCGGTCTGCCTCCGCCGAGCGGCCGCTATTAAGTGAAACGTGGCACGCGCTATCGCAGGCCACTGGCTGGAAGGCTACAACTTTGTGGTAAGGCTTGATACTCCGTGCTTATACGCGCTTTCAAACGAACATTGGTATTCATCTACACAAGGCTCGCTGTTAATTTGGTGTCATATGAATGCATCGTTGCACAACCTAAACAGACACGAGAAGAAAGAATAAATACATTCAATGACGTCTTTTCTTTTTCTGGATGCGGACGTTATGGGTGTAAGCAGAACGACGTCTCTCACATCTTTCAGTCTGCTCATACGATATTATTGTCATCTTTCGCTCTTCTCACTTCAGAAAGTGTTCGTAAACGCGTTTCCGCATACGGCACACGACGTTCTTAGGCTTCGAAAGACCATACGGTGTTCCGTGGCTGCTTCGCAATGGTCTAATTAACATGGGTGGCGTTAGCGGACCGCAGTTTCTGACCTGATATTCTGGGCGTTCAAATAATTTTCAAGTCCTTTTTCATATTCTGGAGCATGTGAGATGATGCACGTAGTAATCTGTATCCTGGCAGCAAGATAAAAGCACCTGTATTGCTAGAACTGCGCTCTTCTGACAGTACACCAGGAAAGTCCTCGGAGATTTCTTCATCCATTGCCGCAAGGAGGGAGCGGCAGCTCCCAGAAATGCAGGGAAACAAAGCGAAAAAGCGGAGACAAAAGCACAAGCCTGACGCTAGCCGTCAGGTCGGCTAGCGTCCAGGAAACGTGGAAGAGCGTCAAGCGATACAGACAGCGAGGCAACTGAGATATGTTCGGACAGTTACGACTCGTCGGACAATGACTTCCCGGTCGTGATGAGTAGATCAGCGAAAAGAAGACTACTGCAGGCATCTTCGTCGCCAAGTGCTTCTACCGTGAAGAGTGCACCGCTGCGCTGGCCGCACACTGTGCTCTTTATGCCCGTGGACCCGGCGACCAATTTGCGGCTCCTCAACAGGCAGGTCCTCTCTTCCTTACTCGAGAGAATCGAACCAAATGAGATTAAAGACGTGCGAATAAACTCGCGGAAAAATGTCCTGGCAGTTGATGTGCTACATCGCAGTGTCCTACAACGCCTACATAATATAACTGATATCGACAAGGTAAAGGTGCGATCAATGATCCCTACAGGCGGCGATGGTACTGCGGGCGTCATTTATGACGCCGACGTTGCCATTCCTAATGACGACTTGCCAACGCTGATAAAGCCAACGACCGAAGGCAAGTTCATTACAAGGATTTCCAGATTGGGAAATACGCTGTGTGAAGAGAGAGAGAGAAAACAAGGGTAGGAAAGGCAGGGAGGTCAACCAGAACAGCATCCGGTTTGCTACCCTACACTGGGGGTGGGGGAAAGGGGAATAGAAAGAGGAAGAAAGGGAGAGAGGAAGCACTGAGTACGTGTGGGAGCGACACCATACGCAAGGACACTATAAACGGTCTGTTAAGCCCGTGCACTTCAAGTACCGCACTAGTGCACGAATCGCTTTTCGAGCCAGTGACGGGTGTGGCCACGGTCCGAGTATCTTTGACTCGGTGAAACATCTCGAGTCCAGTCTGCGTAAAGTTGCCCGCAGAGAGAGGCGTTGGACATCGTAGCGAGGGCAGGTACACAATAGGTGCTCGATGGTCTCCTCGCACCCACAGGAGTCGCACATCGGGCTCTCGGCCATTCCCATACGGTAGGAGTATGCGTTCGTGAACGCCACTCCCAGCCACAAGCGACACAACAAGGTTGCTTCGCCGCGGGGAAGGCTAGATGGCAGTTGTAGCCGTAGCGTGGGGTCCAGTTTACGTAATCTGCAATTTAGGCCACTTGAAATCCAGAGATCTTGGGATTTCTTACGCGCAAGTTGGCGAAGTTCTCTGGCAGCGTCCGACCTCGCCAAAGGTGTTGGACGCGTCTTGGTATCTTCGTGGGCACACCGGGCAGCCTTGTCAGCTAGGTTGTTGCCGACGATGCCACAGTGAGCAGGAATCCACTGAAATATAATGTGGTGTCCACTTTCCAGAGCATGGTGGTGCAGTTCCCTGATTTCAGATGTCATTTGCTCGTAGGTTCTGTGACGTAATGCGGACTTGATGCTGTGAAGGGCTGCCTTTGAGTCACAAAATACGACCCATTTCTCTGTAGGCTCTTCGGTGATGTACATCATAGCGGCATGGAGAGCTGCAAGTTCTGCCGATGTAGATGTAGTCGTGTGCGACAATTTGAATTTAACTGTAACGTTCTTGGCTGGAACGACGAATGCGGCAGTTGAGCTGGTAGGTGAGGTGAAACCATCGGTATATATATGTATGCGGTCATGATACGTCTGGTGCAGTAATGTGAGCGTAAGTTGCTTCAGAGCCGGCGATGGATGATTGGATTTTTTTGTGATTCCAGGAATAGCAAAATTCACTTGAGGCTGTCGCAGGCACCACAGGGGAGAGGAAGGCTTCGCCGCCGGTGTAAATGATGCCGGTATGTACTCATGATGAGCGCTAATAACTCGTGAAAAGGTCGCTTGAGGTCTCTCGGCTGGTAGGGAGGCCAAATGATGGTCGGGGATCCTTGACAGATGGCGAATGTGCGCTCTGAGAGAGTCGACAGCTACATGTGTCTGGATTGTATGGTCTCCTGCGATGGCGATTGTCGCTGCTGTTGAGGTGCACCTAGGCAGCCCTAAACACGTGCGTAGGGCTTGACCTTGTATGCTCTCCAAGGCGCGAAAGTTCGTCTTGCATGCATTTGACAATACTGGTAGGCTGTAACGAAGGAGTCCGAGAAACAAAGCCCTGTACAGCTGCAACATAGAATGGACTGGTGTACCCCAGTTTTTCCCGCATAGAAATCGGAAGACCTGAGCAATGGCGACTAGCTTCTTCTTCAGATAGACGCAGTGAGGGCTCCACGAGAGGTTGCGGTCAATGATGACGCCCAGAAAGCGATGCGTCTTAACATAGAGTACAGCTTGACCATTGATCATAACAGGATACGATGACATTTGTTTCCGCGTAAAACCAAGTAATGCGCACTTTTCAGTAGACACACTGAGGCCTTGCTCTCGGAGATAAGAAGCCGTCATGGTTGCCGCCCGCTGAAGCCTGGCTCTTAGCTGAGGGCGAGTCACCGCAGAGGCCCAGATGCAAATGTCGTCGGCGTATATTGAGACATGTACTGTCTGCGGTAGGTAATCCGCTAGTCCTACCAGGACGAGGTTGAACAAAATAGGGCTCAACACTCCACCCTGCGGCACACCACGGCAGATGGAATGGTCTGAAGTTGGGCCGTCTTCGGTCTGTAAGAAAAAACGCCTCTCAGTCAAATAGTCCCGAATCCATTGATACATCCGGCCACCAACTCCAACAGCCTCAAGTGAGTTTAGTATGGCCTCGTGGGCGACGTTGTCGTATGCTCCTTTTATATCCAGAAAAAGTGCCGCAGATAGGCGCTTGAGGCTTTTTTGATTTTGGACCCATGTTACGATGTCGATGACGTTGTCGATGGACGTGCGACCTCGACGAAAACCTGTCATGGCGTCCGGATAGATGTTGAATCGTTCTAGGTACCATTCCAATCGAGCAAGAATCATTCTTTCCATCACTTTGCCGACGCAGCTCGAAAGCGCTATCGGACGATATGATGAGATCTCAAGCGGAGACTTTCCAGGTTTCAGAATGGGGATCAAGCGGCTCGATTTCCATTGTTTAGGAACGGCGCCGTTCTGCCAAGATTCATTGTAGTAGTTGAGCAGCTCATCACGTGCGTCATGTCCAAGGTGGCATAGGGCAGCATACGTGATGCCATCAGGTCCTGGTGACGAAGAACGCCGGCAGGTCGCCAACGCAGCATCGAGCTCTTCGAGTGAAAATAGCACGTTCATTTCTGGTACACGTGCCTCAGGGATGTCATTCAATGCTACGTCAGTAATGATGGCCACGGACCCAGCAACCCGTGCACAGAACTCTTCAGCCACTTGAAGTTCCGAGCGGAGTTGGTAGAGGGCCAGAGCAGCGAAGGGCTTCCTTTGATGCGGAGATGAGCGAAGACCCCTAACCGTTCTCCATATGTGCGAGAGCGATTTGCGGGGATCAAGCGACTGACAGAATGCTTTCCATCTCTTATCTTCCAATTTATCCATGCGACGCTGGACTTTCTTTTGTATGCGTCGTGAAGCCCTCAGATCCAAGACGGACTTCGTGCGCCGATACCTCCTCTCCGCTTGTCGGCGTGCTGCACGCAGCCTCTCCAGTTCCATGTCCAAGTCTGTTCGCCTTGTTGACCTTGGAAGCGAGCAGATGGATGTTTTCAATGCTTCTGCGATTGCTTCTTCGATAGTGTGTGAGAGGCCTTCCCGACATGTGTCATCCATATCCTTCTGAAATTTTGACCAATCAACTGTACGCAAGGCAGTAGAGGAGCGTTGCTCAACTCCTCTAATCTTTATGTATGTTGGAATATGGTCGCTTCCATGTGTTTCTATGTCTGTAAACCATTGGACGCTCGAGGCAAAGCGCCGTGACACCAAAGTTAAATCCAAGCAGCTACTGTAGGTCGTGCCTCGCAGAAATGTAGGGCTGCCGTCATTCACGCAGCACAAATCATGGTCGGCAGCAAAGGAGGCAAGGCTCTTGCCTTTGGAGTCAATTTTAGTGCTTCCCCATAGCTGGTGATGCGCGTTGAAATCACCTGTGATAACCCAGGGGCCATTGTTCATTAGTAATATTTTCTTTAGTCGTTCACCGTCAAAGTGACCCGCTGGAGATATGTAGGCTCCAATTAGTGTAAATGACACATTCTTCTTTTGGACATTTACGCAGACATATTGGTTGTCGTCATGAGGCTCTATCGCATTAGCGACATATGTTAAGTCCGTGCGGATGTAGATGATCACTTTCGTGCTCGCACCGCATGTGGACGAGACGAAAGATTCATAACCGGACAGTCTGAGTGGAGTTGATGTATTTGGTTCGCAAATGACCAGTATGGGGAAGCGATGTGTGAAAATGAATTGGCGAAAGTCTGATATACGGGTCCTTAGACCCCTGGCATTCCATTGAAAAATCGACGCACTTTTAAGTTCAGTGCGGAAGGGGACTGTTGATCGAGCCATGATGCTTAAACGATGCTAGCAAGCACTGGATTTAGTGCATCCAGTATTTGCAGAGCGCTTCGAGCTGCTGGTGTTTGCAGCTTGTTCAGTATAATGCGCATTGTATTAATTAGCGATTGCAGCATATCAGCCACCTGCCTGTCGTGGTCGCACAAATCGCCGACAGTAGACGTCGGGGGTTGTCCAGCGAAAGCTTGCTGTGTGTCTGTTGGTGAATGTTGTCGTTTCGGTAGAGCCGGCCAAGATTCGGAAGATGCGGTCTTCTCAGTGGACTTGCTGTTCGCGGTCCTGTCCACATTGTCTGGCCTGGGCGGTGGAGGAGGAGGTGGTGTCGTAGGAAGTGGCATGCGTCTTCCTTCAGGAGCCTTCCTTGAGGAGCGCCGGCGACGTGAACGTCGCTTCCTGATTTTTTCGGCGGCTTCGCGATGAGATGAATGATCTCTCGCCATCTCTTTCAAGATGGCCATTTCCTTCTTAATATGTGGGCATTTCTTCGATGAAGCTTCATGTGATCCTCCGCAGTTGGAACACTTCACTACAGTCGCGCCACATTTATCTGCAGCGTGGGGCTCTCCGCAGCGGGGGCATGCTGCCTGATTTTCGCAGACGCTGCTCACGTGTCCCAGTTTCATGCATTTGCGGCACTGAAGAGGTTTCGCAATGAAAGGCCGCACTGCATGTCTGAAGTGTCCCACCTTAACATGCGAGGGTATATATTTACCCTTGAATGCTATTTTCACGCAGCGTGAACTGCCTAGCCGCTTAACATCAACGATGACCTCATCATTGGCTGGCTTGATAAGAATCGGCAAGTCGTTATTAAGGATAGCAACGTCTACGTCGTAAATAACACCGGTGACTACGTCAGATCCCAGAGGGATGTAAGAGCGCACCTGAATGCCATCGAGGTCCGTTACGCTGCGTAGAGTGGTCAAAGCAGCCGCATGCTGGACATCAACCGCCAGAAGATTTTTTCGGGTGTTCATTCGAATGTCCGATATTTCGTTTGGCACCAGGGCTTCCAGTGACATCGACACAGATTGCCTGTTAAGTAGCCTCATGTTGACGTTGGGAAGCAGGGGCACAAATATGATGGTATTGGCGTCCGGCCTCTGCGGCTGTCTCACTGTTTGCGTGCTTGACGATGAGGACGTCCTGGTGTTCCTTCTCTTCGCTCTGCGGCTCTGCACAAGCTGGAAGTCGTCATCGGAAGTGTCCTCACTGCTGAGAGAGTAGACATGGGTGTCCTCGCTGTCGGTGTCGCTCTGCTGACCGATCCGCTTCCTGGAGGCGGCCGCCGCTGACGCCGCCATCGCCGGCAGACGATGTGTGAAGATTTTGTTTGAAGGAGACAGCCTTCCTTCCCACGTCAAAGTAGGACATGTCCGCCATCCAGTACGACCATTCGTACCGAAGCCCCTCCAGTGTTTCAAGTGTTGCAAGATTGGCCACGTGAAGGGTGTCTGCGTGAACAGCGTAGTGTGCCCGCGGTGCTCTGAGTCCCATTCAGAAGACGCCTGCAGCGCACATGTTCTAAAGTGCCCTAACTGCAGTGGTCCTCACAAGGCCTCATCAAAGGATTGCCCGCGGATGCGGAAGGAATTCACGATTCTAAAACGCATGGTGCGGGACAATTCAACGCATTGAGAGGCTGCTACCACTGTTCGGCGACGTCGGCATCGACACCGAAAACGTTCAAGAAATTCCGCAACTGCAGATAGGTACACGCCAGCTACAGTCAGAAGGGCTGCCGCATCTCCACACTGCGCCACGAAGACAGATACAAGGAGAGCGAACAAAGAGGAGAGGCTCGCCCGTCCTGAAGAATGGCCTGAGCTACCGAGGGCACAACTCCCTGCTAAGTTAGCTCAAAACGCACCGACTTCAACGGCTTCTGCAACTGTTGAAGCGACGCCGGCTGATGATCTCCAGGTCATCAACATTCTGCAGTCGCTCATGAGTGCCATTCGCGTTATACTTACCAACATGAAGTCTTCGTCTGCGCAAAGCGCACTACAGGTGCTGGACACTTTGAGTCCAGTACTTACAGCTCTTCGTTAAAATCATGGCTCTCCAGAAGCCGTTCGTCACGAAACGCGTCGATATTTCAGTGGAACGCCAGAGGACTGAAGTCACGCATGTCAGACTTTCGACAGTTTGTGTTCACGAATAAGTTCCCAGTCATCGTCATCTGCGAGCCCCTATCAGATAACATCAGACTGTCCGGGTATGAGTGTTTCATGTCCGCCACACACGAAGAATGCAGCAAGAACATCGTATTCATGCGACGTGATCTTACGTATGTCCATCACTCAGTGTCACCTCACCAAGGAAACCAATACGTCTGTCTGACAGTGAAGAAAGGCAAGCTCACTTTCACATTAATTGGAGCCTACATATCGCCCTCAAGTCGGTTGGACTGCGAGAGATTACGGCGAATCACCACAGCGACTCCGCAGCCTTTGGTAATTACTGGAGATATTAATGCCCACCACCATCTCTGGGGAAGTTCTAAGATAAACTCGAGAGGCAGAAGATTAGTGTCATTTGCCTCCGAACAAGAACTGTGCTTGTTAAATGATGGAAGCCCCACCTTTCTACGTAGAACTGCCTACTGTAGCTGCCTGGACCTGACCTTTGTTTCACGCTCCTTCACTAGAAAGGTCAGGTGGTTTCCGGATATGGAAACGCGGGGAAGTGACCACCTACCCACTTATCTTAGGGTTGAAGGGTTGACGGACTCCAGGTTAGCCGCCGTCACACAATGTATCGACTGGCCAATGTTCAAGTCAATTGTCGAAGACGGCTGTCGTGATGACTTGTCCACTAGCCTAGAGGACGTCATAAAACGTGCCCTAGAGGCTGCGAAACATTCGCGTCTGAGAACGTCTACACGCACCGAATACGACATTGAGCTAGAGAAGCTTCTTGCAATTCGTCGTCGTGCAGAGCGAAGATACAGGCGCACGAAGTCTGTACATGACTTGAGGTTGGCCAGAAGAACTCAAAAGAAAATTCAGCGTCGAATGGACAAACTTGCATCACAAAGATGGAAATCATTCTGCGAATCTTTGGATCCACGAAAACCATTGTCTCACATATGGAGAACTGTTCGTGGTTTCCGTGGAACCCCTCAGCAGCGCCACCCTTTCAAGTCTTTGGCCCTTCACCAACAATGCAGCGAGATTGACGTAGCGGAAGCTTTCTGCAGGAGGATTGCTGGCGAAACTAGTTGCGCTGGAACATCGACGCTCCGCCACTCACCGATTTCACGCGACTCCCGCATGGATAGTCCTTTCTCCATGGACGAGCTCGAAGCTGCACTGGCCTTGTGCAAGCGTTCATCTTCACCAGGACCCGACGGTATAACCTACCGTGCCCTGTGTAATCTTGGCGATGAGGCTCGAAAAGTGCTCCTGCTCCTGTTCAACAGCTCCTGGCAGACAGGTACGGTTCCCCAAGAATGGAAGACCCGTCGCCTAATTCCACTGCTCAAGCCTGGCAAGTCGCCTGTAGACATTGCATCATACTGACCAATTGCGCTTGCCAGTTGCATCGGAAAACTAATGGAGAGGATGGTTCTAGCACGGCTAGAATGGTACCTCGAACATTACCAGGTATATCCAGATGCAGTGGCCGGTTTCAGGCGTGGCCGTTCTTCCATAGACAACGTTATCGACTTGGTGACCTACGTCGAGCACCAGAAGTCTTGCAAAAGATTATCTGCTGCCCTGTTTCTGGATGTTAAAGGAGCGTACGATAACGTAACGCACGAAGCGATTTTCAACGCGTTAGAGGCAGTAGGACTTGGCGGCAAAGTATATTTTTGGATAAGTAGCTATCTACATAAGAGATCCTTTTTCGTACTTACCGAGGATGGCCCGACCTCCCAGCTTTACAGTAACCGTGGGGTGCCTCAGGGCGGAGTACTCAGCCCAACGCTCTTCAGTCTAACACTCATTGGACTCACCGACATCCTGCCAGGCACCGTTAGGCTCTCCATCTATGCCGACGACATTTGCATTTGGACGTCGGCTGTAACGCGACTGCAGCTTCGCGCACGGCTTCAAAAGTCAGCTACTTTAACATCATCCTACCTTCGAGAACAAGGACTTCGTATATCATACGAGAAGTGCGCAGCGGTGGCATTTACCAGGAAATCAATGTCTCCATACGTGATATCCGTCGACAGACACATGATCTCGTACAGCACGAGTCACAGATTTTTGGGGGTGGTCCTTGACAAAAATCTCTCCTGGACCCCTCATGTGAATTATGTGAAAAAACGCCTGACAGGAATTTGCCATATGTTTAAGTTCCTTGCAGGAAAAACCTGGGGAGTGCCAATACACTCTATGCTGCAACTGTACATGGTCCTCTTTATTGGATTCCTGCGGTACAGCCTACCTGTCATGTCCAACACCTGCAGAACTAACCTGAACATAATCCAAAGCATCTAAGCCCAAGCACTCAAGATATGTCTCGGTCTGCCGCGGAGTGCGTCAACGACTGAAGTTATTGCAGTCGCTCAAGATTTCACTATTAGAACGCACATTAGCATTGAAACAATGCGTGTGCACATAAGACACTTCGCCCGGACCCCTACCCACCACCTAGCAAGTCCCCCAGCAGATAGGCCCCACACGACATTCAGTGCGACTGTCTTCGCGCACCGTGCCTCTTTCAGGTCAGGTTACACACCTGCGGCAAGGCCTTCTATTCCTCCATGGTGTATGCGCCGTACTCAAGTGAACCTTACAGTCCCAGGACTTCAGAAAAAGTCGGACTTGCCATCATCAGTGCTCAAGCAACTAACTTTACTTCTCTTGTACGAGGAATACAGCGACTGCACACACGTCTACACTAATGGATCAACTACATCAACCAGTTCCGGCGGCGCTGTAGTTATACCAGCAATGAGAATAACCAAGCGGTTCAAGACTTCCCATGTCACTACGTCTACAGCTGCAGAGCTCGCGGCTCTCCGTGACGCGCTTCAAGTGATAAATACTGAAAGTCCTAGAAAATGGGCAGTCTTCTGAGATTCAAGGCCGGCCTTGCAATGTGTGCATTCATTTCTCCGACATGGAACTCACGATCAGCTCACGTGCGAAATCGCGCAACTTGTCCATCACTTAAAAGAAAAAGGCCATGATATCTCTTTTCAGTGGATACCAGGTCATTGCGGTATCATTGGTAACGATGACGCCGATAAGGCAGCTTGGACGTCAAACCAAGAAGACCGCTGCGTCCCCATTCCGCTCTCAAGGACCGACGCCATGAGAAAACGTGACCTTCGGGCAAGCACTATCTCCTTAGCAGAGTGGAATACTGTACATACAAGGCGCACAAGACTGCACCGACTAAACCCGTCACTTCAACTCAGACCTCCAGCCGGTGTGCACCGGCGTGAAGCGTCTCTTCTGTGTCGGTTATGGCTTGGAGTAGCCTTCACGAATGCCTACTCAGCACTAATTGGAATGGCTGATAGTCCTGCATGTGATGTTTGCGCATGCGAGGAGAACATTGTCCACATATTGTGCCATTGCCCTCAATTTCAAGCACAAAGACAGTATTTGTCCGACACATTGAGGAAACTAGACGATCGTCCTCTGAGTGAACAGACAATATTAGAGCACCGTCCCGACCGATCATCGGCTCAGAAGGCAGTGAAGGCACTTTTGTGTTTTCTCAGAACTTCTGGTTTGCTCGAGCGACTTTAACTGAAGTGCTGTCCGTACACGTACCTACACCTTCTATCTCCCTTCTTTCTCTCCCCCATCTCCCTTCCCCCAGTGTAGGGTAGCCAACCAGACTATTGACTGGTTAACATCCCTGCCTTCCTGTATTCTTCTCTCTCTCTCTTCTGACAGTACAAAGTTCGACAATTCCATACAGTGAATTTGCACGAAGCCGCTACATTTAAACGTAATTGGCGAAGCAATGACATATTGTGTGGCTTTTTCTAGACAACCTTTACACGTCAGCCACGGTGCTGGTCCTGTTCAGAGGAGAGTTTTTCCTGAGTGTTTTCGAATCGCCATGTTGATGTTCATTCACGAGACTGGCTCGCATGCATCTTTATGGATAGGCTCACATAGCTTCTTTACTTGAATGTTACCTTCGTGGACGGATGCGAAATTGGAAAATCCTGCATTACTCATACTTCCGCAAATTTGTGAAATAGTAGTAATAGTAATTTTGTCAGAGTAATTCTTGCCTTCCTTCCTTTAACAGCTGGTTGCCCACACCGAATAGAAGAAGGAAAGGAGACCAATATTTTTAGAGCCCATTCATCGTTTAATGCACAAGCTTTAGACGTGAGAACACGCTACAAATATAAGCTTCGCCCCAGGGAACTTCAGGTAAATTGCTCCGTGGAAACCAGGTTCTTGCAGCGTTAAAAGTTCAAGTTCAAAGACGCTTTAGTATGCCGCTTTCATCGTGTAAATCTCTCCTAGCTGGTTCCTATGGGGCCATTTGACGGTGCCGGGAGGTGGGGGAAGGGACAGATTTATGCAAATAAGCTATAAACGTAGGCATTGAAATCAACAATGAACCTCCATCCATTCACTCCTATTGGTGTGACTTGTTCATTCCAGCACGTGGTCGTTAAATACAAAATAAAAATTCTCTCTCGAACTCTTTTAAAGAGGCGGAGGCAAATCTCCAGAAACGGAATGATGTGCTCTTGACTGCGCTGGAGACATCTAGCAGTAATACCATGTGAGAAACCGCTTTATGTAAACATGTCCGACGACAATCACTAGATGCCTTGTCTTCTGTCGCCTTGCTGGCAACTTTATTGAGCTATGCCAAGCTTTAAAAATAATTTTACGATACTTGAATGCTGCCAGTCTAATACAGTTAACAATCCTATTCAGGAATTGAAAGTATATATACCATCAGCTTGCCCAAATAATGAACAAACGCTAAACAATGAACTGTTAAAATATCGATGACAACGCAAAACCAACATATTTTTTTCGTAAGCATACCTGATGCGGTTCCAAAGTTTAAAGGTTATGAGAACGCGCACCAAGGACCAAGTGAACAGGCGCTTTTATGCCGAGTCAGTTGCGCCGTCGTTAGCCGGTTAAGACATTCACTAGGTAGGCATTATGTGATGCCCTTTTTCGCGCATCGAACGCAACCTGCACTATGAATAAACAATAAACTACAGAAGCCAAGGTGCAGAGCG